>NC_041392.1:163414534-163425030 GCF_002162155.2 Triticum dicoccoides
CTCTCCCGCCCACCGCCGCCTACCGCGCCCGCCGCCTCCTGCCGCCTGCCACGCTGCCGCCGCCTCGCGCCGCCAGCCGCCGCCGCCGCCACCGGCGGCCGCCGCCGCCCGGATCCGGGCGGCCCCGACCTCCCCGACGCTGCCCTGCGTCCCCCTCCGGCGAACTCCGGCCAGATCCCGGCGATCCTTGACTTCCGTGCCAAAGTCAACCCTAGATCCGGTGGTAAAATTTCGTCCAAGTCCCTGATTATTCTCAGTCCAAGTGCTCATGTTCGTGGCTCCGTAACTTTGCATCCGTAGCTCCGATTCATGCATATAGCATATCAAGATGTTCATCTCAGAGAGTACATCATTTCATTCCATTGCATCATTTTCATTTGAGTTCGTCTTGATGCCCAAAATGCTGTTAGAAGAGGGCTACTTGAGTTAATTGTCAGATCTGCTACTCCATTTAGGCTTTTGTCATTTTTACCATGATTATTGTGTGCATGCTATGACCTGATGCTCTACATGTGTTTTGTTAAGGGTTTTGTCATCTTTCCAGAGGTGCAACCCATGTATTTTTAGGATGTGTGTGGTGACTTGTGCAAGCTTGCAAAGTGGTGCACTTGCTAATTTTGTTTTCAGGGACTTAGTGATTTTACTAAGTCCTGGAGCTGTTTATCTCATGATGCCATATGTTCATGTTGTTTCCTAGTGATCCGTGCCTCTTTTGAGGATGATCAGTAAGGGAGTTTTGTTAATCTCGTAGTGCTCTATCCATGCATGTCTTTGTTTGCAATTATGGAGCACACTAGCTTGAGTCAATCGAGCTCTACTTTTGCTACTTTGTGAATCTGGGTAGATTGTCAACTTGTTTGCAATTTTGCCGGTGATGTTGTAGTTGATCCGTGCATGCTATGCTATTGTTCTTGCCATTTATAGCTTGCATTTTGTGCCTTCTTTATGGTGTATGCTTGTCTTGCCATGAATTGCACCGTAGTGAGTGCATCGAGCTCGTAAACATGACTACTTGAGTTATATTTCAGCATGTGTTAGTTTTTCACTAAGTATGAAAACTGATTATGTTTTTGCTATGTTCACGTGCTTGCAATTGTATTTTCTGATCCCTTTTGGCTCAAGGTCACTAAGGGACTTTTGTTAAGCTCTTTGAGTAGCTCCATGCCATGCTTTAATTTGACATGTTCAGATCCTGTAGCATGTAGTTTTGTTGCTCCGAAGAGGGCTACCTGATCTAAAATTCCAGACAAGTGTTGATTTCACTAAGTCTGAGATCTGTTTGTCATATGCATTTTTGCCATGCTTGTTTGAACCTGTTAATGGATGAATTGGTCGTGGCTTAGTGCTAGACTTTTGTTAAGCATCTTGTGTGAATCCCTGCCATGTATTTTGTTGTCATGTTTGGGTGCTGTAGCATGTTCATCTCATTGAATTTAGATGCCTACTTGCTGTAAATCGCAGACCGGGGTCATATTTGAATCGCTTGCCATTTCCAAACCGTAACTCCGATTCCGGCGTTCTTTATATCGTTTTCAAGCGATTTCATCTCATCTTTCCAGTGGCACACTTGGAATTCCCAGTTGAGGCCAGGTTCATGCATTTCCTGTCATATCTTGCATTTTGCATCCCGCATCGCGTCCCACATAGCATATCATCTTTGCATCGTGTTGTTTGAGTTTGCACGTGGTTGATTGTATCCTTGTTGCTTGTTTGTCTTGTTTGGGTAGAGCCGGGAGACGAGTTCGCTAACGAGGAGCCCGTTGAGTTTTCTTTTGAGGATCTAGTCAACTCTGACAACTGTGCAGGCAAGATGATCATACCCTCGAAATCACTACTATCTTTGCTATGCTAGTTTGCTCGCTCTTTTGCTATGTCATTGCTACGATGCCTACCATTTGCTTGCAAGCCTCCCAAATTGCCATGTCAAACCTCTAACCCACCATTGTCCTAGCAAACCGTTGATTGGCTATGTTACGGCTTTGCTCAGCCCCTCTTATAGCGTTGCTAGTTGCAGGTGAAGATTGGAGGCCGTTCCTTGTTGGAACATTTTTTTTACTTGTTGGGATATCATTATATTGCCATGTTATCTTAATGCATCTATATACTTGGTAAAGGGTGGAAGGCTCGGCCTCTTGCCTAGTGTTTTGTTCCACTCTTGCCGCCCTAGTTTCCATCATATCGGTGTTATGTTCCCGGATTTTGCGTTCCTTACGCGGTTGGGTTATAATGGGAACCCCTTGATATTTCGCCTTGATTAAAGCTTTTCCAGCAATGTCCAACCTTGGTTTTACCATTTTCCACCTAGCCTTTTCTTTCCCTTGGGTTCTGCAGACTCAAGGGTCATCTTATTTTAACCCCCCCCCCCGGGCCAGTGCTCCTCTGAGTGTTGGTCCACCTGTCAGCTGCCGGTGGCCACCAGGGGCAACTCTGGGCTGGCCTACCCGTACCTAAGACAATCTGAGTGTGCCCTGAGAAAGAGATATGTGCAGCTCCTATCGGGATTTGTCGGCACATTCGGGCGGTGTTGCTGGTCTTGTTTTAACCTGTCGAAGTGTCTTGAATTACCGAGATACCGAGTCTGATCAGAACGTCTTGGGAGGAGGTCTATTCCTTCATTGACCGTGAGAGCTTGTCATGGGCTAAGTTGGGACTCCCCTGCAGGGATTTGAACTTTTGAAAGCCGTGCCCGTGGTTATGGGCAGATGGGAATTTGTTAATGTCCGGTTGTAGATAACTTGAACCTTAATTAATTAAAATGAATCAACTGAGTGTGTTACCGTGATGGCCTCTTCTCGGCGGAGTCCGGGAAGTGGACACGGTGTTGGAGTAATGTTTGCGCAGGTTGCTCTTTAGTTTCTCGCTCGCGCTTTGCCTCCTCTTCTCGCTCTCTTTTTGCGAATAAGTTAGCCACCATACTTGCTAGTCGCTTGCTGCAACTCCACATATTTACCTTGCCATACCTATAAGCTTAAATAGTCTTGATCGCGAGGGTGCGAGATTGTTGAGTCCCTGTGGCTCACAGATTACTATTACACCAGATGCAGGGCCTGATGATTCCGCTCCAGCAGACGCGTATGAGCTCAAGTGGGAGTTCGACGAAGACTCTCAATGTTACTATGTTTCCTTTCCCGATGATCAGTAGTGGTGCCCAGTTGGGGGTGATTGGGACCGTGTCGCATGTTGGGTTATCTTTTATTTTGGCGCCGTAGTCGGCCCATGAGTGTTTGGTTGATGTAATGTTATTTATGTACTTGATTGACGTGGCGAGTGTAAGCCAACTATGTTATCTCCCCTTTATGAATTATTTTACATGGGATGTTGTGAAGATTGCCTAACTTGCGACATATGCCTTCAATGCGATTATGCCTCTAAGTCGTGCCTCGACACGTGGGAGATATAGTCGCATCGAGGGTGTTACACCTTCACCCTGATCTTCTCCTCTTCCTTCTCTTTGAAGGAGGCGAAGTTGCCACGATCCACATCCACATCTTCCCCAGAGACATACTGCACACACGAATGAATTACATTAGTACATTATAGATTCATGGGAATACACCATGTCAAACAAACTAAATGAACAATCTAAATTTCAAGTAGGCTTACCTCATACTCTTCGTCGTCACCATACGCTGGATCGTACGGATCGACGAAAGTATAGTCTATCTTCCTCCTCTTCCCCCAACCATCATCCTCCTGAATATACAATTACATCCATCACTAGTAAATACATAAGCCAATTGAAAATTTAGATATGCACATATGACATTTTGATCATAGGGCTAATATACTATGTTCCTATTTGCATTTTCCATTGTCATTTGAACAACATAGCTAATATAACTACATATTGAAATTTAGATATGCACACTTGATCTTAGGGCTAATATACTATGATCCTATTTGCATTTTCCATTGTCATGCACACACATTGAACAACAGAGCTAATATAACTACATATTGTGGACATATTGTGAACAACATAGCTAATATAACTTGAAGCAAATAACTTGAGTAGCATTAAAAGCCCCAATCTGTGAGCACTAAAAACAAATCTAATAAGCATCATAGCATTAAAAAGGAACAATTGTATTCGTGCCCCTAGTTGGGTCATGCTCGACTGATTTGCCCCTATTTTTTCAACAATTGTGGTTTTGCCCAGCTCACTTCACTCGCCTTGTGTTTTTTCCCTTTCGGGGCAGTTCCAACCAATCACGATTCGCCACGTGGCGACTGCTCACTGGTCGGAACCGCCCCGGAAGGGCAAAAACACAAGGCGAGTGAAGTGAGATGGGCAAAACCGCAATTGTTGAAAAAATAGGGGCAAATCAGTCCAGCGTGACCCAACTAGCGGCACGAATACAAAAATCCCTTAAAAACCCAATCTATTCACAACATCTAGCATTTTTGCAACGAATTTATCCAAATCTAAAAACCCCAATCATTGCAGCACCTAAAATCATAGTTCACAACATCTAGCTAGAATTTTTGCAACCAATTTATCCAACAACCCCTAGTCCAAAAACCCCCATCCCCCAACCCATACAAAAAACCTTGGCCCATCCATCAAACCAACTACTCTAACCATCTGAACTACTGTATGAATCACAATTGAACTAACTCTACAAGCTAAGCAAGTGCAAATGGGTGCCCAGTGCAAGTACCTACTCCTCCACGGCAGGCGGCGCAACGGGGGCATCAGGATGGACTGTGCCGCTCGACGCCGTCACCTTCTGCAGCGATGAGGCGGAGCCCGCCACATCCACAATGGTTGCGAGTTTCCCCACACCACCGTGGACGCCGCCGACATCCGCGTTCACCGCGCCCTGACCCTGTAGCTCCACCACATCTCTGGCTGCTGCGCTGGCGTCGCCACGAGCGTCGGCCATCTGACAGATGGAGGCGATGAAGGTGAGGAAGAGAATGCAGTGGGGGAGAGCGAGACGGTGCGGTGGAGGCAGTGGAGGAGAGCGAGACGACGACGGCGTGCAGAGGAAGACGATGCGGCAGCGAGTGGATTTGGGGGGAAATGGTAGGGGCGATGGAGGTGGTTGCCCTCTTTATATGATGGGACGTTCCGGGCATGTCCATGGACCCGTGCTACCCCACGACTGTGGTCTTGCATGCTCCCACGTATAGGCGGCCCCACTCGTCAGCTAACGGTCAAAGGCATTGACCCGACGGCAACGTCTGTTATAACTAGTTATGAGGGTTTCGGGCAAGGGAGTGGGGAAAAGTGAGCAAAAGTTAACAGAGTGGGGATGAATGAGTAGAGCTAAATATTTCAAAAAAATGAGTAGAGCTAAGGAACCAGGGGCACAGAAATAAAAATCCCTATTTAATAACAAAAGGCTCTAGTAATTATTATGAGGCTTTTATATTTAATTTAATATCAATAGGCCTAAAAAGGCCAAGTGGTGGAAGGAGAATTTGGCGACAAGGACCCGTGTAGGGGAGGCGCCCACTTTTCCAAGTGGGGTGGCCGAATTGGACTAGGGGAGGGACTCCTCCCTCTCCTAAGACGGCACACCAAGGAGGGGCTCCTCCCCTCCTTGTGTGGTGCCCATCCTCTCCCTCCAACCTATATATACTAGAGGCTTTTGCACTATTTGGACATGCAAGTTTTGGAGCCTCCTCTAGTTCTCTAGTTCTAGTTGGTCCTAGTTGATCAATTAGAGCTTGACATAGATCCTCTAATCCTCATAATTAGAAGCCCAGTGTGGTTCTAATATCCTCCCTCTAATTCTCCGGTGATGATTAGCTCTGGATGGACCATGAAGACCATACGCTTGCAACCAAGTAGAGAGGCCATGCTTTCGTTCTTCCGTTTGAGGGATCCTTCATGGGCGGTTCACAGGATCATTCATCTATGGTTCGAGGGACTCCAAGTATGATATACACCAACTCATCTACTTCTACTGCCACTCGGAGTTAGTAACGATCATTATCCTAACCGTTAATGCATCTTCATATTGTTCCTTGGTGATCGTACGATTATTTTTTTATTTTCTACTATGTTTCCCAACATGTTCTCCGTGATCCTGGGTACCTGCGGGGATGAAGAACATGAACGAAACAAGCGAAAACTACAGAACAATTCTATTTCACACATACATGACGTTAATTCAAAGCACTTCCATCGATTCCTCCAACAAATATATCGGGTTGCAAGGATATTGCCTCAACCCTTACCTTACCAAACTACTCGCACATGGAGATCAGATCACACGAAGAACACAGACATCATGAAGGTAGATTGATTATAATATGTCTTACATTGGATGACGTGTGTGATACATGATTACGAGTATGATTAGAGGAGGAAGAACTATGGTGGAGATGGAGATGGGAAATGATAGTAACTAGGGTTGATGATGAAGACGACTCTATTGTGAGGCTTTACAAAGTTTGTTCAGGTGGATGAGAAACATTGGTTTCCATGCCATACGACCGCTCATGCGAGCGGGCGCGGTCGCTGATAACCCACAAGTATAGGGGATCGCAACAGTTTTCGAGGGTAGAGTATTCAACCTAAATTTATTGATTTGACACAGGGGAGCCAAAGAATATTCTCAAGTATTAGCAGTTGAGTTGTCAATTCAACCACACCTGGATAACTTAATATCTACAGCAAAGTAGTATGGAAGTAATGGTAACGGTGGCAAAGGTAACAGTAACTAAGCAAAGATCAATATGTGAAAAGCTCGTAGGCATTGGATCAGTGATGGATAATTATGTCAGATGCGATACCTCATGCAATAGTTATAACATAGGGTGACACAGAACTAGCTCCAGTTCATTAATGTAATGTAGGCATGTATTCCGAATATAGTCATACGTGCTTATGGAAAAGAACTTGCATGACATCTTTTGTCCTACCCTCCCGTGGCAGCGGGGTCCTATTGGAAGTGATATTAAGGCATCCTTTTAATAGAGTACCGGACCAAACCATTAACACTTAGTGAATACATGGACTCCTCAAACTACGGTCATCACCGGGAGTGGTCCCGATTATTGTCACTTCGGGGTTGCCGGATCATAACACATAATCGATGACTATAGACTTGCAAGATAGGGTCAAGAACTCACATATATTCATGAAAACATAATAGGTTCAGATCTGAAATCATGGCACTCGGGCCCTACTGACAAGCATTAAGCATAGCAAAGTCATGGCAACATCAATCTCAGAACATAGTGGATACTAGGGACCAAATCCTAACAAAACTAACTCGATTACATGATAAATCTCATCCAACCCATCACCGTCTAGCAAGCCTACGATGGAATTACTCACGCACGGCGGTGAGCATCATGAAATTGGTGATGGAGGAAGGTTGATGATGACGACGGCGACGGATTCCCCTCTCCGGAGCCCCAAATGGACTCCAGATCAGCCCTCCCAAGAGAGAATAGGGCTTGGCGGCGGCTCCGTATCGTAAAACGCGATGAATCCTTCTCTCTGATTTTTTTCTCCCCGAACGTGAATATATAGAGTTGGAGTTGAGGTTGGTGGAGCACCAGGGGGCCCACGAGGTAGGGGGGCGCGCCCCCACCCTCGTGGACAGGGTGTGGGCCCCCTGTCCTTGATTCTTTCGCCAGTATTTTTTATATATTCCAAGAATATTCTCCGTGAAGTTTCAGGTCATTCCGAGAACTTTTATTTCTGCACAAAAATAACACCATGGCAATTCTGCTGAAAACAACGTCAGTCCGGGTAAGTTCCATTCAAATCATGCAAGTTAGAGTCCAAAACAAGGGCAAAAGTGTTTCGAAAAGTAGATACGATGGAGAAGTATCAACTCCCCCAAGCTTAAACATTTGCTTGTCCTCAAGAAATTTAGTTGACAAACTGAAAGTGATAAATAAAAACTTTTACAAACTTTGTTTGCTCTTGTTGTTGTAAATATGTAAAGCCAACATTCAAGTTTTCAGCAAAGATTATGAACTAACCATATTCACAATAACACTTAGGTCTCATATTTACTCATATCAATGGCATAATCAACTAGCGAGCAATAATAATAAATCTCGGATGACAACACTTTCTCAAAACAATCATAAAATGATATAACAAGATGGTATCTCGCTAGCCCTTTCTGAGACCGCAAAACATAAATGCAGAGCACCTTTGAAGATCAAGGACTGACTAAACATTGTAATCATGGTAAAAGAGATCCAGTCATACTCATACTCAATATAAATTAATAGTAATGGATGTAAATGACAGTGGTGCTCTCCAACTGGTGCTTTTTAATAAGAGGATGATGACTCAACATAAAATTAAATAGATAGGCCTTTCGCAGAGGGAAGCAGGGATTTGTAGATGTGCCAGAGCTCGATTTTTGAAACAGAGATAAATAATATTTCAAGTGGCATGCTTTCATTGTCAACATAACAACCGAGAGATCTCGATATCTTCCATGCTACACACATTATAGGCGGTTCCCAAACAGAATGGTAAAGTTTATACTCCCCCACCACCAACAAGCATCAATCCATGGCTGGCCCGAAACAACGGGTGCCTCCAACTAACAACAGTCCTGGGGGAGTTTTGTTTGCAATTATTTTGATTTAATTTGAGCATGGGACTAGGAATCCCGGTGACCAGCCATTTTCTGGTGAGTGAGGAGCGGAGTCCACTCCTCTTGAGAATAACCCGCCTAGCATGGAAGATACAAACATCCCTAGTTGATACATGAGTTATTCGAGCATACAAAATAGAATTTCATTTGAAGGTTTAGAGTTTGGCACATACAAATTTACTTGGAACGGCAGGTAGATAACGCATATAGGAAGGTATGGTGGACGCATATGGAATAACTTTGGGGTTTAGGAAGTGGATGCATAAGCAGTATTCCCGCTTAGTACAAGTGAAGGCTAGAAAAAGACTGGGAAGTGACCCACTAGAGAGCGACAACAGTCATGAACATGCATTAAAATTAATCAACACTGAGTGCAAGCATGAGTAGGATATAATTCACCATGAACATAAATATCGTGGAGGCTATGTTGATTTTGTTTCAACTACATGTGAAAACATGTGCCAAGTCAAGTCACTCGAATCGTTCAAAGGAGGATACCACCCTATCATACCACATCGCAATCATTTTAATAGCATGTTGGCACACAAGGTAAACCATTATAAACTCCTAGGTAATTAAGCATGGCATGAGCAGTTATGATCTCTAATTTTCATTGCAAACATGTTTCATTCATAATAGGCTGAATCAGGAACGATGAACTAATCATATTTACAAAAACAAGAGAGGTCAAGTTCATACCAGCTTCTCTCATCTCAGTCAGTCCATCATAAATCGTCATTATTGCCTGTCAGTTGCACGACCGAACGATGTGGATAATAATAATAGTGCACGTGCATTGGACTAAGCTAGAATCTGCAAGCATTTAATACACGGGAGAAGACAAGGTAATATGGGCTCTTGGTTAAATCTACAATAATGCATATGAGAACCACTTCACATTTTCATCATGGTCTTCTCCTCTCAACCCCCAAAGAAAGGAATTAAAACTATTTACACGGGAAAGCTCCCAACAAACAAAAGAAGAACGAGAAATCTTTTGGGGTTTTCTTTTAATTATTACTACTACAGGCATGAAAAGTAAACTAGCTAAAAGCTACAACTAATTTTGTTTTTGTTTTTCTTAAGGTTTATTCAAGCACACAAGAAAAAAGCAAGAAAAAGGAAAGTAAACTAGCATGGATAGTATAATGAAAAAGTATGAGCACCGACAACTAGAATGAGTGTGCAAACATGAATGTAATGTCAGTGAGAAATACGTACTCCCCCAAGCTTAGGCTTTTGGCCTAAGTTGATCTATGGCCACGGCTGGCCTCGCGGATATCCAAAGTTGTAGTTGGGGTCGTACTAAGATGCAGCGGCTATTGCCCAATGAGCTGCAGCTTGGAGGCAAGCTGCCTCCAACCTCCTCTCATACTCGTTCGCCTCCTCCCTGGTTATAGCATATCTCCCTTTTGCCTAAAAGTCAAAGAAAGCAGGAGCAGGAAGAGCACACTACTAGGGAAAACCATATACACAGCATCTTAGCAGTAGCACTGGACAAAACAGGGTGCTACTGTTAATTAGTAGTAGCGTTTTTAAATAGACCGTGCTACTACTACTACTTTAGCAGCAGTGCATTCTGCGAAACCGCGCTGCTGCTATATTTGTACAGGGCGCCGATGGCTAGCCCCACTTAGCAGTAGCGTGTACCAATGACCAGCGCTACTGCTATGGCCCATAGCAGTAGCACGTTTCTCTGAAACGCGCTACTACTTACTTACCTTATCCTGGAGCTGCTCACCCTCTCACACTCACTCTCTCTCACTCGCTCTCGCCCGCGCCGAACCTGTACATCATCCGCCGCCGCCCCGCTGCTCCTCGTCGAGGTACTCCCTCCTCCCCCTTCTCCTCCGGCCGCCCTCCTCCCACCGCCCCTCTCCCTCCTCCTCCTCCAGTCGCCCCCTCCCTCCTCCT
>NC_041392.1:163425497-163434912 GCF_002162155.2 Triticum dicoccoides
CCCTTCCCCTCCTCCCTCCATCTCTTTTTTATGTTTTTCACTATAGTTTTTTATTATTGTATAATGTAGTTTTTTTTTACTGTTTTTAGTAAGTGTTTAAAATAATTAGTAAGTAAATTTAATAAACTAGTTAAATTAGTTTAGTTTTAGTAAGAACTAGTTGAATTAATAGAACTAATGTATTTTTAGTAAGAAAATTAATATAACTAGTTGAAGTAGTTTATTTTTAGAAAGAACTAGTTGATTTCTATTTATAGTAAGTTTATATTTAGTAAGAACTAGTTGAATTAATAGAACTAGTTGAACATGTCACATTTGTTGTTATTTTTTTAGTTTAATCAATTATTCCCGCATTGACGTCAACGATGCCTATCCCGCATCCTTGTCGTCGATACCCGTCGTTCGCTAGGGTTTTAATTGTATTAGTGATGTTATATATATGAGACTATTCGGGATGTATTAGTGATAACTTATAGGGTTTTTGTTTTTGCAGAAACCAGGGAGCCCCTTCATCATCCCCGCCGTCGTCCCGTCACCGACCCCCTCCGACCTTGAGGTGAGACTAGCCAAATCTCCATGTCAATATGAGTCCTATAAGATATGATGTAGATAAAAACATGTATATATTGTGTTGCTCAAATAGGATATGTGGTTGCCCAAGTGGGCGGTCATGTTCAGGTTACACCTCCGAGCGGCCTATTTTTTGCCGGAGTGTTGATTAATTTCCGTTCCGACAAATTTCAGGCGCTCGATATGTCCTTTTTAGCAAAGGTCATGCCGGATTTTCCTGTGAATTCTAGCATGACTTGTGCTAGAATATGTTGGAAATATCGGGTGGCCTGGATTTTCTCGAAAAATAATTAAACGACATTTCAGGTTGACTTTAAGTCTATCGAGGCTCCACCATATATGAGAGGACGAAGAATCCCGACTGTTGTCGTGGGGGTCATTTCTCCTTCTTCTCCTTCTGCTAGACCTTTGTTATGCACTAGGGGAAGGAGGCGTAACGACCATCACCGACGGTCGCAAATGTCAGAGAGGAATCAGTGAGGGAGAGTCTCTACCATATATGAGAGGACGAAGAATCCCGACTGTTGTCGTGGGGGCAGCTTCTCCTTCATTCCCGTGTGCTAGACAATTTGGTGTAATGCACTCGGGAACGAAAGGAGAAGCTACCATCATCGACGGTCAAATATATACACCACGTGAGCTGAGAGTTTTCAAGAAAAGACTCGACAGACTGATAGTCAACCCGTGATGAATAATAATGATCTAATTTAGTTTTTTTAGTACATATATTTAATTGTACAAGTTTAATCTTTGAATTATGAACGTAGGAAATGTCGTACTCGGACGATGAAAGTCTCCCGGGGGAGTGCAGCTGGTACCACGACGATCGAGGTATGTGCGACAGGCCTCATCTGGACGAAGATCGGCGCTTCAGCATTAAGCTCGAGGAGACCTTCGATGTTGAAATGATACGCACCGACGACAAGTGTTTTTTTCATAATTAAGCATGACTTCAACTATTTCAACGTGTAATTTTCATCTTTTACAATTCGACTAGCCTATCCCATGCCATGCAAGACGCTATGTCTTGGAGAGGATGGGTTTTGAAGACCATGAAAATTTTCAAACAAAGAAAATACACCTAAGGACCCATCATGATATGGATTTTGAAGTAAATCTGTACAATTCTCAGAGCATAACCCATTTTGGTTGCCAAAATTGGGAACCACTTTGCAAGATGTATGGTTTTTATGAGGATATGATTGTCACCATGGATCTTGGTGATCCTGACATCGAGCAAGACAATATGGACATTTGGGTCCTTGTTGATACGCTTCCGATTCTACCGCTATGTGAGTTTCTCAAACATAGTTATTAACTAATTTATATTGTTTATTTCAAAATAGTTGACAGCTTATTTTCATTCTTCAAACAATGTGCGAAAGATGGTAGACAAAACCCACTACACCGATGGCTCCGAATTAACTTATAAGGAGAAAAATCATCTGATCGCATTTCTGTACTGATCTTGAGAATTACAATACCTATTATAAAACTCCTCCAAATTATGGTGAATATGTGCCACTAGTGCACGTGTTGAACCACGGTAACTTCTATGGAGATACCCTGATAAGATTTTTTACTATTACGACATCCGTGCATCTTTTGCATATTTCTAAAACTAGTACATCATTGCTAACTATGAAGTTATTACTATGTTTTTCAACAGAAAATCCTGATGGATTGTGTGCCTCATCTGATGTATCAGAATGGTCGCCTTGATGTTTTAAACATACAGCCAGGTCATCCTACGGATCTCACCTGTGCATATCGGATTTCTAAAACCGGTGAACACATGCTAATCAAAGAATGGAAAAAATATTTGGACGGTCGTAAGGATAATCTCCATTCTCCATAATGAAGAGTCAAGGGCTATCTTGTTTTATGCTATTTTACCTGAAAGAATATAGTAGGTCCTAAGAGAATGTAGTAGGTCCTATGAGGTACAATATGTTTATTATGTGGTACAATGTGTTGAGTTGATGATGAGGAGTAGTTGTGATTATGACTAGTGTCCAACTTGCTATGTGATGTCTCATTGATGAAAACAATGATCATGAGGAGGTGTTATATGACAATGATGTATTATGATGATAAGTTGTTAATGATATGATGATGATGATGATGATGATATTTATTATATTATTGGGTGAAAGAATCGTGGATTAGTTTCAAGTGGATGGACATCCACTTGAAACTAATCCGCGGTTCTTTCACCCTGTGATGTAATAACTCATTATGATGTAAAAACAATCTCTAAATTGTTGCTGTATGAAAACTTGTATAAAGGTGTATGAATAAAACATGAAATAAAAGTTACGCCACCGGCAGCTGCACTGCACATAGAGCCAAGCAGCACCACAATCTCAAAGACAAGCCGGCGCGCACCCGCGCCCTGGCCCGCCGGTCAGATCTGGGCTCGAAGCCCTGCAGCAAAGCACCGCCGGCTAGGGCTGGACAACGACCACGCCGGATCCGCCGCACACCGGCCCCGCAGCCTTTGTCGCCCAGCCAGCCATCAAAGAGGGGCTCCACCAACAATGCCATGAGGATGCCGCCGTGGCGCCCCAATCGCAGCGGCAAACACGGCGGCAGCGGCGAAGTGGCCAGCGTAGAGGGGACGTGTGGTCGGCGGCGCTGGGTTCTTCCTTGCTAATCATGCGGTGCGAGTGCGACGAGTGATTCACGAGCAAACGTAGCGCGTGTGGTTTCTTCTGGACCACACGATGTTGGAGCGCTAGTGTGGCAGTTTCTTCTAGCAATCAGCCGACGTGTTAGGCATGCACGCATTCGACCGGCAATTTTTTATCCCGTTTTTACTTGAAGTTGAGATTCTTCATGGACCAGTACGTGGTAATTAGCTCCAAATCCATCACGTGGTGGTGTTAGTATGTGTTTTTCCTCGGAACTATGCACACGTCGGATTTTATGCAACATATTTCTATTTCAAGAACTCATACTAAATGGCTACTACTATGATGTGAAAACTGAAAAAGGGACAAATATCATCCACAGCTGGATAAGGATTAGGCAATGGTGTACGAACATACACACACACACACAAAAGTTAAGGCACACACGGCGAAAACATATATGTTGCATGTATGTCCCATGAAGTAAATACAAAATTAATTGTCTCATAGAGTGCATAATAAATCATGGGCGCCAAAACAAAGACATTTACATGTCATCGCAATGCTGGCTTTAGTTTATTTCAATGAAACTGTTTTTCCAGACCAGTAAAAGGATGCCATGCCTGATCTCACTAAAGAAGGAAATGTTGGAGGTGGTATGAAGAAACTTGGCAACCAACTTATACACCATTTTGCCCCAAACATTGATGTTATGGAGAAACACCAACAATTACATCCAGGTAAAATCACTTTGGAAGTACTGCATGCACAACATTTTTATTTTATAATGGTAGTACAATGATGAATCTCTTGATGTGATATGATATGCACTTTCACTAGGCATCGATAATCTGATCTACAATGTCGTAAGGAAGCAATACTCTTCAACATCATTTTTCTGCTTCCTAAATTGTATCCATGAAAAACACGATACTAGCAATGCATGTATTGGTATTAATTAACTCACTCATGCTTATTTCAAATGTTTAGGGATACCACAGTACAAACATATTCTTTAAACAAAAGAATGTAGTAAACAAAAGTAACCTACTTTAGTGAACCAGCTTACTTTCTTAAACAAAGGTAATTACAAAAATTGTTATATTCTATCACCATGATTTAAGACATTAATGAATCTATGTATGATAGGCTTAGCTTTACTTGGTGCTAATCATCTAAAAGGAGATAGACAGAATATTATAGTTGGCTAATATCAACTTAAACTAGAATAGAAACAACACGTCAAAATGGTTGCACAACTTTAAAAATAGGTTGTGGATAAGAAGTAAAACATTATACAAACAACACATATATTCTGATGCTTATTTGTAGCTGTAGCGACCCGACCTCAGGCGGTCAAGTCTCTGTGCTTCAGTGTCATCCCTAGATCGGTAATGCTGACACACACAGTACTCGAAGGATTTATAACAAAATAGCAATCACACACTTATTACATCGAATGTCTCAAAACAGAACTTATTGGAATAAATATGGCTTAAGGCTATCTAACACGATAACAGCGGAAGGCTTGGAAGATGAAGTGAGTCCATCAACTCCAATGGCATAGCTGAGTGCATGACAACGGCCTAGCGAACCTTACTCCTCGTCTGAAAAGTCTGCAACATGATACGTTGCAGCCCGAAAATGGGTCAGCACATGGAATATGCTGGCAATATAACACAGTAGAGCAATGAACAGATAAATGCTATCACTACATGCATATATGGCTGGTGGAGGCTATATGGTTATATGTTCTTGCGAAAAGCCATTTTTTCCTACAACAAAGGAATAAGTTTTATTTAACTATCATGGTGGTTGAAACATCATTGAGAAGGTACCTCCAACTCAATCCTAATTAAAAGTAATTATCGACCCAACAAATTAAATTAGAGTGATGAGATACAATAGGATAATCCAAGTACTAGATACTCAAGATGTCCATAATCGGGGACACGGCTAATCATGATTAGTTTGTACACTCTGCAGAGGTTTGCACACTTTTCCCCATAAGACTCGATCTCCTCCGTTGGATTTCTAGCACTACATGATGTTTGAGAAACGGATGACCGAGACACAGTCTTTCAGAAGCATTAACTCTTTACTCCGGTGGACAGTTACACCTACTTTCCCTCTATATCTGCTAGCCCACCACTGAAAGAGGTCACACAACATACTCAACTATGCCAGAGCCCATAATGGATTGTGGCTGCACACAGAAGTTTCTAGCATGAACAATCTTATGATCCGTTTGAGCCTGGGTGGCGGACCATTGGAGGATCACACGGTATATCCCCGGGATCTCCTAGGACAACACTGGATTTCCCAGGTGCCCAAACAAGCAATCCACCCAGATGTGTATTAAAGTTGCCACCTTAAGTTGAACCATTAATTAACAACCTCACATCTGTCATGGATTCACTCACCCAATCCTACGAGCATAGCATAGCAATAATAGCATAACATAGAAGTAACTCCCAGGGTTTGATAATAAACATGGCAATAGGTTCTACCTCATCATCTACTTCCCAAACCCACAAGTTAATCACATCCTAATCATGCAGTGTTTGAGGATTGGAACTAATGCATAAATACTGGGTATAAAAGAGTATGATCAATGTGTTACTTGCCTTGCTGACGATCCGCAAAACCTAGTGACTCGTAGTAGCACGCTTCGCACTCCGGGAATTCTATTGCAAACACACAATAACATACATAACCAATCAACAAAGATGCACAGGTAAAACTCAAATAATAAGATCTAACTAGAAAGCTCAACTTAAGAACTCCGGTTTGCAAAAAGAATCAAATCAAACGGAGCAACGAAACTCAAACTGCGAAAGAAACAAGATCCGATTACTAATCTGGACTAAAGTCAAATTTTACAGTACCAAAATCTTGTTCAAGTTGGTTAAATAGAAAGAGGGCTTCGAGACAAAGATCTAGGCGCTTGAATCGCCTGATTCCGACAAACGAGCGAAAAGATAAACTAAAACGAAAATCGGGTCAGAAATCGCGATCGAAAATAATCGCGAAAAACCCTGGAAAAACAAAACTAACGAACAGGCTAAAGAACGAACGTTCGCTGTCTGTGACTAACGGGTGAACGGCGTTCGTTTAAACGAACGAATGGACGAACGAACGTCCGCAAAATAAATAAACCGACAGAAAAATCGATCTAATAAAAAAACGAGATCTAGGGTTTCAAAAAAACCGAACGGTTTTCGAGAAAAAAACCGAAGAACGGCGCGGCGGCGGCGGCTACCTCGGCGAGGTCGGCGGCGGCGGCGGCTGGCTCCGGCGGCGGGGCGGCAAGACGGCAGGGCGGCAGCGAGGACGCGACAACGGCGCGGCAAGGCGGCAAGGCGGCGGCTCGGCACGGCGGCGGGGGGAGCTTGCGGTGGGCTAGGGTTTCGGCAGGGCTGGCGGCTCTATGGGCCTCGGGGTCGCGGGCTCGGCTTATAAAGCCAGCCGTTCTAGGCGTCCTAGCCGGACACGGCCTGGAGTTGGTTCACTTTTTTTTAAACGTGTCGTAGAAAAACGAACAAAAGAAATACTAAACGGACTCCAAAAATCCTGAAATAAATTTTCCCCGTCCTCTAAAAATATGCCGGACAGAGTGAACATTTATTTGGGCCTATAATGCAATTTTTAAAAACACGTATTTTTCCTAATTCAAATAAAATTGCAATAAAATCCGAATAAAATCAAATGTTTGATTTTAATATTTTTCCTCCAATATTTCATTTATTTTGGAGAAGTCATATTATCTCCTCTCATATATATATATATATATATATATATATATATATATATATATATATATTGATATGAGATATTTTTGAAGGGAAAATAAATTAAAACCAAAGTGATCCTTGTTTCAATATTTGATAAAATTCAAATATGAAAATTGTGAAATCCCCAACTCTCTCTGCGGGTCCTTGAGTTGCTTAGAATTTCGAGAATCGGCAACGAAAATGCAATAAAATATGATATGCATGAATAACCTATGTATAACATTCCAAATTGAAAATTTTGGGATGTCACAGTAGCATAATTAGATTAATTTATGAATACATTGAGAATATTGCATATAAGGTAGAACATCTATATGACAAGACTTATCGATTAGCATACACGACAGAAACATGCACGCTTGGATGCTGGACGAAGTATACCACATTTTTACTTTCTGAAGATAACTCAAGATAAACATTACGTGTACGATATTTTTATTATCAATACGTTAATCTAAATATAAGGTTGTTTACTCGATTAGTTGGCTAGGATTCATGTCCCATGTTTTAGCCCCAAAGAATCATATTATTAATTGAACCTTCATTTTTGTCATCATCAAACTTATTCTTTACATCGCCAACCTGATTAATGATAATTGACGTTTGCTTGGCAGCAAAGCACATCAACTTTTTTTTATTCCATTGCAACGCCCGGGCATTTTTGTTAGTATAAAGAAAAGCACTTCCAAGGACACATGGGAATTGTTGTCAAGCTAGTTTTCATCATGCTCATATTATTCGCGTTTGTTACTTTGATAATTTGATATGTGGGTGGACCGGTGCTTTGGTGCTATCCTTCCTTAGACAAGCCTCCCACTTATGATTAACCCCCCTGCAAGCATCCGCAAATACGAAAGAAGAATTAAGGTAAACCTAACCATAGCATGAAACATATGGATCCAAATCAGCCCCTACGAAGCAACGCATAAACTGGAGTTTAAGCTTATGTCACTCTAGCAACCCATCATCTACTTATTACTTACCAATGCCTTCCCCTGGGTCCAAATAGTGGTGAAGTGTCATAAGTCGATGTTCACATAACACCTCTAGAGGAGAGACAACATACATCTCATCGAAATATCGAACGAATACCAAATTCGCATGATTACTTATAACAAGACTTCTCCCATGTCCTCAGGAACAAATGTAACTACGCACAAAGCATAATCATAATCAAGATCAGAGGAGTATTAATTATCATTAAGGATCTGAAAATATATTCTTCTACCGGATAAACCAACTAGCATCAACTACAAGGAGTAATCAACACTACTAGCAACCCACAGGTACCAATCTTAGGTTTTGGGACCAAGATCGAATACAAGAGATGAACTAGGGTTTCAGAGGAGATGGTGTTAGTGAATATGTTGATGGATATTGACCCCCTCTCGATGAGAGGATCGTTGGTGATGACGATGGCGATGATTTCCCCCTCCCGGAGGGATGTTTCCCCGGCAGAATAGCTCCGTCGAAGCCCTAGATTGGTTCTGCCCAGGTTCCGCCTCGAGACGGCGGCGCTTCATCCCAAAAGCTTCTTCCTGATTTTTTTCCAGGGTAAAAGACACCATATAGCCAAAGATGGGCGTCGGAGGCTTGCCAGGAGGCCCACAAGGTCAGCGGGCGCGCGCAGGGGGGTAGGGCACGGCCTCCACCCTTTTGGCTGGCTGGTGGCCCCCTCTAGTGCTTTCTTCGCTCAATATTTTTTATATATTCCAAAAATGTGCTCCGTGAAGTTTCAGGACTTTTGGAGTTGTGAAGAATAGGTCTCTAATATTTGCTCCTTTTCTAGTCCAGAATTCTAGCTGCCGACATTCTCCCTCGTCATGTAAACCTTATAAAATAAGAGAGAATAGGCATAAGTATTGTGATATAATGTGTAATAACAGCCCATAATGCAATAAATATCAATATAAACTTATAATGCAAAATGGACGTATCAACTCCCCCAAGCTTAGACCTCGCTTGTCCTTAAGCAAAAGCTGATACCGAAAATATGTCCACATGTTTAGAGATAAAGGTGTCGATAAAGTAAAATACAGACATGAGGGCATCATGATCATCTTTAGAATAGCAACATATAATGTCATATAATTTTCTTATGCTAAAGTAACAATTCGCTCACAAGGTAGAGCAGGATTCAGAAACTTTATTGAAAACTATCAAATATGATCCCAGTCATTGAAGCAATTGCAATTTATCATAACATTGGAAAGAGTCAATTTACAAGAGCTTTTCAGCAAGTCCACATACTCAACTATCATATAATATTTCACAATTGCTAACACTCACGCGATACTTGTGGGTTCAAAGTTTCAATTGGACACAGAGAAAGATAGGGGCTTATAGTTTCGCCTCCCAACCTTTTACCTCAAGGGTAATGTCAACAATAATGCTTTATGAAAACCTACATCCGAGTGG
>NC_041392.1:163435238-163457568 GCF_002162155.2 Triticum dicoccoides
TGCCAAAGGAAAAGGTATAAAAAGGAAAGGTGATGATCACCATGACTCTTGCATAAGGGTAAAAGATAGGCCCTTCGCAGAGGGAAGTAGAGGCTGTCATGCGCTTTTAGGGTTGGATGTATAGAATCTTAGCGCAATAGAATGTCACTTTATATTTCCACTTATGATAAAGACCTTTATTATGCAGTCTGCCGCTTTTATTTCTTCCATATCACAAGTTTGTATAAAGCTTATTTTCTTCACACTAATAGATCATACATATTTAGAGAGAGCAATTTTTATTGCTTGCACCGATGACAACTTACTTGAAGGATCTTACTCAATTCATAGGTAGGTATGGTGGACTCTCATGGCAAAACTGGGTTTAGGGATGTTTGGAAGCACAAGTAGTATCTCTACTTGGTGCAAAGAATTTGGCTAGCATGAGGGAGAAAGGCAAGCTCAACATGTTGGATGATCCAAAAAAATATAACTTCTATTCGGATATAAGAAAACATAACTCAATATGTTGTCTTCCTTGTCCAACATCATCTTTTTATCATGTCATATTTTAATGAGTGCTCACAATTACAAAAGATGTCCAAGATAGTATATTTATATGTAAACCTCTCTTTCTTTATTACTTCCTATTAATTGCAACAATGACCAAAACTATGTTTGTCAACTATCAATAAATTGTATTCATCATACTCTTTATATGTGAAGTCATTACTCTCCATAAGATCAATATATTATCTTTTTATTTCTTCTTATTCTTTATTTTATTTAATCCCCTCGAGATCATAGCAAGAAAGCAAAGCCCTTCACTCAAAACTACTCTTTATTATATAACTCACGGACTCGATTACATAGAGGGAACATAAAGCAAAACTCAAGGCTAGATCATACTATATAAAAACTTTACTCTACTAGATCAAGATATAACCAAAAGGATCGAACTAAGAAAAACGATAAAGATAAAGATGTGATGGTGATACGATACCGGGGCACTCCCCCAAGCTTGGCAGTTGCCAAGGGGAGTGCCCATACCCATGTATTTAGCTTTATATCTTCGAAGGGGGTGATGATGGAGTTGTTGAATTCTTCTTCTCTAGCTTGCGTTTGAGGTTAAAATTTTCCTACCTCGGATTCTCATTCTCGAGCTCGAGTTTCATTATCTTTTTGCATAATGCCGCCTTGCTGTCCTGCGAAAAACGTGGTGGGATGGATTGGACCTTAGGGAGGTTGTACTTCTTGAACTCCACATGCATATCGCCAGGTTGAGGTAGTGGATCGTCCTCTTCATCGGAGCTTGTATCCTCCTTCCCTTTTGGATCATAGTCTTCTTCTTCCTCCGTGGTCCAACCATAATGTTCCACATCCCCATATGCTTTTGGGTTTGTGATGTAGTCATCCATGTAACTTTCTCCCTCCGAATCATGTGACGACATCATGCTCCAAATCTGCTGCAGAAACAATGCAAACGAAAACAGAGGGTTTTGTCATGGTACCGTGGTCAAAACCTTCAGGAGATTATATAATGAATTTTTACCGACCAAAAGAAGTATCGTGCAAGAAAACAGAGTCCGGAAGGCACACGAGGCAACCACAAGGTCGGGAGGCGCGCCCAGGGGGTAGGGCATGCCCTCCACCCTTGTGGTGGCCTTGTGTCTCTCTCGGACTACTTTTAATTTTCCTATTTTTTTAAATATTCCAAAACGGAGAAAATATGCTAGTGGAAACGTCTTGGAGTCGGTTTACTTACCGTACCACATACCTATTCCTTTTCAGAGTCTGAAACATTCTGGAAAGTGTCCCTTATGTACTCCTCCGGTGTTACGGTGTCAATTATATTGGTCTCAACATTTATGGGAGTACCTGAGATCTAATGTTTGATTCTTTGATCGTTTACCACCTTCGAATTTGTGACTTCAGCATTGTTAATTTGTATGGCACCGGAACGATAGACCTCCTCGATAATGTAAGGGCCTTCCCATTTAGAGAGAAGTTTTCCTACAAAAATCTTAAACAAGAGTTGTATAGCAAAACATGATCACCTACATTACGCTGTTGTAGCTTATCATGCCATCTTTTAACTTTTTCTTTAAACAACTTGGCATTCCCATAGGCTTGGGTTCTCCATTCATCAAGTGAGCTAATGTCAAATTGAAGGAAATATGCCCTAAAGGCAATAATAAAGTTGTTATTTATATTTCCTTATATCATGATAAATGTTTATTATTCATGCTAGAATTATATTAACCGGAAACTTAGTACATGTGTGAATACATAGACAAACAGAGTGTCACTAGTATGCCTCTACTTGACTAGCTCGTTAATCAAAGATGGTTAAGTTTCCTAGCCATAGACATGAGTTGTCATTTGATCAACGGGATCACATCATTAGAGAATGATGTGATTGACTTGACCCATCCGTTAGCTTAGCACTATGATCGTCTAATTTATTGCTATTGCTTTCTTCATAACTTATGCATGTTCCTATGACTATGAGATTACAAATTACCATTGTATTTGGTGTGTTGGGGACACAAGAGACTTTTTATTATTTGGTTGCAGGGTTGTTTGAGAGAGACCATCTTCATCCTACGCCTCTCACGGATTGATAAACCTTAGGTCATCCACTTGAGGGAAAATTGCTACTGTCCTACAAAACTCTGCGCTTGGAGGCCCAACACGTGTCTACAAGAATAAAGTTGCGTAGTAGACATCAAGCTCTTTTCTGGCGCCATTGTTGGGGAGGTGAGTGCATGAAGTTATATCTTTAGATCTTGCAATTGAATCTTTTAGTTTCTTGTTTTATCACTAGTTGGTTTATAAAAACAAAACTACAAAAAATGGAATTGAGGTTGCATCATATTATTCATCTTTATAATGTCTTTCGTGAAAATGATGGAAAGGAAAATTGTGCTCAATTGATATAAGAAGAATTCAATAGAATGTTTGGTATAAATGATGAGCATGATTGCAATGTTGTTAGTATGAATTCTTTGAATATCCATGATGCTAATGATAAGCAAAGTCATAAGCTTGGTGATGCTATGTTTGATGAAGATGATACTTTTAGTCCCCCAAGATTTGATGTGCGGATTTGTTATAATGATTGCATGCCTCCTATTTATGATGATTATAATGATGAAAGTGGATTTGGAGAGGTCATGACTTTATTTAGTGATGAATCCACCATTTTGGATGAGGCTTCAATTGACAATGATAATAAAGTTGCTATCTATGATGATTATGATGATGACATGTATGCTATAAAGAATAATGATAACCATAAAACTTGTCATCAAAGTTGGAAGACTTAACTTTCGCTTTGAAATTGTCTCCCGCTGCTGCATGGCTGCATACCACATGAGTCTGTAGGCTTAACCCCATAGGATTCAGCCCGTAAGTGTAGCATTTTAAGTGAAGCATGCCCAGAACAAAAACGCTTGCAATTGCGTCGTGCCATCGGACAGCATGCAAACCGTCGGCTATCTAGATGCCATGAATAGAAATAACGAATCCAAGAGCTAACCAACAATAGCCCGCACAGCTCCAGAATCATCCCTACCCCGATAGTGGAGTCCAACAAGGAGTGAAGCCTGACAGAACCAGGATAAAAATAAAAAATATGAGATTGATCATATCTATAAGTTATATGCACATGTTATTGTTCTAAACCGCAGAGTTGATGTTGGTAGGCCTGTCAGAAGCAAGGCAAAAATAAAAACAAGAGAGATGGGTGGTGGCGCGCCAAGCGTCCAAAGTCTCAAGTCTCATATCAATCGCGTACAATCCGCGAATATTCACGCGAGTGCCGCTATATGTGCATGTGTGTTAGTTGTCTCTCAATGCATGTGCTCTACTACTCAACAAAAGATGGATGCCATCCCTTATAAGCTGGTCAAAACCACCTCACCCAGCCGAGATGGGACAATTTAACTTCTGGGCAATACCTCTTACATTGGGCCGTTTCGGATGTTTCTTGTAGCCCACGCCGTGTTTAAAGGCGGCCAAAGCTAGTACTACTAGCTAGCGACATTGAGCGCACGTCATTGAGCGACCACCTAGCCAACTACTCTGAAACCCCTAAAAAAAGCTAGCTACTCTACATACGTTTAAAGGTGGGAAAGTTCAATGTCCAAACTAAAACTAACCTAGATGATAGGATGACATGTGCAACACCCAATGCAAATCACTCCAAAGAATTCAGCTACAAGATAAAGTAGACCAAAGTGAATGTGTTCTCCACCCAACTACGTCCAAACTATCTCCTGGATTAACCCGTATCTATACCTATACCTACCCCTACCTACTAATAACGGGAGGTAGTATTCTTGGTTTCGTCCCGCTTTTATTCTTCTTTATCTATATATCTAATACCTACTAATAAAATTAGGTAATGTTCTTGGTTTCATGTCACTTGACTTCTCCCACTTTTGCAGTTTTTTAGGCAAAATCTCATGAACTTTAATAAGACGCCACAATGTTTACAATGTACCGCTTCGGTGATATTCTTTGGTTTTGACTGTACGTGCAAACGATACATGCATGATGCTCGGTGTGTACGAGCCTATCTTTCATACATCGCATCTATAAGCATTCCCTACCTCCCGTCCATAAGTCACCTCACCGACACGTTTCCTTCCCGTTTCCGTTTTCTTTGGGAAAAGGAGTTTCTCACGCATACACCTCGCCTATTGTCTTAACCTAACCCACAAGGCCACAGTCGAAAAGAGAAAGTGGGAAACTTCACACAAGATCCTTAATGACTTCGACTGCAACAGCTACCTCGCGCCTCGGTGATCACCCACCCCGGCTCCCCCACTTTTCGGGTCTTTGGCCCTAAAAGCAAGCTCCACCATACCTAGAATGACCCCTCACAAGTCGATGAGAAGGACGTGGCGGCCGGCAGCGGGAAGGCAGGTGGCAAAGGAAAGAGAGGCAGGGGTGCTCACCGGCGGAACAGAGGTTGCTATCTTCCCCTTCTACTCTCGCGGCAACCGTATTGATCTTCATGGCAGGCTCTGTACCAGCCTACATATGTCTAGAGTTGATGGACCATGACGTTAGAATTCATGCATAACACCGAGTCAATCTACAGAGAAGGCGTCAACGCCTGCTCGACGGCAGCATCCACGTGGCTGCAATTCCCTAAGCCATTGACCTCCAATCTTTAACCATCTCGTGCGTAACACAAAGCAATCTAGGATATCATCGTTGACGCATCTCCAAGCACGTCCAGCCTCATTGCGTTCATATTTTAGTTCTTTTTTTCATTTATGTTCTTTTCTTACTGTCGTTCT
Source organism: Triticum dicoccoides (assembly GCF_002162155.2). NCBI lineage: Eukaryota > Viridiplantae > Streptophyta > Magnoliopsida > Poales > Poaceae > Triticum > Triticum dicoccoides. The sequence continues at coordinate 163,440,530 of NC_041392.1, forward strand.
TTTTACATGTTCGCTTTTGATTTTGGTTATATTTTCAATTATTCAACGGTTTTTTAGTTTTTTTAAATCGCAAATATTTTTACAAATTCGTGAACATTTATGGCAAAACTAGTAAACTTTTATTGCGAAACTGGTGAACTTTTTTTGAATCCGGGAACATTTGTTGAATTAAAAAAATATTTTTTTAATTGGGGAACAATTTTGAAATTAATGAACATGTTTTGCCAAACATTTTTGAAATGCATGTACATTATTCATATTCATAAACATTTTTTGAATCAGATATATTTTTCATTCATGGGCATTTTTTAATTATTTTGAACACTTTCTACAAATTAATGAATTGTTTCTGAATTCGCAAACATTCTTTCAAATTCATGAATGCCAACATTATTTTGAATCCTCAAACATTTAATGTTGGGATTTTTTACAAAACTCACAAAACAGATTAAATGTGGAGCTCTTCTGAAATGTAGAATTATTTCAATAAGAGAAAAGAAGAAAATTAGGCCAAAAAATCAAATGAAAAACAAGACGACCCGCACACGGGGCAGCCCGAAAGGGCGGCGTGGGGAAGGCAGTGCGCGTTGCCGATCGCCTAGCGCACCGAATAAGAAGAGGTCGCACTGGTTTGGGTCAGGCAGCCTCTGTAAGTGGCCGGCCCAGTGTCTCGGGTTCGTTCGTTCAGTTTTCTTTTCAGTCATTTGTTTGTTTTTCTCTATTTATTATCTTCTTTTAATTTTATTTATATTTAGAAATATTTGAAAAAATATTACAAAATTAATTTACTTTATTTTTAAAATGTGTTTATGACACATTTAAAATAAGTTCGCTAATTTGGAATATTTGTTCGCGTAATTTCGAAATAATATTTGTACCATTAGAAAAAATTTGTAACTATAGTTCAAAATTCATGAGATTCAAAAATATGTTCATGAAATTTTGAGTGAAAAATATCACATGATTTTACAAAACTGTTCTTCATATTTTTTAAGCATGTGTTTTTAAAATTTGTTCATGAAATTTTGAATAAAATTTTTTACCATGCAGAAAAATGTCCACGCATTTCAAAGCAAATGTCCGTCATATTCAGAAAAATATATAATGTAAACAAATATACCGTTTAAAAAATGATCATGACATTTTATAAAATTTTCACGAGTTACAAAAATATGTTTGTGAAATTTAAATAAATATTATAAGATGTATAAAAAATTATTCTTAGGAGTGAACCAATGGAGACCTTGAAGATTTCCACCCACTTCCGCTGACGCTAGACGAGCTTCTGTCTCACAAAGGGCGAGATATAGCCCTAGCGCGATACAATGGAGACCTTGAAGATTTTCACCCATAGGAGTGAACCAAACTTAGGTAAAAAGCCTAAGCTTGGGGAAGTTCTATTTGAACACCTCTTTGAAACTTTCAAAGTCTCAAGTCGATATCAATCATGTAAAATCCATAAATATTCAATCTACGTGCATGTGTGTTAGTTGTCTCATCATGCATGTGCTCTACTACTTAGCAAAAGGTGGATGTCATCCCTTATAAGCTGGTAAAAACCACCTCACTCGGCCGAGGTGGGACTAAACTAAGCTTGTGGGCAATACCTCTTGCGTTGGGCCGTTCCGGATGTCTCTTGTAGCCCATGCCGTGTAGGTGGCCAAAACTAGTACTACTACCTAGCGACATTGAGCATGCGTCGTTGAGCGACCACCTAGCTAGCTACTCTGGATCCCCTAAAGAAAAGCTAGCTACTTTGGATACGTTTAAAGGTGGGAAAGTTCAAAGTGCAAACTAAAACTAGCCTAGATGATAGGACGACATGTGCAACACCCAAAGCAAATCACAAATCGATGAGAAGGACGTGGCGGCCAACAGCGGGAAGGTAGGCGGCAACGGAAAGAGAGGCAGGGGTGCTTATCTTCCCCTTCAACTCTCACGACCACCCTATTGATTTTCAAGGCAGGTTCTATACCAGCCTACATGTGTCTAGAGCTGATGGACCACAACTTCGGAATTCGTGGAACTACATGCATAACACCGAGTCGATCTACAGAGAAGGCGTCAACTGCGTCGCCTACTCGACGGCAACATCCACGTGGCTGCAACTCCCTAAGCCATTGACCTTCAATCTTTAACCCTCTCGTGCGTAACACAAAGCAATCTAGGATCTCATCGCTATCGCGTCTCCAGACACGTCCAGCTTCACTGCGCTCATATTTTAGTTCTGGTTTTCTCATTTATCTTCTTTTTGTATTGTTGTTCTTTTTTACATGTTCATTTTTATTTTGCTTATATTTTTTATTATTGAATGTTTTTAAAGTGTTTTCAAATAGTGAATCTGTTTTTACAAATTTTTGAACAATTGTTGAATTCATGAACATTTTAGAAAAATTGTGAATATTTATTGCGAAACTGGTAAACTTTATTTTTGAATTGGGAACATATGTTGAATGAAAAAACATTTTTTAACTGGGGAATAATTTTTGAAATTTGTGAAAACGTTTGGCCGAACATTGTTTAAAGGCATGAAGATTATTCATATTCATAAACATTTCTTGGATCAGCTATATTTTAAAAAAAATGATGATATTTTTCGTTCACGGTCATTTAAAAAACTTTGAACACTTTCTACAAATTAATGATTTTTTTCTGAATTCGCAAGCATTTTTTCAAATTCATGAATGCCAGCATTATTTTGAATCCTCAAACATAATGTTGAGATTTTTTTCGAAATTCGCAAAACAAATTAAATATGGAACTCTTCTGAAATGCATAATTATATCAATAAGAAAAAAGAAGAAAATTAGGCCCAAAAATCAAATGAAAAACAAGGCGCCCCGCACATGGGACGGCCCGAAAGGGCGGGCGTGGGGAAGGGAGTGCGCGCTGCCGAACGCCTAGCGCGCCGAATAAGAAAGAAGAGGTCGCACTGGCGCTTAAGGGGCCAAACAGGGTTTGCGTCAGGCAGCCTCTGTAAGTGGACCTGCCCACTATCTCGAGTTCGTTTCGTTCAGTTCTATTTTCAGTCATTTGTTCGTTTTCTCTATTTTATTATATTCTTTTAAAAATTATATTTAGAAATATTCTAAACAAATATATTACAAAAATTAATTCACTTCATTTTTAAAATGTGTTTAGGACGCATTTAAAATAGGTTCCCTAATGTGGAATATTTGTTCATGTAATTTCTATATAATATTTGTACCATTAGAAAAATGTTGTAACTATATTTCAAAATTCGTGATTTTCAAAAATATGTTCATGAAATTTTTGAGTGAAAAAATATCACATGATTTTATAAAACTGTTCTTCATACTTTTTAATCACGTGTTTCAAAGATTTGTTCATGACGTTTTGAATAAATGTTTATACCATGCAGAAAAATGTCCACGTATTTCGAAACAACTGTCCATCATATTCAGAAAATATAAAATGTAAATAAATATACCATTTAAAAAATGACCAGGACATTTTACAAAATGTTCACGCGTTACAAAAATATGTTTATGAAATTTAAATAAAAATTATAAGATGTATACAAAATTCTTCGTATAATTGAAAAAAATTTGTACACGGAAAATGTCCGTATTTACATACATCACGTACATCTGAAAAAAATATCAAACACAAAAAGAAATAACAGAAAAAACACGCGGAAGCTTCTAAAACCGGTCTGAACCAGTCCATAGAAGCTTCCGAAAACCGTTCACAAAACTTTACACAAACATGTATATATGTCGATCCACTTCCGCTCACGCTAGACGAGCTTCTGTCTCACAAAGGGTGAGATATAGCTCTGGCGCGATAAAATGGAGACCATGAAGATTTCCACCTGTAGGAGTGAGCCAAACTTAGGTGTAAAGCGTAAGCTTGGGGAAGTATATTTTCTTACCTACATTTCACTCGTGTTCCCATATATATTAATTACATGAATGGTTGCTTGCTGATATTTGTATATCCATATTTGGTTTATGTTTGTTTCATTCACTCAAAATCAAGAAACCAAAAAATATTTCTCATTTTTTCGCTTCGTTTTGTTGGGTCTTTATTGCCTTCATTCCGATACAAACCCACTCTCTTGCTCCTGCTCTCTTTTACTGCATTAGGACAACAACGATTCAATTGTTACATGTTGCGGTAGTTGAACCCCTTATCCTCTGCATGACCTGTCATTGCCACAGTAAATAGATGAAACCCACTAGCATGAGTAGGAGTTGTTTGAGCCCTGATGTGCCTACTCATTCATGCTTGCTTGTCATGCCTGCTACTGCTTAGAGTTGAGTCAGGTCTTATTCATCGGGGATGAATTGGAGGTGTGTAAACATGTCCTACTGTGTGTGAGCTAAGTGTGTGAACACGATTTGGTAAAGGTAGCGGTGAGAGGCCATGTAGGAGTACATGGTGGGTTGTCTTATTGAAGCCGTCCTCAGGAACTGAGTTCTGTGTTTGTGATCCATGAAACAGTTACTACCATGCATTGGGCCCGAAACCAATGGACCCTCTCGGCTTCTTGATCACCCTTGTCCTTTGTCCAGGAGTTGCAAAGTAGTTTCTGGTGTTTGTAGTATGCTGGGGGCCGCACGCAGCGCTGACCGTAGGGGTGGGCTGTGTTGCGGTAGGCACGTGGCCGGGCATGTCGGGCGCCCGTTTGGTGTCTCGGAACCCTGTACACATCGTTTGGGGCCGTATGTGGAAACCTCGGCCGGACTCCCTGCGGATGGAACCTGAATAGGCGATAAACCTGGACTAGAGACTTGAGTGTTTAGGTAGGCCGTGGCCGACACCCTCGCTGGGCTTTCGCTTGAAGGTTGCCGAGTACATGTCGTGTAAACGGCGATAAGTGGTGAGAGTGTGTGTGAAGAAGTACACCCCTGCAGGGTTAATATGATCTATTCGAATAGCCATGTCCGCGGTAAAGGACTTCTGGGTTGCCTATAACAGTTCATAGACAAGTGAAAGTGGATACTCTAAAACTCGCAAGATAAGGGTGAGTGCTATGGATGGCCTTCTCGTAGTGAGACGGAAGTGGATCCATAGTGGTGTATTGATATGGTGAATATGTGGACTCGTGTGCGCCACCTCAAAAGAGTTACTTGCAGTCATAGTTTAGGTTAGCCACTGAGTCAAAGCTGGCTTGCTGCAGTCAAACTCCACCACCCCCTTTATTGATACTGATGCATATGTAGTTAGTTCTGATGTAAGTCTTGCTGGGTACATTTGTACTCACGTTTCCCAATTTTATGTTTTTGCAGAGAGACGTCAGTCTCGCTAGTAGTCCCGCGTGGACTTCGACGTTTAGCTTGATACCTCAGCTACGATCTTGTGCCCTCGGCAGGATCTGGTAGATAGTCAGGCTTCTCAGCCTTTTTCATTTGTAGATGTCTGTACTCAGACATGTTAAGCTTCCGCATGTGTTTTGACTTGTATGCTCTGAATGTTGGGTCATGAGACTCATGTTTGTAATATCTCGCTCCTCGGAGCCTAATGAATAAATATTGGAGTCGTAGAGTTATGTTGTGATGCCATGTTGTATTTACACATATCGAGCATATTGTGTGTATGATTGAAATGCTTGCTATATGTGGGATCCGACAATCAAGTTGTTTATCCTTGGCAGCCTCTCTTATGGGGAAATCTAGTCTAGTGCCTCCTTGAGCCATAGTAGTCCGCTACAGCCCGGTTCACCGGAGTCCTGCTAGCCCAGCACTACTGCTCAGGACACTTGACTGGCAGGCATGTGTTTCACTTTGTTCCTGTGTCTGTCCCTTCGGGGAAATGTCACGCGGTGACATCCGAAGTCCTGCCTAGCCTGCTACAGCCCGGGTTCCCGGAGTCCTGTTAGCCCAGTGCTACAGCCCGGATTCACACGCTACTGACCGACATGCTCGAGGTTGATTCATGTATGCATGTCCCCACAGGTTAGTGCCGCTTTGGGTTCACGACTAGCCATGTCGGCCCGGGTTCTCTGTCATATGGATGCTAGCGACACTATCATATACGTGAGCCAAAAGGCGCAAACGGTCCCGGGCCATGGTAAGGCGACACCCGTGGGAATACCATGCGTGAGGGCGCAAAGTGATATGAGGTGTTACCGGCTAGATCGATGTGACTTGGAATCGGGGTCCTGACACCGACGGTCGAATCTCGGGCAAGTAACGTACCGACAGACAAAGGGAATTACGTATGTTGTCATAAAGTTCGACCAATAAAGATCCTCGTAGATGTTGGGGAACATAGTAATTTCAAAGATTTTCCTACGCACACACAGGATCATGGTGATGCATAGCAACGAGAGGGGAGAGTGTGTCCACGTACCCTCGTAGACCGAAAGCGGAAGCGTTAGCACAACGCGGTTGATGTAGTCGTACGTCTTCACGATCCGACCGATCTAAGCACACGTTCAGCTCGATGACGTCCCGCGAACTCCGATCCAGCAGAGCTTCACGGGAGAGTTCAGTCAGCACGACGGCGTGGTGACGGTGATGATGTTGCTACCGACGCAGGGCTTTGCCTAAGCACTACTACGATATGACCGAGGTGGAATATGGTGGAGGGGGCACCGCACACGGCTGGGAGAGATCAACAGATCAACTTGTGTGTCTAGAGGTGCCCCCTGCCCCCGTATATAAAGGAGCAAGGGGAGGAGGCGGCCGGCCAGGAGGAGGGCGCGCCAGGGAGGAGTCCTACTCCCATCGGGAGAAGGACTCCCTCTTTTCCTAGTTGGAGTAGGAGGGGGAAAGGAAGGGAAGGAGAGAGGGGGAAGGAAAGGGGGCGCCGCCCTCCCCCCTTGTCCAATTCGGACTAGAGGGGGAGGGGGCGCGCGACCAGCCCTAGACGCCCCTCCTCTTCTCCACTAAGTCCCAATAGGCCCATTATTTCCATGGGGGGGTTCCGGTAACCCGGTACTCCGCTAAAATCCCGATTTCACCCGGAACACTTCCAATATCCAAATATAGACTTTCGATATATCAATCTTTATGTCTCGACCATTTCGAGACTCCTCGTTATGTCTGTGATCATATCCGGGACTCCGAACTACCTTTGGTACATCAAAACACAAAACTCATAATACCGATCGTCATCTAACTTTAAGCGTGCGGACCCTACGGGTTCGAAAACTATGTAGACATGACCGAGACACGTCTCCGGTCAATAAACAATAGCGGAACCTGGATGCTCATATTGGCTCCTACATATTCTACAAGATCTTTATCGGTCAAACCGCATAACAACATACGTTGTTCCCTTTGTCATCGGTATGTTACTTTCCCGAGATCCGATCATCGGTATCTCATTACCTAGTTCAATCTCGTTACCAGCAAGTCTCTTTACTCGTTCCGTAATACATCATCCCGCAAGTAACTCATTAGTTGCAATGCTTGCAAGGCTTATAGTGATGTGCATTACCGAGTGGGCCCAGAGATACCTCTCCGATGATCGGAGTGACAAATCCTAATCTCGAAATACGCCAACCCAACAAGTACCTTTGGAGACACCTGTAGAGCACCTTTATAATCACCCAGTTACTTGTGATGTTTGGTAGCACACAAAGTGTTCCTCCGGTAAACGGGAGTTGCATAATCTCATAGTCATAGGAACATGTATAAGTCATGAAGAAAGCAATAGCAGAATACTAAATGATCAAGTGCTGAGCTAACGGAATGGGTCAAGTCAATCACATCATTCTCCTAATGCTGTGATCCCGTTAATCAAATGACAACTCATGTCTATGGCTAGGAAACATAACCATCTTTGATCAACGAGCTAGTCAAGTAGAGGCATACTAGTGACACTCTGTTTGTCTATGTATTCAAACAAGTATTATGTTTCCGGTTAATACAATTATAGCATGAATAATAAACATTTATCATGAAATAAGGAAATAAATAATAACTTTATTATTGCCTCTAGGGCATATTTCCTTCAGTCTCCCACTTGCACTAGAGTCAATAATCTAGTTCACATCGCCATGTGATTTAACATCAATGGTTCACATCTTTATGTGGTTAACACCCATAGTTCACATCGACATGTGACCAACACCCAAAGTGTTTACTAGAGTCAGTAATCTAGTTCGCATCGCTATGTGATTAACACCCAAAGAGTATTAAGGTGTGATCATGTTTTGCTTATGAGATAATTTTAGTCAATGGGTCTGTCACATTCAGATCCGTAAGTATTTTGCAAATTTCTATGTCTACAATGCTCTGCACGGAGCTACTCTAGCTAATAGCTCCCACTTTCAATATGTATCCAGAGTGAGACTTAGAGTCATCTGGATCAGTGCCAAAACTTGCATCGACGTAACCCTTGACGACGAACCTTTTGTCACCTCCTTAATCGAGAAACATATCCTTATTCCACTAAGGATAATTTTGACCGTTGTTCAGTGATCTATTCCTTGATCACTATTGCACTCCCTTGCTAAAATCAGTGTAGAGTATACAATAGATCTGGTACACAGCATGGCATACTTTATAGAACCTATGGCTGAGGCATAGGAAATGACTTTCATTCTCTTTCTATCTTCTGCCGTGGTCGGGCTTTGAGTCTTACTCAATTTCACACCTTGTAACACATGCAAGAACTCTTTCTTTGACTGTTCTATTTTGAACTACTTCAAAATCTTGTCAAGGTATGTACTCATTGAAAAAACTTATCAAGTGTCTTGATCTATCTCTATAGATCTTGATGCTCAATTTGTAAGCAGCTTCACCGAGGTCTTTCTTTGAAAAAACTCATTTCAAACACTCCTTTATGCTTTGTGGAATAATTCTACATTATTTCCGATCAACAATATGTCATTCACATATACTTATCAGAAATGTTGCAGTGCTCCCACTCACTTTCTTGTAAATACAGGCTTCACCTCAAGTCTGTATAAAACTATATGCTTTGATCAATTTATCAAAGCATATATTCCAACTCCGAGATGCTTGCCCTAGTCCATAGATGGATCGCTGGAGCTTGCATATTTTGTTAGCACCTTTAGGATTGACAAAACCTTCTTGTTGCATCATGTACAACTCTTCTTTAATAAATCCATTAAGGAATGCAGTTTTGTTTATCCATTTGCCAGATTTTAGAAAATGCGGCAATTGCTAACATGATTCGGACAGACTTAAGCATAGATACGAATGAGAAACTCTCATCGTAGTCAACACCTTGAACTTGTCGAAAACCTTTTTGCGACAATTTTAGCTTTGTAGATAGTAACAATACTATTAGCGTTTGTCTTCCTCTTGAGGATACATTTAATCTCAATGGCTCACCAATCATCGGGCAAGTCAATCAAAGTCCATACTTTGTTCTCATACATGGATCCCATCTCAGATTTCATGGCCTCAAGCCATTTTGCGGAATCTGGGCTCATCATCGCTTCCTCATAGTTCGTAGGTTCATCATGGTAAAGTAACATGACCTCTAGAACAGGATTACCATACCACTCTGGTGCGGATCTTACTCTGGTTGACCTATGAGGTTCGGTATTAACTCATCTGAATTTCATGATCATTATCATTAGCTTCCTCACTAATTTGTGTAGGTATCACAGGAACCGGTTTCTATGATGAACTACTTTCCAATAAGGGATCAGGTACAGTTACCTCATCAAGTTCTACTTTCCTCCTACTCACTTCTTTCAAGAGAAACTCCTTCTCTAGAAAGGGTCCATTCTTAGCAACGAATTTGCCTTCGGATCTTTGATAGAAGATATACCCAATAGTCTCCTTTGGGTATCCTATGAAGATGCATTTCTCCGATTCGGGTTCAAGCTTATCATGTTGAAACTTCTTCACATAAGCATCGCAACCCCAAACTTTAAGAAACGACAACTTTGGTTTCTTGCCAAACCACAGTTCATAAGGTGTCATCTCAACGGATTTAGATGGTGCCCTTTTTAACGTGAATGCAGCTGTCTCTAATACATAACCCCAAAATGATAGTGGTAGATTGGTAAGAAACATCATAGATCGCACCATATCTAATAAAGTACGGTTATGACGTCCGGACACACCATTACGCTGTGGTGTTCTAGGTGGCGTGAGTTGCGAAACTATTCCGCATTGTTTCAAATGAAGACCAAACTCGTAACTCAAATATTCTCCTCCATGATCAAATCATAGAAACTTTATTTTCTTGCTACGATGATTTTCCACTTCACACTCTGAAATTATATGAACTTTTCAAATGTTTCAGACTTTATGTTCATCAAGTAGATATACCCATATCTGCTCAAATCATCTGTGAAGGTCAGAAAATAACGATACCTACTGTCGCGGATTTGTCACGACAGATGTCCTAGGGTAAGGACTTAGTCGTGAGGCCAACGCTTCTATGTGGTAGCTTGAGAGGGGTTGAGTGGAATCGAGAAACGCAACAAAAGACAGGGATTTAGACAGCTTCGGGCCCCGGGAAACATCATCCGGTAACAACCCTACATGCTGTTTGAGGCTAGGTCTCATTATGCTCATGAGGGAGTCGCCGTAAACCGGCTCTCCTCTTTGTGTCTAGCCCAAAGATTGTTTCTTCTTGTTTTTCGCTTCCCCCCTTTGGGGAGCCCTGCCCCTCCTTATATATGTTGAAGGGGCGGGTTACATGTGGAGTCCTATTAGGATTAGGACTAGTCTATCTCTAATACAAACTGGATACAAGTCCTGGTCTTAACTCCTTCTAAGGTAAATATTCCTCATGCCTTTCCTCTTAAACCGGCCCACCATAGTATGAATCGGCCTTCTGGGCCTTGGGCCTTGTCATCCGTCTGACCCGCCCGCCGGGTTACCAGTGAGTCATAATGACCAGGCGGGTTGCTTGTAAACCGCCAGGTCAGGGCGGGTCGCCAGTAACTCGCCAAGTGTCAGCGGGGTCTTCAGATAAACCGCCAAGTCCGGTCGGGTTAACTTCCGGCCGGTTTACGCCGCGGGGTATATCCCCGATATTAGCCCCTAGTTTAATTTGGATTTATCCATGTTAAACTGATCCTGTAAAACAAATACAAGAACAAATTTGATAGATTATGCTCCGGGTTAAGAATTCTTGTAAACCGGCATCTGATCATCCTTAATTCCTTGCCATTTCCTTCTAGAAAATCCAGGTCAATAAGCCAGCTTCATACTCAATTTGCTGACATTGGTTTCTCATAGAGAAATATTGTGAAGAATAATCCACTTGAGTCGGTTTCCAAAGCGCCGGTTTAAGAAATATGGGTCTTGAAATACTCATCTGATATTCAGCAGGTTTGAAGATGTAAAACTTGCCGGTTTAATATTACCAAAATTGCCGGGTTATAAACACTGATAATTTCGGGTCATGATTGTTTCCAACGCCGGTTCATAATTGTTGCCAATGCCGGTTCAAGATTGTTGCAGACACCGGGTCATAATGATTGGTGATGCCGGGTCAATAATTGTTGGTGATGCCGGGTCAATCTGGTTTGCTCAAAACTGAGAATCTGAAGATTTTTCTCCTTATATCCATATTACTTGTAGCCCCCAAGTCTTGAGCAGAACAAAGTGATGGCTTAAGACTTATTTCCATATAATTACTGCCACTTTGAAGAAATCCATGTTGTTCATCTTAGTCACTAGTAAAAACTGAATACTCCATATATGTAGCCCCCAAGTGTCGGTTTATTATGCAATAATGAGCAGGGACTTTATAAATCTGATCATGTAGACTTGAGCAGTGATGTGTAGCCCCCAAGGGCCGGCTTAGTAAGATAATACTGAACCGGGACTTGATATATACTTCAATGAAAATAACATCTCATAATGTAGCTTCCATCATAGGGCTTGAACCCACGTCCACAAGGTTAAGAGCTTTGTGCTTTACCAACCGAGCAATAAACCCTTTAATATAATGGATTAAGGCTTGTATACCTTGAATGTTTGACAGGAGCAATTGGTAGCCCCCAAGGGCCGTCTCATTATGATATGATGAGTCGGGTCTTCAGTAAGATGATAAAAAATGACTGTGCATTAGCCCCCAAGTGTCATGGTGCCTGCTTGCAGCGACATGAGACTTGCATATTTGATATAATCTCAACTTGAATAACGTAGCCCCCAAGTGTCGGGTCGTAAGCCTGCAGCGACTCGGGACTATTCCTTCCATTGTAGAATAAATCATATCCCATGAAAAAAATAGCCATTGCGCTAAAGCGACTTTGAAAATCTCAATAATACCGGTTATTAATAACCATAATAAAATCCAGCCATGTTGGCTATTCAAGATAATATAATCCGGTATGAAAACCTTATTCATTCAACATCATAATGAAAATTCAGCCAAGTTTGGCTATTTGAATAATATAACCCTATGATTTATAAGCGCATGATTCCAATGGCGCAATCCAAATATATACTGGCGACTTATAGTCCAAAGCCAGGCCGGTTTAATAAACACCGGATAATTTCTCATCATATACTAGTGATTTATCGTCTTAAAGCCAGGTCGGTTTAATAAACACCGGATAATTTATCATCATACTGGCAACATATAATCGAAAGCCAGGCCGGTTTAATAAACACCGGTGACTTATAATCATGCTTTATTCAACCTGTTTCTGCATACAACAAGTTTAAAGTGTCCTAGCGGTTTACCGCCAGACGGGTCATAATGCCCAACATATAACCTGGGTCGATAAACAAGGCTGCACTTAAGAATAATCAAATAGGAAATATACCTATGACATTGAATCACATCATTGGTTTACCAACTTTTTGTAGTAAGAGTGATAACCCCAATCTTGAGTAATGATAACTCCTTTCATACTGTGCTGGTTTATGATAAAACCGTACCGGGTTGTGATAAACACCGGATTAACCATATATAATACTGGTGACTTGTAGTCAAACCAGACCGGGCTGATAGTCTCCGGATTATGATTTGACTGTGTTCTATCAATTTGTAATTGAGAGTTGAACCAGTTTAATAATGTTGGTTTAAAAACGCAACAAAAAAGGTCTTTAGCAAAGAAGAACAGAATTCAAGCAAAGGCAAAGATAAAACCATTTGCAAATGAGGCTTTGGGCTGATCAAGTGGCATTACCATGGTCGGACAAGACCATGCCCCAGAAAAGGCGTAGCTATGGTTCAGGTCAGCCAGGTCCCCAAATGATGCATTGGCATTACGCCGATCAAGAGGTGTAGCAATGGTTCAAGTTCGACCAAAGCCCCCAAGTGATGTTGTGGCACTAGGCCGATCAAGAGGCGTGACTATGGTTCAGACTTAACCAAGTCCCCAAGTGATGCTGTGGCATTGCGCCGATCAAGAGGTTTGACTATGGTTCGGATACGACCAAAGCCCCCAAGTGATGCTGTGGCATTGAGCCGATCAAGAGGTGTAGCTATGGTTCGGATACGACCAAGCCCCCAAGTGATCAATAATATGATAAGCCAATAATGCATGATACCCATGTTTGAACCGCGCATCATGGCAGCAGGTCCTCTTTGGCACCCTTTAACTTTTTGCAAGAGATAAACCCTTCTTGAACTGGATGTTGAGAGCTTCAAAGATTCATGGGAGACATCTTTCCCTTGAACCAGATTTTAAACTGGAATCTTCATTTTAAGCCAGAAATTTTCTGACGGCCTTTAAACTCGAACTTGCGAGAAGTTAATTCCTTTTTGAACCGGAATTTCTTAAACCGGATTTGAGAGCTTCAGAGCTTTGCGGGAGAACATATTTCCCTGGAACCAGATTCTAAACCGGAATCCTTTCTGATGACCCGGAACTTCTTCATTAAGCCGGGATTTTGTAACTGTTATATACTTTCTAAGCCGGAAATTTTCTGACAACCTTTAAATTTTCATCCATATAACAGTAGCCTCCGGGACCGGGTTATCTTTTCCCTCCATCGTCCTGGGTCCTTAAATTTGCTTGAAACTGGCAAGATTTGCTTAATCATGTCATCATAGCCCCCGAGTCTCAAGGTGACTCAAGGAGTTGGCTTGAGATTCTCCATTTTTGACCGTGATATAAACCGGCATAACTTGTATATCATTGGTGTTGATAGCATGATGTATATCCACAAAAGGTTGAGGTGACTACGGTGGGTTATAAATTATCCCGTATGAGCCGTGTCAGCAACTCGGCCAATGGTTCCTTCCAACTGGCTGTTTGAAGCTTAACCAAGCTGTAGTGATGGCGACTTGTGCGCATGTCCATTGAGCCATCCAGTGCAGACGGCGGTTTATAGTATATGATAATTTGCCTCCATTTTGTTGAAAGAAAACCGGGCTACCCAAGCTGACTTGCTCATACTTAATAAACAGCTCATGCAGACAGGTGTGGCCCGGTATGTTGATGTAGACCAGGCCACGACAGACGAACAGCCAAGATGACCGCAGCTTCAGAGGCGGCACAGACAGATGAGTTGGCCATGGCGTTGTAAACCGGTGTGGACGGGCGAATTAGCCATGTCATATTGATGTAAACCGGTCTGCAGAATGGCGGTTTGCACCTATATTCATCGAGCTTGATGGCACCATAAGATACTTAGCGCATTTATAATGGTGGCGCGAGTTTATACACCCATGACATAGCCATAGCTTTTGCAGTGAACAATTGTCCTGCATAAACAATATTGCAGACCAAGGCAAAGGTAAACTGTTCTTTGACAAAAAATAATATGTGCTAAAATATATTTTAGATGGATATCACCTGATGTGTTTAGGCCGAAAATAATCCGCCATGAAGTTGATAATCACTAGGTGAAACTGAAATCCCTCACGGGTAAATCGGCCGCAGGAGCAGACAGATAAACCGGCCACGGCGTTTGTAAGCCGGTGCGGACGAGCAAGTTGTCCTCCGCGTTTGTAAGCCGGATCGCAGGGGCGACGGCTGTATATAACAATACTATAGGGCAGAGTGGTTGTTTTCAAAAAATTAATAAATATTGATAAAATTAAACCGGATGGATATCACCTGATACGTTAAACCGGAATTTATTCACCGCGGAGTTGATGATCACCACGGGTGAGTCGGCCGCGGGCGCAAAGGAATGAACCGGCCGCAGCGTTATAAGCCGGTGCAGACGAGCAAGTTGCCCTTCTGTGTTGTAAGCCGGTGTGGACGCGTGAATCGGCCGCGAAAGCGGACGGGCGAGTCAATCACAGGTGCAGTCCTGGCTAGTGGATGTAGACCGGGGCGGCGACTTGCTCACGTATCCGTCTAGAAGCACGGCACGGGCAAGCGCTAATGCAAAATAAATAAATATTGGCGCACCCCCTTGCGACACCCTTTTTAACAAATAATGGTCCTGCGAAAAAATACCACAGACCGGAGTAATTGTTCTCAAACAATTTAATATGTGTTGATAAAATACACAGAAAGGATAGCACCTGGTATTTTTTGCCGAATGCTGGCGCTGGATAATGCATAGTGCTGCTTTTGTTTTTTGACAAAATAGTTGATTGGTTCTGCGTCTTCTAGTTCCTGAGTTCTCCACATAACCCGGTCGGTACTTTTTGAGCCGGAATTTCTGGAACCAGAACTTCTTGATAATCCGGAACTTTTGAACCAGAACCTCTTGATCATCTGGCCGGAACTTTTGATAATCCGGAACTTTTGAACCAGAACCTCTTGATCATCCTGCCGGAACTTTTGATAATCCGAAACTTTTGAACCGGAACCTCTTGATAACCCAGCCGGAACGTTTTGCTAATCCGGAAGTATTTGATAATCCGGAACTTTTATGTAGCCTAAGTCGGAACTCTTTGACGACTCGGACAGAACCTTTCGGTGATGCGGCTGGAACCCTTCGACGATTTGGACCGAACTTTTTGTTGAGGCGATCGGAGCTTTTTGATGATTCAGACAGAACCTTTCGTCGAGACGGTCGGAACTTTTTGGTAATTCAGACGGAACCTTGCATCGAGACGGTCAGAACTTTCCAATGATCCGGCCGGAACTTTCCGACGAACCAGCGGAACCTTTCGATGAGCCTGATGGAACTTTTTTCGGCGAGCTGGCTGGAACTCTCCGACAAACCGACCAGAACTTCTTGATCCCTGGGATAGCGCCCTCCAAGAACTCAACACCACCGTGCGCAGGCCCCATGGTGGGTGCCAACTGTCGCGGATTTGTCACGACAGATGTCCTAGGGTAAGGACTTAGTCGTAAGGCCAACGCTTCTATGTGGTAGCTTGAGAGGGGTTGAGTGGAATCGATAAACGCAACAAAAGACAGGGATTTAGACAGCTTCGGGCCCCGGGAAACATCATCCGGTAACAACCCTTCATGCTGTTTGAGGCTAGGTCTCATTATGCTCATGAGGGAGTCGCCGTAAACCGGCTCTCCTCTTTGTGTCTAGCCCTAAGATTGTTTCTTCTTGTTTTTCGCTTCCCCCCTTTGGGGAGCCCTGCCCCTCCTTATATATGTTGAAGGGGCGGGTTACATGTGGAGTCCTATTAGGATTAGGACTAGTCTATCTCTAATACAAACTAGATACAAGTCCTGGTCTTAACTCCTTGTAAGGTAAATATTCCTCATGCCTTTCCTCTTAAACCGGCCCACCATAGTATGAATCGGCCTTCGGGGCATTGGGCCTTGTCATCCGTCTGACCCGCCCGCTGGGTTACTGTTGGAAATATGCCCTAGAGGCAATAATAAAAGTATTATTATTATATTTCCTTGTTCATGATAATTGTCTTTTATTCATGCTATAACTGTATTATCCGGAAATCGTAATACACGTGTGAATACATAGACCACAATATGTCCCTAGTGAGCCTCTAGTTGACTAGCTCGTTGTGATCAACAGATAGTCATGGTTTCCTGGCTATGGACATTGGATGTCGTTGATAACGGGATCACATCATTAGGAGAATGATGTGATGGACAAGACCCAATCCTAAGCATAGCACAAAGATCGTGTAGTTCGTTTGCTAGAGCTTTGCCAATGTCAAGTATCTCTTCCTTTGACCATGAGATCGTGTAACTCCTGGATACCGTAGGAGTGCTTTGGGTGTATCAAACGTCACAACGTAACTGGGTGACTATAAAGGTGCACTACAGGTATCTCCGAAAGTATCTATTG
>NC_041392.1:163458248-163458817 GCF_002162155.2 Triticum dicoccoides
ATACCGACGATCGAATCTCGGGCAAGTAAAATACCGCTAGACAAAGGGAATTGAATACGGGATTGATTAAGTCCTTGACATCGTGGTTCATCCGATGAGATCATCGTGGAACATGTGGGAGCCAACATGGGTATCTAGATCCCGCTGTTGGTTATTGACCGGAGAACGTCTCGGTCATGTCTGCATGTCTCCCGAACCCGTAGGGTCTACACACTTAAGGTTCGATGACGCTAGGGTTATAAAGGAAGCTTGTATGTGGTTACCGAATGTTGTTCGGAGTCCCGGATGAGATCCCGGACGTCACGAGGAGTTCCGGAATGGTCCGGAGGTAAAGATTTATATATAGGAAGTCCTGTTTCGGCCATCGGGACAAGTTTCGGGGTCATCGGTATTGTACCGGGACCACCGGAAGGATCCCGGGGGCCCACCGGGTGGGGCCACCTGCCCCGGGGGGCCACATGGGCCGTAGGGGGTGCGCCTTGGCCTACATGGGCCAAGGGCACCAGCCCCAAGAGGCCCATGCGCCTGGGGAAACCCTAAAGGAAGAGTCCCAGCAGGGGAAGGCACCT
>NC_041392.1:163461978-163501142 GCF_002162155.2 Triticum dicoccoides
AGATCATTGTGACAAGAGGATAAAATGTCTATGATATGATCATAGAGATGAATATCTGAGTTACGAGTTTTGGCACACAATTAAGACATTGTGGAAATTGTTTTGCAATTAATACCGCCTGGAACACCATAATGTGATGGTGTGTCCGAACATCATAGTTGCACCCTATTGGATATGGTGCGTACCATGATGTCTCTTATCGAATTACCACTATCGTTCATGGGTTAGGCATTAGAGACAACCACATTCACTTTAAATAGGGCACCACGTAATTCCGATGAGATGACACCGTATGAATTATGGTTTAGAGAAACCTAAGTTGTCGTTTCTTAAAGGTTTGGGGCTGCGACGCTTATGTGAAAAAGTTTTAGGATTAAGCTCGAACCCAAAGCGGATAAAATGCATCTTCATAGGAAACCCAAAACAGTTGGGTATACCTCCTAATTCAGATCCGAAAGCAATATGGATTGTTTCTTGAATCGGGTCCTTTCTCGAGGAAAGGTTTCTCTCGAAAGAGTTGAGTGGGAGGATGGTGGAGACTTGATGAGGTTATTGAACCGTCTCTTCAACTAGTGTGTGACAGGGCACAGGGAGTTGTTCCTATGGCACCTACACCAATTGAAGTGGAAGCTTATGATATTGATCATGAAACTTCGGATCAAGTCACTCCCAAACCTCGTAGGATGACAAGGATGCGTACTACTTCAGAGTGGTACGTAATCCTGTCTTGAAGGTCATGTTGCTAGACAACAATGAACCTACGAGCTATGGAGAAGCAATGGTGGGCCCGGATTCCGATAAATGGCTTGAGGCCATAAAATCCGAGAGAGGATCCATGTATGAAAACAAAGTGTAGACTTTGGCAGAACGGCTCGATGGTCGTAAGGCTAATGAGTACAGATGGATTTCAAAAGGAAGACGGACAATGATGGTAAATGTCACCATTAAGAAAGCTCGACTTGTTGTTAAGATGTTTTCCGACAAGTTCAAGGAGTTGACTACGATGAGATTTTCTCACTCGTAGCGATGCTAAGAGTCTGTTGGAATTATATTAGCGATTACTGCATTATTTATGAAATCTTGCATATAGGATGTCGGAACATTGTTTCCTCGACGATTTTCTTGAGGAAAGGTTGTATGTGATACAACCGGAAGGTTTTGTCAATCCCGAAAGATGCTAATAAGTATGCAAAGCTCCAGCAATCCTTCTAAGGACTGGAGTGAGCATCTCGGAGTTGGAATGTATGCTTTGATGATGATTAAAGATTTTGGGTTTGTACAAAGTTTATGAGAAACTTGTATTTCCAAAGAAGTGAGTGGGAGCACTATAGAATTTCTGATGAGTATATGTTGTTGACATATTGATGATCAGAAATGATGTAGAATTTCTAGAAAGCATATAGGGCTATTTTGAAAGCATTTTTCAATGGAAAGCCTGGATTAAGCTACTTGAACATTGAGCATCAAGATCTATAAGGATAGATCAAAATGCTTAATAATACTTTCAAATGAGCACATACCTTGACATGATCTTGAAGGTGTTCAAGATGGACCAGTCAAAGAAGGAGTTCTTGCCTGAGTTGTAAGGTACGAAGTTAAGACTTAAAGCTCGACCACGGCAGAATAGAGAGAAAGGACGAAGGTCGTCCCCTATGCTTAAGACGTAGGCTCTTCAGTATGCTATGCTGTGTACCGCACCTGAAGTGTGCCTTGCCATGAGTCAGTCAAGGGGTACAAGAGTGATCCAAGAATGGCTCACAGGACAGCGGTCAAAGTTATCCTTAGTAACTAGTGGACTAAGGAATTTTCTCGGTTATGGAGGTGATAAAGAGTTCGACGTAAAGAGTTACGACGATGCAAGCTTGACACCTATCTGGATAGCTCTGAGTAGAGAGACCAGATACATATAATGGAGCAATAATTTAGAATAGCTCCAAGTAGAACAGTTGTTTGGAATAGCTCCAAATAGAGCGTGGTAGCTGCATCTAGGAGATGACATAGAGATTTGTAAAGCACACACGGATCTGAAAGGTTCAGACCTGTTGACTAAAGCCTCTCTCACAAGCAACATGATCAAACATAAAACTCATTGAGTGTTAATCACATAGTGATGTGAACTAGACTACTGACTCTAGTAAACTCTTGGGTATTAGTTACATGGCGATGTGACCTGTGAGTGTTAATCACATGGCGATGTGAACTAGATTATTGACTCTAGTGCAAGTGGGAGACTGTTGGAAATATGCCCTAGAGGCAATAATAAAAGTATTATTATTATATTTCCTTGTTCATGATAATTGTCTTTTATTCATGCTATAACTGTATTATCCAGAAATCGTAATACACGTGTGAATACATAGACCACAATATGTCCCTAGTGAGCCTCTAGTTGACTAGCTCGTTGTGATCAACAGATAGTCATGGTTTCCTGGCTATGGACATTGGATGTCGTTGATAACGGGATCACATCATTAGGAGAATGATGTGATGGACAAGACCCAATCCTAAGCATAGCACAAAGATCGTGTAGTTCATTTGCTAGAGCTTTGCCAATGTCAAGTATCTCTTCCTTTGACCATGAGATCGTGTAACTCCTGGATACCGTAGGAGTGCTTTGGGTGTATCAAACGTCACAACGTAACTGGGTGACTATAAAGATGCACTACAGGTATCTCCGAAAGTATCTATTGTTTTATGCGGATCGAGACTGGGATTTGTCACTCCGTGTAAACGGAGAGGTATCTCTGGGCCCACTCGGTAGGACATCATCATATGCGCAATGTGACCAAGGAGTTGATCACGGGATGATGTGTTACGGAACGAGTAAAGTGACTTGCCGGTAACGAGATTGAACAAGGTATTGGTATACCGACGATCGAATCTCGGGCAAGTAAAATACCGCTAGACAAAGGGAATTGAATACGGGATTGATTAAGTCCTTGACATCGTGGTTCATCCGATGAGATCATCGTGGAACATGTGGGAGCCAACATGGGTATCCAGATCCCGCTGTTGGTTATTGACCGGAGAACGTCTCGGTCATGTCTGCATGTCTCCCGAACCCGTAGGGTCTACACACTTAAGGTTCGATGACGCTAGGGTTATAAAGGAAGCTTGTATGTGGTTACCGAATGTTGTTCGGAGTCCCGGATGAGATCCCGGACGTCACGAGGAGTTCCGGAATGGTCCGGAGGTAAATATTTATATATAGGAAGTCCTGTTTGGGCCATCGGGACAAGTTTCGGGGTCATCGGTATTGTACCGGGACCACCGGAAGGGTCCCGGGGGCCCACCGGGTGGGGCCACCTGCCCCGGGGGGCCACATGGGCTGTAGGGGGTGCGCCTTGGCCTACATGGGCCAAGGGCACCAGCCCCAAGAGGCCCATGCGCCTGGGGAAACCCTAAAGGAAGAGTCCCAGCAGGGGAAGGCACCTCCTAGGTGCCTTGGGGGGGGGGGAGGACTCCTCCCCTGGCCGCCGCCCCCTTGGAGATTGGATCTCCTAGGGGCTGGCGCACCCCCCCCCTTGGGATCCCTATATATAGTGGGGTAGGAGGGCCTCCCAAACATACCTTATGCCTTTTGTGCAGCCCCTCCCTCTCTCCCAAGTTCTCCTCCTCTTCTCCCATGGTGCTTGGCGAAGCCCTGCGGGATTGCCACGCTCCTCCACCACCACCACGCCGTTGTGCTGCTGTTGGATGGAGTCTTCCTCAACCTCTCCCTCTCTCCTTGCTGGATCAAGGCGTGGGAGACGTCACCGGGCTGTACGTGTGTTGAACGCGGAGGTGCCGTCCGTTCGGCACTTGATCATCGGTGATCTGAATCACGACGAGTACGACTCCATCAACCCCGTTCACTTGAACGCTTCCGCTTAGCGATCTACAAGGGTATGTAGATGCACTCCCCTTTCTACTCGTTGCTGGTATCTCCATAGATAGATCTTGGTGTTATGTAGGAAAATTTTTGAATTTCTGCTACGTTCCCCAACAGTTACCAGTGAGTCATAATGACCAGGCGGGTTGCTTGTAAACCGCCAGGTTAGGGCGGGTCGCTAGTAACTCCCCAAGTGTCAGCGGGGTCTTCAGATAAACTGCCAAGTCCGGCCGGGTTAACTTCCGGCCGGTTTACGCCGCGGGGTATATCCCTGACACCTGCCATGAGCCTCAATATTCATCGGACCACATACATCAGTATGTATGATTTCCAACAAATCTGTTGCTTGCTCCATCGTTCCGGAGAACGGCGTTTTAGTCATCTTGCCCAAGAGGCATGGTTCGCAAGCATCAAGTGATTCGTAATCAAGTGATTCCAAAAGCCCATCGGCATGGAGTTTCTTCATGCGCTTTACACCAATATGACCTAAACGGCAGTTCCACAAATAAGTTGCACTATCATTATTAATTTTGCATCTTTTGGCTTCAATATTATGAATATGTGTATCACTACGATCCAGATCCAACGAACCATTTTCATTGGGTGTATAACCATATAAGGTTTTATTAATGTAAACAGAACAACAATTATTCTCTAACTTAAATGAATAACCGTATTGCAATAAACATGATCAAATCATATTCATGCTCAACGCAAACACCAACTAACACTTATTTAGGTTCAACACTAATCCCGAAAGTATAGGGAGTGTGCGATGATGATCATATCAATCTTGGAATCACTTCCAATACACATCGTCACTTCATCCTTAACTAGTTTCTTTTCATTATGCAACTCCCGTTTCGAGTTACTACTCTTTATCAACTGAACCAGTATCAAGTACCGAGGGGTTGCTATAAACACTAGTAAAGTACACATCAATAACATGTATATCAAATATACTTTTGTTCACTTTGCCATCCTTCTTATCCGCCAATTATTTGGGGTAGTTTCGCTTCCAGTGACCAGTCCTTTTTGAAGTAGAAGCACTCAGTATCAGGCTTAGGTCCAAACTTGGGCTTCTTCACTTGAGCAGCAACTTGCTTGCCGTTCTTGTTGAAGTTCCCCTTCTTCTTCCCTTTGCCCTTTTTCTTAAAACTGGTGGTCTTGTTGACCATCAACACTTGATGCTCCTTCTTGATTTCTACCTCCACAGCCTTTAGCATTGCGAAGAGCTCGGGAATTGTCTTATCCATCCCTTTCATATTATAGTTCAGCACGAAGCTCTTGTAGCTTGGTGGCAGTGATTGAAGAATTCTGTCAATGACGCTATCATCTGGAAGATTAACTCCCAGTTGAATCAAGTGATTGTTATACCCAGACATTCTGAGTATATGCTCACTGACAGAACTATTCTCCTCCATCTTGCAGCTGTAGAACTTATTGGAGACTTCAAATCTCTTAATCCGGGCATTTGCTTGAAATATTAACTTCAACTCCTGGAACATCTCATATACTCCATAACGTTCAAAACGTCATTGAAGTCCCGGTTCTAAGACGTAAAGCATGGCACACTGAACTATCGAGTAGTCATCAGCTTTGCTTTGCCAGACGTTCATAACATCTGGTGTTGCTCCTGCAGCAGGTCTAGCACCTAGCCGTGCTTCCAGGACGTAATTCTTCTGTGCAGTGATACGTCCCCAATGTATCTATAATTTTTGATTGCTCCATGCTATATTATCTACTGTTTTGGACTATATTGGGCTTTATTTTCCACTTTTATATTATTTTTGGGACTAGCCTATTAACCGGAGGCCAGCCCAGAATTGCTGTTTTTTGCCTATTTCAGTATTTCGAAGAAACGGAATATCAAACGGAGTCCAAACGGAATGAAACCTTCGGGAACGTGATTTTCTCACCGAACATGATCCAGGAAACTTGGATCCTACGCCAAGGAACAAAAGAGGCGGTCACGAGGGTGGGGGGCGCCCCCCCTAGGGCGCGCCCCTGCCTTGTGGGCCCCCTGTTGCTCCACCGACGTACTCCTTCCTCCTATATATACCTACGTACCCCCAAACGATCAGAGACGGAGCCAAAAACCTAATTCCACCGCCGCAACTTTCTGTATCCATGAGATCCCATCTTGGGGCCTGTTCCGGAGCTCCGCCGGAGAGGGCCGTCATCACGGAGGGCTTCTACATCATCATGGCCTCTCCGATGAAGTGTGAGTAGTTTACCTCAGACCTTCAGGTCCATAGTTATTAGCTAGATGGCTTCTTCTCTCTTTTTGGATCTCAATACAATGTTCTCCCCCTCTCTTGTGGAGATCTATTCGATGTAATCTTCTTTCTGCGGTGTGTTTGTTGAGATCAATGAATTGTGGGTTTATGATCAAGTCTATCTATGAATAATATTTGAATCTTCTCTGAATTATATTATGTATGATTGGTTATCTTTGCAAGTCTCTTCGAATTATCAGTTTGGTTTGGCCTACTAGATTGGTTTTTCTTGCCATGGGAGAAGTGTTTAGCATTGGGTTCAATCTTGCGGTGTCCTTTCCTAGTGACAGAAGGGGCAGCAAAGCACATATTGTATTGTTGCCATCGAGGATAACAAGATGGGGTTTTTATCATATTGCATGAAACTATCCCTCTACATCATGCCATCTTGCTTAAGGCGTTACTCTATTTTAACTTAATACTCTAGATGCATGCTGGATAGCACTCGATGAGTGGAGTAATAGTAGTAGATGCAGGCAGGTGTCGGTCTACTTGTCTCGGACGTGATGTCTATATACATGATCATACCTGGAT
Source organism: Triticum dicoccoides (assembly GCF_002162155.2). Classification (NCBI taxonomy): domain Eukaryota; kingdom Viridiplantae; phylum Streptophyta; class Magnoliopsida; order Poales; family Poaceae; genus Triticum; species Triticum dicoccoides. The sequence goes on from NC_041392.1 coordinate 163,468,663, forward strand.
ATTCTCATAACTATGCTCAATTCTGTCAATTGCTCAACAGTAATTTGTTCACCCACCGTAAAATACTTATGCTGTTGAGAGAAGCCACTAGTGAAACCTATGGCCCCCGGGTCTATTCTCATCATATCAATCTCCATCACTTTATTATTGCTTTGCTTTTTTTACTTTGCCTTTTACTTTTCACTTTGCATCTCTATACCAAAAATACCAAAAATATTATCTATCTCTATCAGATCTCACTCTCGTAAGTGACCGTGAAGGGATTGACAACCCCTAATCGCGTTGGTTGCGTTGAGCTATTGTTTTGTGTAGGTACGAGGGACTCACGCGTAGCCTCCTACTGGATTGATACCTTGGTTCTCAAAATTGAGGGAAATACTTACGCTACTTTGCTGCATCATCCTCTCCTCTTCGGGGAAATCCAACGCAGTGCTCAAGAGGTAGCAAGAAGAATTTCTGGCGCCGTTGCCGGGGAGTCTGCACAAAAGTCAACATACCAAGTACCCATCACAATCCCTATCTCTCGCATTACATTAGTTGTCATTTGCCTCTCGTTTTCCTCTCCCCCACTTCACCCTTGCTGTTTTATTTGCCTTTTCTTCGCCTTCTTCCCATATGTCCTTTTGTTTGTGTTTCCATGTGCCTTCTATTTGCTTGCATCTTGGCTTGCTAAAAATCTATTGATATGGATCCACTTAAAGTGTTCTACTTGGATCATCTTCGATCCTTATGCGCTCGTGCTGAAACCCCAACTAGCCTAGTTGATGGGAAATCTTTAGATGAGCATGCTCATTTTGTGTGTCACCATTTATATGAAAAAGGGAAACTCTTATGGAGTCAAATAAACAGATTGCTATGTTATGCTTGGAATCTTTGTGAAATTTGTGATTTTACTTGTTGCTCTAAGAACCCTAAAAACACCTTCCCTACCTATGTGAGTTTAATGATAATGAAATCTTATCTTCTTATGCAAAGGGTGTTTATAGTTACTATGATATCGAACAAATTGAAGAAATTGTCATTTTTAAGGGTGCTCATGAAGTTGCTTCTTTGATTGAAAAGTATGATTTTACTCTCAACAAATCTGAAAATTCCGTCATACTTAAATATTGCAATGAAAACCTTGCTCATAATGTCTATGTCCAAGAATTTATTGAAAGAATGACCGTTGCTTTGGAAGAAAATAATGATATGCATGAATCTATAGATAATGATGATTTCGGTGATTTGGTTGAAATATCCCTTGATGAACATGATGCTTGCTATTCTTGTGGCCATGATGCCAATATTTGTGAAGATGAATTTGCTATAGTTCCTTATGTTAAACATGGGATCGTTGCTATTGCACCCATACTTGATAGTTCCTTCGATGAAAAGCATGATCGCAATGATTTTACTATAAATTCTCTTGATGTCAATTGTGCTAATAATATGCAAAACCCTAAGCTTGGGGATGCTAATTTTGCTATGTCTACTACTTGTTGCAATGATCATGATTGGGGTGATTCTTCTTATGATCCTGAAAATTTATTTAATCCCCATGATGAATATGAGATTGATAATATTGTTTTCAATAATATTGAAAGTGGGCTTGGAAGAGTGTCAACTTTATATCCCACATATTTGGAGAATGTTCAATCTCATGAAATTTTTGATAAAAGTGGGTTTGGAGAGGTCATGACTTTAGTTAATGTTAATCCCACTATTTTGGAAGAGTGTCAACTTTGCATGCATGTGAATTGTGTTAAGAATATGTTTTGTGATAGCTATATTGTTGAATTTTCTTATGATCCTACATGTAATTATTATGAGAGAGGAAAATATGGTTGGAGAAATTTTCATGTTACTAAATTACCTCTCGTCATGTCAAGATTGCTATTGTTTCTTTCCTCTTCCTTGCATATGCTAGTTTTTGCTTGCTATGATCGTTTGTTTGCCTATAAGATGCCTATGCATAGGAAGTATGTTAGACTTAGATGTGTTTGTCATGTGTTTCATGATGCTCTCTTTGTGCTTCAATTCTTATCTTTTATGTGAGCATCGTTAGAATTATCAATGCCTAGCTAGGGGTGTTAAAAGATAGCGCTTGTTGGGAGGCAACCCAATTTTATTTTTGTTTTTTGTTTTTGTTTCTGTTTAGGAATAAATAATCCATCTACCTTATGTTTAGATGTGGTTTTGTGTTTTAATTAGTGTTTGTGCCAAGTTAGACCTATAGGATCTTCTTGGATGTTAGTTATTTGATCTTGCTGTAATTTCCAGAAACTTTACGCTCAGTGCCCGAATTGTTAAAAATCACCAGAACGTGATAAAATACTGATTCCAATTGCTGCTGATCAATAAACAAATTGTCTAGGTCTTCCTATTTTATTAGAAGTTTTTGTGTTCCAGAAGTTTGCGTTAGTTACAGATTACTACAGACTGTTCTGTTTTTGACAGATTCTGTTTTTCGTGTGTTGTTTGCTTATTTTGATGAATCTATGGCTAGTAAAATAGTTTATAATCCATAGAGAAGTTGGAATACAGTAGGTTTAACACCAATATAAATAAAGAATGAGTTCATTACAGTACCTTGAAGTGGTCTTTTGTTTTCTTTCTCTAACGGAGCTCACGAGATTTCTATTGAGTTTTGTGTTGTGAAGTTTTTAAGTTTTGGGTGAAATCTTTTGATGGATTATGGAACAAGGAGTGGCAAAAGCCTAAGCTTGGGGATGCCCATGGCACCCCCAAGATAATCCAAGTACACCAAAAAGTCAAAGCTTGGGGATGCCCTGGAAGGCACCCCCTCTTTCGTCTACTTCCATCGGTAATTTTACTTGGAGCTATATTTTTATTCACCACATGATATGTGTTTTGCTTGGAGAGTCTTGTATTATTTGTGTCTTTGTTTGTTAGTGTGCCACAATCATCCTTGCTGTACACACCTTTTGAGAGATCCATACATGAATTGGAATTTGATAGAATACTCTATGTGCTTCACTTATATGTTTTGAGCTATGTAGCTTGCTCTATGTGCTTCACTTATATCTTTTGAGCCTTATAATTTTGCTCTATGTGCTTCACTAATATATTTTAGAGAATGGTGGTGGATTTGTTTTAAAGAAACTATTGATCTCTCATGCTTCACTTAGATTATTTTGAGAGTCTTTAATAGCATGGTAATTGCTTAATAATAATATGCTTGGTATTCAAGATTTGTGAAACTTTCTTTTGAGTGTGTTGAATACTAAGAAAAGATTGATGCTTGATAATTGTTTTGAGATATGAAGATGGTGATATTAGAGTCATGCTAGTTTAGTAGTTGTGAATTTGAGAAATACTTGTGTTAAAGTTTGAGATTCCCATAGCATGCACGTATGGTGAACCGTTATGTGATGAAGTCGGAGCATGATTTATTTATTGATTGTCTTCCTTATGAGTGGCGGTCGGGGACGAGCGGTAGTCTTTTCCTACCAATCTATCCCCCTAGGAGCATGCGCGTAATACTTTGCTTTAATAACTTCTAGATTTTTGCAATAAGTATATGAGTTCTTTATGACTAATGTTGAGTCCATGGATTATATGCACTTTTTCCCATCCTTCCACCATTGCTAGCCTCTCAAATACCGCACACTTTTCGCCGGTATCATACACCCACCATATACCTTCCTCAAAACAGCCACCATACCTACCTATCATGGCATTTCCATAGCCATTCTGAGATATATTGCCATGCAACTTGCCACCGTTTCGTTTATTATGACACGCTCCATCATTGTCATATTGCTAGCATGATCATGTAGTTGACATCGTATTTGTGGCAAAGCCACCGTTCATAATTCTTTCATACATATCACTCTTGATTCATTACATATCCCGGCACACCGCCGGAGGCATTCATATAGAGTCATATTTTGTTCTAAGTATTGAGTTGTAATTGTTGAGTTGTAAGAAAAATAAAAGTGTGATGATCGTCATTTTTAGAGCATTGTCCCAAGTGAGGAAAGGATGATGGAGACTATGATTCCCCCACAAGTCGGGATGAGACTCTGGACGAAAAATAAAAAAAATAAAAAAAGAGGCCATAAAAAAAGGCCCAAATAAAAAAATGAGAGAAAAAGAGAGATGGGACAATGTTACTATCCTTTTACCACACTTGTGCTTCAAAGTAGCACCATGATCTTCATGATAGAGAGTCTCTCATTTTGTCACTTTCATATACTAGTGGGAAGTTTTCATTATAGAACTTGGCTTGTATATTCCAATGATGGGCTTCCTCAAATTGCCCTAGGTCTTCGTGAGCAAGCGAGTTGGATGCACACCCACTTAGTTTCTTTTGTTGAGCTTTCATATACTTATAGCTCTAGTGCATCCGTTGCGTGGCAATCCCTACTCACTCACATTGATATCTATTGATGGGCATCTCCATAGCCCGTTGATACGCCTAGTTGATGTGAGACTATCTTCCCTTTTTTGTCTTCTCCACAACCACCATTCTATTCCACATATAGTGCTATGTCCATGGCTCACGCTCATGTATTGCGTGAAGATCGGATTTTTTTTGAAAATGTTAAAGTATGAAACAATTGCTTGGCTTGTCATCGGGGTTGTGCATGATTTAAATACTTTGTGTGGTGAAGATAGAGCATAGCCAGACTATATGATTTTGTAGGGATAACTTTCTTTGGCCATGTTATTTTGAGAAGACATAATTGCTTTGTTAGTATGCTTGAAGTATTATTATTTTTTATGTCAATATGAACTTTTGTCTTGAATCTTTTGGATCTGAATATTCATACCAAAATTAAGAAGATTTGCATTGAGATTATGCCAAGTAGCACTCCACATCAAAAATTCTCTTTTTATCATTTACCTACTCGAGGACGAGCAGGAATTAAGCTTGGGGATGCCTGATACGTCTCCAACGTATCTATAATTTTTTATTGCTACATGCTATATTATCTATTGTTTTGGAATATTTTGGGCTTTACTTTCCACTTTTATATTATTTTTGGGACTAACCTATTAACTGGAGGCCCATCCCAGAATTGTTGTTTTTTGCCTATTTCAGTATTTTGAAGAAACGGAATATCAAACGGAGTCCAAACGGAATGAAACCTTTGGGAACGTGATTTTCTCGCCGAACGTGATCCAGGAGACTTGGACCCTACACCAAGGAACAAAAGAGGCAGTCACGAGGGTGGGGGGCGCCCCCCTAGGGCGCGCCCCCCTGCCTCGTGGGCCCCCTGTTGCTCCGCCAACGTACTCCTTCCTCCTATATATACCTACGTACCCCCAAACGATCAGAAACGGAGCCAAAAACCTAATTCCACCGCCGCAACTTTCTATATCCACGAGATCCCATCTTGGGGCCTGTTCCGGAGCTCCGCCGGAGAGGGCCGTCATCACGAAGGGCTTCTACATCATCATAGCCTCTCCGATGAAGTGTGAGTAGTTTACCTCAGACCTTCGGGTCCATAGTTATTAGCTAGATGGATTCTTCTCTCTTTTTGGATCTCAATACAATGTTCTCCCCCTCTCTTGTGGAGATCTATCCGATGTAATCTTCTTTTTGCGGTGTGTTTGTTGAGACCTATGAATTGTGGGTTTATGATCAAGTCTATGTATGAATAATATTTGAATCATCTCTGAATTCTTTTATGTATGATTGGTTATCTTTGCAAGTCTCTTTGAATTATCAGTTTGGTTTGGCCTACTAGATTGGTTTTTCTTGCCATGGGAGAAGTGTTTATCTTTGGGTTCAATCTTGCGGTGTCCTTTCCCAGTGATAGAAGGGGCAGCAAGGCACGTATTGTATTGTTGCCATCGAGGATAACAAGATGGGGTTTTTATCATATTGCATGAAACTATCCCTCTACATCATGTCATCTTGCTTAAGGCGTTACTCTGTTTTTAACTTAATACTCTAGATGCATGCTGGATAGTGGTCGATGAGTGGAGTAATAGTAGTAGATGCAGGCAGGAGTCGGTCTACTTGTCTCGGACGTGATGCCTACATACATGATAATACCTAGATATTCTCATAACTATGCTCAATTCTGTCAATTGCTCAACAGTAATTTGTTCACCCACCGTAAAATACTTATGCTCTTGAGAGAAGCCACTAGTGAAACCTATGGCCCCCGGGTCTTTCTCATCATATCAATCTCCATCACTTTATTATTGCTTTGGTTTTTACTTTGCCTTTTACTTTTCACTTTGCATCTCTATAGCAAAAATACCAAAAATATTATCTATCATGTCTATCATATCTCACTCTCGTAAGTGAACGTGAAGGGATTGACAACCCCTAATCACGTTGGTTGCGTTGAGCTATTGTTTTGTGTAGGTACGAGGGACTCGCGCGTAGCCTCCTACTGGATTGATACCTTGGTTCTCAAAACTGAGGGAAATACTTACGCTACTTTGCTGCATCATCCTCTCCTCTTCGGGGAAATCCAACGCAGTGCTCAAGAGGTAGCATGCAGCAATGAGGATAATCCTCAAGTTAAGGACCCAGTCCGTGTAATTGCTACCATCATGTTTCAACTTTGCTTTCTCAAGGAACGCATTAAAATTCAACGGAACAACAACACGGGCCATCTATCTACAATCAACATAGACAGGCAAAATACTATCAGGTACTAAGTTCATGATAAATTTAAGTTCAATTAATCATATTACTTAAGAACTCCCACTTAGATAGACATTCCTCTAATCATCTAAGTGATCACGTGATCCAAATCAACTAAACCATGTCCGATCATCACGTGAGATGGAGTAGTTTCAATGGTGAACATCACTATGTTGATCATATCTACTATATGATTCACGCTCGACCTTTCGGTCTCAGTGTTCCGAGGCCATATCTGCATATGCTAGGCTTGTCAAGTTTAACCTGAGTATTCGCGTGTGCAACTGTTTTGCACCCGTTGTATTTGAACGTAGAGCCTATCACACCCGATCATCACATGGTGTCTCAGCACGAAGAACTTTCACAATGGTGCATACTCAGGGAGAACCACTACAAAAAAAAGACACATCTGTGACATTTTGGGCCGAACGAATTTTTTTTCTGTCATGCATATGACACTTCTATGACAATAATTGTGACAAAACCCGGTATCATCATAGATGTCGTGGGCTCCTACTTCTATGACAAAAAATCATGACAGAAAATGGGCTTTTCGTCCTGGGCGGGCCGGAGACGCAGCTGCATGACATTCTTTGGGACGTCTATGACGGAAAAAACCGTGGTAGAAGCGAGGGCGAGGAAAATTTCGGGGAGTTCCCGGTTTCGGTGGGAGGTCGGGGGCTGAGCGATGCGTGTTTCTCTCGTACATGTACGCGCGTGTGTGCAAGGCGTTGGCTCTAACTGAACCCGAGCGATTGCACTGCAGGCTACGCGTTACTGAACCCGAGCGATCGATCGATGGCTATTAACTGAACCCGATCGAGCGATTCCTTCGCTACTGCTGCTAACTGAAGCCGATCGATTGGATGAACAGTGTGTGTTGCATGGGGGTTGGATGAACAGTGAGCGGTGGCGTTGCCTCTGGATGAATAGGACCCCATGGTGTGGAGGGCTGGATGAACAGTAGACGATGGAGGGGTGCCCGTGGAGGGGTGGTTGAACAGGACCCCGTGGTGTGTAGGGCTGGATGAACAGTAGAAGGTGGAGGGGTGCCCGTGGAGGAGTGGTTGAATAGTAGCCGGTGGAGTAGCGCGCGGTGGAGGCTGGATGAATAGGAGCCCGTGGAGGCTGGAGGAGGTCGACGGTGGAGATGAACAGTATCCCGTGGAGTCCTGTTTTGCGGTACGCCACACCCCTCCCGATGAACACGACCCCTGTTTCGACCGTAGGAGGTCCGTTTCGTCCGTTTTGCGGTACGCCACACCCCTCCCGATCAACAGGACCCCCGTTTCGACCGTAGGAGGTCTGTTTCATCCGTTTTGTGGTACACCACCCCTCCCGATCAACAGGACCCCCGTTTCGACCGTAGGAGGTCCGTTTCCTCCGTTTTGTGGTACGCCAGACCCCTCCCGATGAACAGGATCCCGTTTCGAACATGGTCGGTTGAGCACAAGGCCGTTTCCTCCGTTTTGCGTTACGCCAGGCCTCGTTTCCATCGCCTGTTCCGTCCAAGCCCTCCCGATGAACACGACCACGCATTCTGGTCCGACCCAGCCAGTTGGCTCCCACACGTTCCGTTGCCTCCCAATGAACACGACACATTCTGTTGCCTCCCCATGAACACGACGCATTCCGTTGCCTTCCCATGAACACGACGCATTCCGTTGCCTCCCCATGAACACGATGACCGCGTTGTTTCTCCGTTCCGACCCAGCCATGTACACGAGCCCTGGCCATACGTATGCGCGAGTAGGCATTTGAGACCCTGCCCGTATGTACATACGTGGCTGTATTTTCTTTCTTGCACCCTGGCCGCTGTACATACATGTACATGCTACGTGCGCGCCTCTACTATGACACGTACGCACCTCTACTACGACACGTGCGCGCCTCTACATCGACTAGTATATATGTACGTACACGTTCGCGACCAGAATGACAACGCTACGTACGCTTCGACTAGGTGGGTCCCGACTGTCAGGCACTTCCTTGCCTGCGAAGATGTAGCTGGTGGGTCCCAGCAGTCAGGGGGGCAAATCAATTTTTTTTGCCCGGACGCACTTCCTTGCGTGCGAAGGTGTAGCTGCTGGGTCCCAGCAATCAGGGGGGATGTCGGTGTCAAAACCGGTGGATCTCGTGTAGGGGGTCCCGAACTGTGCGTCTAGGCGGATGGTAACAGGAGACAAGGGATATGATGTTTTTACCCAGGTTCGGGCCCTCTCGATGGAGGTAAAACCCTACTCTTGCTTGATTAATATTGATGATATGGGTATTACAAGAGTTGATCTACTGCGAGATCGGAGAGGCTAAACCCTAGAAGCTAGCCTATGGTATGATTGTTGTTGTTCTTGGTCCTACGGACTAAACCCTCCGGTTTATATAGACACCAGAGGGGGCTAGGGTTACACAGAGTCAGTTACAAGGAAGGAGATCTACATATCCGTATTGCCAAGCTTGCCTTCCACGCCAAGGAAAGTCCTAGCCAGACACGAGACGAAGTCTTCAATCTTGTATCTTCATAGTCCAATAGTCCGGCCAAAGGTTATAGTCCGGCTATCCGGATACCCCCTAATCCAGGACTCCCTCAGTATCCCCTGAACCAGGCTTCAATGACGATGAGTCCGGCGCGCATATTGTCTTCAGCATTGCAAGGCGGGTTCCTCCTCCGAATACTTCATAGAAGATTTTGAGCACGAGGATCGTGTCCGGCTCTGCAAAACAAGTTCCACATACCACCGTAGAGAGAATAATATTTTCACAAGTCTAATCTGCTGACGTATTCCGTAGCGTGACATCACACCATAGCCAAGCCTTTAGTCGAATCGTTTTTTACACCCCACCTCAGCGTGTTTCGCGAGGTGGTTTCCTTGGCACGTCTTGTCAAAAGCAGAGATTGTGTCCCCTTTATTTACGGGATTCTCATCAACACGGATGCGGGTAACCCAATCGTGCCCGTTGGTATGTCCCCTCGATCGAAGGTAAGTCCCAAACGGTCATAAGGAGGGCTCTCAGTATTCAACCTCTTTATAAAGAGACCAAGACCTTACTCTTTTCTTTCGATCTCAATCGAATCCGCCTCCCGCCTCGAGTTCCGACACCTGAAGCTTCAGATTTAGGCGCTTCGGACCTTCGATTATGTCCGGATCCAACCTTTAAGGTCGATGGATGCCTTCCTCCGTCACGGAGGAAGACATAATAAAGCTAAGGGAGGCCAGGTACTTGACCGGCGAAATCCTGCATAGGCTGCCTGCTCAAGGGCAGGTTATTCCCACTCCTAAGCCCGGTGAGAGCGTCATGTTCGTATCTCACTTCCTCCAAGGGCTAGGCTTCGCGCCGGATCCCTTCGTGAGGGGGCTCATGTTCTATTATGGGCTGGACTTCCACGACTTAGCTCCGGAGTCTATCCTCCACATCTCATCGTTCATTGCCGTGTGCGAAGCTTTCCTCCGCATTACCCCTCACTTCGGACTGTGGCTCAAGACCTTCAAAGTGGAGCCGAAGATGATTGAGGGGCAGCACGCAGAGTGCGGAGGCGCTGTAATAAGCAAAAATGCTGACGCCCCATGGCCCGAGGGATCTTTCCAGGAGGAGCCCAGCCTATGGCAAAAGGAGTGGTTTTATATCACGGCTCCCAGGGGTACCAAGTGGGTGGCTCCACCCGTCTTTCACTCGGGTCCCCCGCCACGACTAACGTCATGGGTCAACAAGGGGCTAGACTGGGGGCCAGTAAAGGATGTGCCCGTATTGCAGAGCCGCATCCGAGATCTCCTAGAGAGAAATGTCAGTCTGGTCATGGTGATGCAAGTTATGTTACTTCGCCGAGTCCTGCCCTGCAAATGTCACCCCCTCCGCCTGTGGGAGTTTAACCCCGAGGGACCGCGAGCTCTTCAACATTTCCTTGGCATGACGCCCGTGGAGATGTATAAATTGTTCTTCGGACCACAAGCAATGTGTCCGGATTCCATTGAGGATGCAGGTCTGAGCTGCAATCGTCCGGATACTCAAGTAAGTAGCCCCGCATCTGAACACTCCATCTGCTTATTTATCGCAACATCGCCCTTTAAAAAGCCACTCTCTAACCAGGAGTGGATAGCGAAGGAAAAGTTGATCAGGTGTCCGACCCCCCTCCCTGAGACCTCACCAGACCCTGTGTTAACCAGGATGCTGGAGATCGTGCCTTATCCAGCGCCTTCGGGAGAAGATAAAGGGGGAAACAAGGAAGCTACCGCCTCTGAGGAGGAGGTTAGCCGGAAGGGGGGAATCGAAACTTCCTCTCCGTAGGGAAAGAAGAGGACCGCCTCTAAGGACCCGGAGACAATGGTCTCAAAACGGGGGAAGAAATCTTCGCCAGAGGGTCCTGCACCGGGGGATACCCCGGCCGCACTATGCCCTCAAGGGGATCAGCCCTCTACCGAGTTGTAAGTAAAGGGTACTTAATAATGAGAGAGAACCTTGCTTTACCTCTGAGGAAAATATCCGAAGCCTTTATCTTTGCAGTTCGGATCTTAGCCCTTCCCAGCAGAGCTCGTCTTCGGGGGGTCTTCTTTCGGAGATGATAGAGAGCAGAACGCCTCCCCCTGCCATACCGCCTCATGGGGCGGGCGACCCCGAAGTGTCGTCGCGGAGGGTTTCTCCTGATCCGGCAAGGCCAGAAGGTAGTCATATGGCCACCCGAAGCCCTCAGTATCGGGTTTTTGAAGAAAGTAATCAAAAGAGTCCGGCACCGCCTGGTGTGCGGTCAGACGTACTGGGGAATCTGCTAGAGCGAGCAGTTATCTCAGAGGAGCACCGCATGTTAATGGGTACGGTAATTGAAAGGATTTCGTCCGTGGAAAGCGGGTTGCATGAAGCTGTCATGAGTCTACTGACGGGTTTTGAGGTACGTGAAGTGATGCACCTTTTTGACAGTACCGCATATTTTTAAGATGCGCCCTGTATAGATAGTAGCCCCTGAGACTCTAGGTGCTGTCGTTGACGACAGCACGCAGAGGATCATAGTCCCAGGTATAATTTTGCCGCCTTCATGTGCAGGTGGGAAGTGTCCGGTGGCCAGCCGGACTATTGAATTTGCCGAGTTAAAGCGGCAACTTGACGTGGCAGATGCCGACATCGTGCTTGTCAACAAGCGGCTTGATGAGGCACAAGGTATGTGATTTCTCCGGAGACACATGGTAAGAGGAGCATGATGCCAGTATCTATAACATGTGTGTTTAATGCAGATGGAGCTGCGGCCATGGAGAACCTGCGGGCAGAACTTGCCGGAGCCAAGGAACGAGCTAGAAAAAGCGATGCGGCTGCCCTAAAGGCAATCGAGGAGTTGAAAGCCGAACATGCTGCTCACTGCCAAAGCAAGGAGGAAATGGCCAAGATGGCTGTGGAATTGAAGAACGCCGCTGACCGTTGCAAGCTTCTTGAAAAGGAAGATCAAGCGAAGAGGACAAACCTGGAGAAGGCCACGATGGCGGCCAAGGATACTCGCTCTGTAATGAGAGCGATGAAGGAGGAGCTGCGTCAAGCCGGAGATATCGCGGCTGGGAAGTCTTTTATGCTGCGGATGAAGTTCGGAGATCCTAAATATGCTCCTTTGGACCGGCTGTGGAGTTCTGCGGACGAATATCTGGATTTAGCGGCGAGTGCAGATGATGCGGCCGACCACTTCCGAGATCAAAAAGATCGCGAGGTGGAAAAGTTGTTCTGGTCACAATTTAACGATCCAGAGCGTCCGCTTCCATTGACTGATCGGCTGGCCGAATGGGCCGAGCTGAATAGGTTGTCCGGACTTGCCATGAGGTATGTTGCGGATCATCTATGGCCGGAAAGACCAAAGTCGAACAGTTATTTTAGCTTGGTGCAGTAGTTCCTTGGTGCAGTGCCACATATCAACGCGATGAAGAGGTCGGCATGCGTAGAGGGTGCGCGGATGGCCCTTGCCCATGTGAAGACATACTGGGCGGAGATGGAGGCCACCGTTGTTGCAGCCCAAGATTCGGACGAAAGCCGGGTACCTGCCGAGCACTACTTTCAAGAAGTTCTTGAGGGCGCTCGTTCAATAGAGGCGCAGTGCTCGAAGAATATTATGTTCTAATGACATGTATTCCCATTGAAAACAATGTTTTGCTGAAATGTAAAGGCTATTTTATACTTGTGCCTGCAAGAATTATAATACCTCCTGTGCGGCCGTTTATGTATATATGTATATAACCTGAAAGATGGCAGTCATCGGCTTCAGCCCCCACGCATATAATGCGGGGGTGTTCGCAGAAGACGCGTATTCACACTTGATCCAATGTCTTGGTCCATTAAGGAGGTGATAGCGCAGCAAACTAGGCAATCGGACTATAATGCTTTGTCACTTTCACTTAGCCATAGGAGTTTGACAGTGGGGCTACTATATAGCCCCTGGTGGCTCCACGCTCATCCGAATTCGGGGCACGTACATGCCTGGCCGGGAAGCGGCCCTTCGTTAAGGCGGATGAATCCCGAAGATTCCGCTAGGTCATCGAGTGGTTGACCAGTCTCACGCTATATCATGACAGTCAGTTTTCGGCTTTCTCTACTGAGGTGCTCGCCTGGCTGAACCGGGGCACAATCGCAGTAGTTCTCCTGGTGCCGGCTTAGCCAATAGAGCGGAACGTAAGGCAGCAAAACACAGGAGCCGGGCAAACCCAACATTTGACCAAAGACATGATTCGGAGCTGATGCATATAAGGCCAAACTCACGACGCCGAACACTCCCTAAGGTATTCGGTCTTTGTGATTTTAAACGGGCTGAACAGTGCCCTTTGTAATAAGCCCCTGGTGTCCAGGTACGTGCAATATTCTGACGTGGCCACATGCCAAGACGCCAGCCTCCTTCTCAGTTGTGCTGAGAATCCGGGGGATGTGTATCAACAAGAGACAGTAAAAAAGGTTTACGCAGGGTCTTAATCTAAAAAGAATCCTTGGAATGGGTCCCTGCTGCACGTCTGCGCCTGTGTCTCTGTTGTGCCGTATCCTGGATGGGTGTAGCACGATGGTCATATGTAGAAGAGAGGAACTTAGTTGAAAAAGTAGTCATGCAAAATGTATGTTATACTAAATAAACAAAGTATAATTCAAGATGGGTAAAATTGAGCCTTATTGTCGCTTGTTTACATGCGCGGAGCCCCTTGTATAGTCATCAAACCTTTATCAATTATATTGTTATGCCGGACTCGTCTAGCCGTGTCCGCGGTCTTAACGACCTGTTAGATGCTCTGGTTGGTGAGGCCGTTTAGTGTGTGGCTGCCAAGGCAGCCGCACAGTCTTCTGCACGCAAGGAGCGCTCAATATTTCCCTTTACTGAAATGATGCCACGTGGACCGGGCATCTTAAGCATGAGAGACGCATAATGCGGTATTGCATTAAAGCGAGCGAAAGCTTCGCGTCCCAGTAGTGCTTGATAACCACTTTTAAACGGAGTGATGTGGAAGGTTAGCTTTTCGCTACGGAAGTTATCGGGGAAGCCGAATATAACCTCTAGTAGGAGGGAGCCCGTGCAATGGGCTTCTGGGCCTGGCATTACTCCTTTAAGGGAAGTATTGCTATGGCTAATTTTTGTTGGGTCCATCCCCATTTTTCGGACTGTGTCCTGATATATCCGGTTTAAACTACTGCCGCCGTCCATCGGAACTCGTGTAAAGTGGTATCCGTCAACTATCGGGTCTAACACCAAGGCAGCCCATCCTGCGTGTCGGATACTTGCAGAGTAATCCCGATGGTCGAAGGTGATCGGTGTGGACGACCAGTGGCGGAACTCTGTTGTGATAGGCCCTGGGGCACATATCTCTATGGGTGCCGCTTTGTTTCTCCCCTTTGTCACGTGTAACACGTTTACTGTTTTGACTTCTGGTGGGAATTTCTTCTGTTCCCCAGTGCTTTGTTTGCGGGGTTCATCATCGTCTTCGCTTGGTGTATCCAGCCCCTTGTGTTCGGCGTTGAGTTTGCCGGATTGCTTGAAGACCCAACATTCTCTATGGGTATGATTTGCAGGTTTATCAGGGGTGCTGTGGATTTGACATATCTTGTCTAGAATCTTGTTTAGGCTGGACAGTTCATCCCTGTTGCCTTTGAGAGGCAACTTTTGCTGACCCCGCTGAGAGCTTTTGAATCCGGCGTTTACCGCCATGCTCTTCGGGTTGTCTTCTTTATTCCGGCGCTTGTTTGTGCTGCGTCGTGGCTTCCTGTTTCCGTCCCTGACTTCGGATGTACTTGGGTCGCTAGTGCTACATCGGGCTAACCAGCTGTCCTCGCCCGCGCAAAAGCGGGTCATGAGGCTTGTTAATGCAGCCATTGTTCTCGACTTTTCTTGGCCGAGGTGTCTGGCGAGCCATTCGTCTCGAACGCTGTGTTTGAAAGCTGCTAAGGCTTCGGCGTCCGGACAGTCTACTATTTGATTCTTCTTAGTAAGAAACTTGTTCCAAAGTTTTCGGGCTGACTCTCCGGGCTGTTGAGTTATATGACTTAAATCGTCTCCATCCGGTGGTCGGACATAGGTCCCTTGAAAATTTGCCCGAAAAGCGTCCTTGAGCTCTTCCCAACTTCCAATGGTGTTTTCGGAAAGGCCTTTAAGCCAATGCCGGGCTGGCCCTTTGAGCTTGAGGGGTAAGTACTTGATGGCGTGGAGATCGTCTCCTCTAGCCATGTGGATATGGAGGATATAGTCCTCAATCCAGACCCCAGGGTCTGTCATTCCGTCATATGCCTCTATGTTTACGGGTTTGAATCCCTCTGGAAATTCATGGTCCAGCACCTCATCGGTGAAACACAGGGGGTGTGCGGCACCCTGTACTTGGGTGTGCCATGGTGTTCGGAATTTTGTTGTATTGCATTGCGTGTTTGAGCGCGCTTTCTTGGCCCGTAGATGGATCTAGTTGGGCCATCCTTTTGGTGCGAGTTCTCGTGTGGATCGCGTACTGGCTTGTGTGCGGTGTCGTTTACCGCTCTATGTTGGCCATGAGGTCGCCTATCCGACCGGATGGCTGTTTTGTTTTTTGATTGTGGGGGCTCTAAGGCCTCCTCATCGAATTCCGGTAGTAGCCTTCGCTTCGGGTAGCTCTTCGTGTGGCGGCTGCCACCGTACTTATCTGCGGTGTTGAGTACTTTACTCCATCTGATTCGCAGTGCATCTTCTGCAGTATTGAGCTTCTGCTTCTGCTTTTTCAGGCTCTGCGCAGTGGCGACGAGCCTTTTATGGAGGCTCTTCTGCTCCAGGAGCATATCCGGCGTGATGTCTTCCGGACTGTTATCTTCGTCGGAGACGGTTTTTTCGGTTCGATTCTCCGTGTTGCCATCGTCGGACGGTTGTTCAATGCCGTTTTCATCGTCCGATGGCTCACCCTGCTCTATTGCTGGGCCTGTAAGCCCGCTTTTTCTGTCGAGGCGGGGTTTGGGGTGGCGCTTATGCCGCCGCTTTGACTGCTTTTTGAGGGAACGATCCTTCGTTGCGTCCTCGTCGTCATTTTCTTTGGGTGTGTCCACCATGTATACATCATAGGATGAGGTGGCTATCCAGTGCCCTGTGGGCAGTGGTTCCTGTTCGTCTACTGCATCGTCGTCCATACCGTCGATGTCTTCGGAGTCGAGCATGTCGGTCAAATCATCGACAGTGGCTACTAAGTGGGTGGTGGGTGGGCAGCGAATTTCTTCGTCATCCGCATCCCAATCCCGCCGGATGTAGTCCGGCAAGGACTCTCCTGACAAGGATAGAGACCTTAGTGAGTTTAGTATGTCGCCAAGGGGCGAGTGTAGAAAGATATCTGCGGAGGTGGACTCCATGATAGGTGTCAAAAGCGGCGGATCTCGGGTAGGGGGTCCTGAACTATGCGTCTAGGCGGATGGTAACAGGAGACAAGGGACACGATGTTTTTACCCAGGTTCGGGCCCTCTCGATGGAGGTAAAACCCTACTCCTGCTTGATTAATATTGATGATATGGGTATTACAAGAGTTGATCTACCGCGAGATCGGAGAGGCTAAACCCTAGAAGCTAGCCTATGGTATGATTGTTGTTGTTCTTGGTCCTACGGACTAAACCCTCCGGTTTATATAGACACCGGAGGGGGCTAGGGTTACACAGAGTCAGTTACAAGGAAGGAGATCTACATATCCGTATTGCCAAGCTTGCCTTCCACGCCAAGGAAAGTCCTATCCGGACACGGGACGAAGTCTTCAATCTTGTATCTTCATAGTCCAACAGTCCGGCTATCTGGATACCCCCTAATCCAGGACTCCCTCAGGGGGAATCGTTTTGTTATTTTTGTCCCGGACGCACTTCCTTGCGTGCGAAGATGTAGCTGGTGGGTCCCAACAGTCAGGGGGGCGAATCATATTTTTCGAACGCACTTCCTTGCGTGCGAAGATGTAGCTGGTGGGTCCCAGCAGTCAGGGGGCGAATCGTTTCTTTTTTCGGACACACTTCCTTGCGTGCGAAGATTTAGCTGGTGGGTCCCAACAGTCAGGGGGAAAAAAATTTCGTGAAATACGGTGGCCCGTCCAGTGGGTCCCCACTGTCAGGTGGAGGAATAATTATTTTGCGCGTAATAAGGAGGCACTTCCTTGCTGCGGCCGTGGACCCAGCTGTCAGCCTCTCCACGTATAGTCCATGTCCGATGGAAGCCATTCCTTGACCACATTGACCACGCCGCGCCGAGAGCACCAGGGCGGTGGACGACGGCGAGGCCTAGGAAGGGGACGACGTGGAGCCAGGGAAGACGTGGCAGTGGGTGCCCACGTGTAGAGGAGTATGAGGGTTCACTCATTCGGCTACGGTGTGAGGCTGTCGTCGCCGCAGAATAACAGGGGGTGTGGGTGCGTAGAGGGATGGCCTGGCCAGCGGTGGGAGTAGTAGGGGCGGTGAGGCCTCTGCGGCATCACAGCCGGCCACGGGCAGCAGGAGCAGGCGGCACGACCGGCGCTGCTTTGGGCGGCTGGAGCAAGAAGACCAGAGGTTGAAGAAGCACTACGGCCGTTGGATGGACATCGTACGATCACTGGAGCTACAATCGTTCATATATTGACTAAAGTTGACAAAGGCCTCCGTCCCAGTCAACTTAGTAGGCCCACAAGTCAGCCTCCCACCAAGGTGGGTCCCAGCTAGCATGGGGGTATTTTTTTTTGTGCGTAATAAGGAGGCACTTCCGGTGGGTCCGAGCTGACAGCGGGGGGAATGTTTTTTTCACAAAATACGGTGGCCCGTACTATGGGTCCCAGCAGTCAGGGGGAAATGTTTTTTTTTCGTGAAATACTGGTGGCCCGTCCGGTGGGTCCCTGCTGTCAGGTGGAGGAATAATTATTTTCCGCATAATAAGGAGGCACTTCCTTCCGGCTGCCATGGACCCAGCTATCAGCCTCTCCACGTACAGTACTCTTCCGATGGAAGTCGGTCGTTGACCACATTGACCATGCCGCGCCGAGAGCACCACGGCAGTGGATGATGGCGAGGCCTAGGAAGGGGACGACGCGGAGCCAGGGAAGACGCGGCAGTAGAAGCCCGCGCGGAGAGGAGTATGAGGGTTCACCGGTTCGGCTGCGGTGTGAGGCTGCCGTCGCCGCAGAATAACAGGAGGTGTGGGTGAGTAGAGGGATGCCCTGGCCAGTTGTAGGACCTTGAAGTATGTCTAGAGGAGGGGTGATTAGACTACTTGACCAATAAAAACTTAACCTTTTCCAATTTTATAGTTTGGCAGATTTTAGCTACTTTAGGACAAGTCAAGCAATCATCACACAATTCAAGCAAGCATGCAAAGAGTATATAGGCAGCGGAAAGTAAAGCATGCAACTTGCAAGAATGTAAAGGGAAGGGTTTGGAGAATTCAAATGCAATTGGAGACACAGATGTTTTTGGCGTGGTTCGGATAGGTGGTACTATCCTACATCCACGTTGATGGAGACTTCAACCCACGAAGGGTAACGGTTGCGCGAGTCCACGGAGGGCTCCACCCACGAAGGGTCCACGAAGAAGCAACCTTGTCTATCCCACCATGGCCGTCGCCCACGAAGGACTTGCCTCACTAGCGGTAGATCTTCACGAAGTAGGCGATCTCCTTGCCCTTACAAACTCCTTGGTTCAACTCCACAATCTTGTCGGAGGCTCCCAAGTGACACCTAGCCAATCTAGGAGACACCACTCTCCAAGAAGTAACAAATGGTGTGTTGATGATGAACTCCTTGCTCTTGTGCTTCAAATGATAGTCTCCCCAACACTCAACTCTCTCTCATAGGATTTGGATCTGGTGGAAAGAAGATTTGAGTGGAAAGCAACTTGGGGAAGGCTAGAGATCAAGATTCATATGGTAGGAATGGAATATCTTGAGCTCAACACAAGGGTAGGTGGTTCTTTCTCAGAACATGTGAGTTGGAAGTGTAGATGTGTTCTGATGGCTCTCTCCACGAGTGAAGAGGAGGTGGAGGGGTATATATAGCCTCCACACAAAATCTAACCGTTACACACAATTTACCAATCTCGGTGGGACCGAATCAACAAACTCGGTCGGACCGATTTAGTAAACCTAGTGACCGTTAGTGATTTTCGGTGGGACTGACATGCAACTCGGTAGGACCGATATGGTTAGGGTTAGGGCATAACGTAATCTCGGTGAGACCGATTACACAAACTCGGTGAGACCGATTTGGTAATAAGCTAACCAGAGAGTTGGTCAGGTAAACTCGGTGGGACCGATTTGCTCTTTCGGTGAGACCGAAATGTTACAAAAAGGAAACAGAGAGTTTACATTGCAATCTCGGTGGGACCGATCCGCTCTTTCGGTGAGACTGAAAAGTTACGAAAAGGAAACAGAGAAATTGCAATCCCATCTCGGTGAGACCGAGATCCCTATCGGTAGAACCAATTTGCTTAGGGTTTGGCAGTGGTTATGACATGTGAAACTCGGTGGCGCCGGATTGAAAGAATCGGTAGATCCGAGTTTGGCTTTGGGTTTAGGTCAAGTGTGGATGTGGGAAAGTAGCTGAGGGTTTTGGAGCATATCACTAAGCACATGAAGCAAGAGGCTCATTAAGCAACACCTCATCCCTCCTTGATAGTATTGGCTTTTCCTAAAGACTCAATGTGATCTTGGATCACTAAAATATAAATGAAGAGTCTTGAGCTTTTGAGCTTGAGCCAATCCTTTGTCCTTAGCATTTTGAGGGATCCACTTTCATCATCCATGCCATCCCAATCATTGAGCTTTCCGGAAATAATCATCTTGGAATAGCATTAGCTCAATGAGCTATATGTTGTTATAAATTACCAAAACCACCAAGGGATAGTTGCACTTTCAATCTCCCCCTTTTTGGTAATTGATGACAACATATAGATCAAAGCTTCGATAAATGATAATAAGATTTTAGAACATCGTCGCTTTGAGAAGTATGTGAAAAGCAAGAGCTCCCCCTAAATTTGTGCATGTTTTAAAATTTGCTTTGGACTGCAAATGCACAAAGAGTTAGAATCATAGGTTACTCTTCCATGTCACATACATCTTGGTGGAGCGCTCAAAATGATAAGAATTGAATACATGCACTCATCACCAAGAAAAGTGAATGATCACATAAGATAGATAGGATAATATCAAGCATGCATAAGTGCAGCTTATGATCAAACACATGATCATCAATGTCTCACAAGCATATCATAGTATCTCAACCAAAAGCAATAAAGTTTGAAAAACCACCAAATAAAGAAAGAGAGAATAAAGGCAACACTCTCTCTCTCTCTCGAAGCCTATGATCTATACATTTTTCTCCCCCTTTGGCAACAAGTTACCAAAAAGTTCCTAGAAAATGCATAGTGCTAGATCGACTCTCAGGCTTGATCTTCTGGTGGTGGTGGAGTCTAGATCACTCCAAGGACGAAGGCTTCTGTAGAAGTGGTTGGAGCTGGAGCTGAGGTGAATGCTGGAGCTGGTTGAGTTGGTGCTGTAGCTGGGGCTGAGGTGGTGGCTCTGGTGTTAGGAACTGGCACTGCAGTTGACCTCTGAGCTCGTGGCACTCGAGCAAATGCATCAGTTGTAGTCTTCCCTTTCCTCTCCTGCATGTCATCTTGAAGTTGCTCCACTGCAGACTGAATCTCTGTTACTTTTACATCCAAGTCATAGAACTTTTGTTCCACGATTCTCTCTAAGCTCTCCTGATTCTGAGTGAGGGTGGCCAGTCCTTTCTCAATCCTCAGCGTAGATGCAATCAAGTAACTAAGCTGCTCCTGCTTGGTTTTCAAGAAATACTCAGATGCCTCCTCTTGAGTTGGCATCTTGGCAGCTTTCTCCTTCCTTGCCTTCTCCTTCTTTGCTTGAGCTTGAGCTGATGATGGTTCATTCTCATTCATCACAACTTGATTGTCCTCGAAATCTAGATGAATAGGCAAGTGTTCCTTGTCCAACAAGTATGTGTCTGTGCCCATCTTTGAGTTAATCAACACTTGGATCTGAGGGGCATAACCACAGCTCCTCTTCTGATCTGCTGCAGTCCTCTTGATAGTCTCTACTATGAGGCTCATGACCTTGAATTTCTGAGGCACATCAAATATATGTAGCAAGTTAATGGCATGACCTCTGATCATTCTGTGATCTCTAGACTTGGGCAAGAGTGTGTGCCTAAGGATCCAGTTGATCGTAGGCAGTCCTGACAACAAGTGTTTTACGGACCCAAGCTGGTGAGTGCCAAGATCATCTACTGGAATCTCCTTGTACATATTTGCCATTGAGTTATGATCCATCTTTTTCTTGGCATAGACATCCAAGTCATCTTCATTTTCCTCTGGGGCATTGATCAATTTTGCCCATTCCTCAACAGTTGATTGGTACCTTGTACCTTCAGACATCCATGTTATCCTTCCATCTGGGTAGAAGTGTGCTGTGGAGTATAATTGCATGATTAGCTCTTCATTCCACTTTGTGAGCTTCTGCCCAACAAAGTCAGCAACTCCACAACCCTTGAAGCTGTCTTGCACTCCAGGATAGTGCTGCTCATTGTCCTTGATGTAGGTCCAGTCGACCCACCTCATGTCACAAACGATAGGCTTCTTATCAAGCAAAATTGTCTATTAGAAGTCATGTTGTTCCTTTGTGTGGAACCTGTAGTCAACAGCAGTTCTTCTCCTTGAAGCATATGGATCTGCTTCTCTCCACTTTCTTAACCCTGAGTCTTTTCTGATTTTCATGTTCTCAGCCACAGGATGAGCATCATTGTGGTCTGGAATCTTGGGCTTAAGCTTTCTCAGAACTTGACCTTCTTCTTCTTCAGCAATGTCAGGCACTGGGGCCTTGTTCTTTTCAGCAGGTGGTATGCTCCTTGTATTTCTCTTTGGAGCTGACTTGGCCTTGGAGGTAGCTTTGGGTGCTTCTTTGGGCTTGGATGCAGTAGCCCCTGATTTTATAGCATCACCCATAAGCTTTGGTGCGTTAGGTGTTGGTTCAGCAACCTCTTCTTCTTCATCTTCTTTAGAAGAATGCTTTTCAAACTCAGCCATTGGATCAACTTTCTTGCACCATCTGCCCCTTTTCCTTTCCTTCTTCCCTTCAGTAGCAACTGGCCCTTTGGGTGCAGGCTTTTCAGGAATCTGAGTTGAAGCTCTGGCCTTTGGCATAGGCTGCCTACCTGCTGGCCTTTTGACTTTCAAGCCTGGCTTTGTGCTCTATGCTGAGCCATACTCCTTCTTGAGCACTACTTTCTTGGAAGTAGCTTCCTCTTCCTCTGCCACATAATCCTCATCCTCTGAGTCTGAGGTTCTCTTCTTTCTTTGTCTGGTGGCAGCTTTTGGCAAATTGCTAGGGGTGCTCCTGCTGCCTTCATCTAAAGAACTGGAGGGACTAGTGCCCTCACTCATGTGCACTTTCTCTTCTGACATGTTCTGGCTGTCACTCTGATCAGACATGATGTAAAAGCTGACTACTAACCCTGTGAAGAGTTTATAGATGAGGTAGAGTAGATGAGCACATGCAGAGATTTTTGCAAAAGAATGATTCAAAATCTTAGTTTTAGTTTCCCACAAAAATCATTTCGGATCTACCGATTTTTAAACTCGGTGATACCGAAATAGTTTTGGAACCCAAACTAGTGAACTTGGTCAGACCGAGTCACAGTTCGGTGGCACCGAGACTGTTAGGGTTTCACAAAGTTCCAAAATCGGTCACACCGATTAGTAATTCTCGGTCAGACCGAGTCTCACTTGTGCAATGGCATGAGCCAAATTGGTGGGACCGAGTTTTTCAACTCGGTGGGTCCGAGATGGTTTCGGCGGAAACCTAACCCTAAAATTTTCAAATCAAACCTATTCTACGAATTGCATTGACTGGATAGGAGTGTTTCAATCGTGGCTAGAATCAATAAGATCACAATGTGCTAGGAATCAGATGGGGAATAGCACAAAGATCGAGTCCATACCCTAGTTCGGCGGAGACTCGCTACGGCGGCAACGGCGGGGTTGAATTCCGTTGACGGCGATGGAGACCAGCGACTGGAGGTGGCTGGCGGCGAGAAGACGATCCGGAGACCACGTAGGCAGAGCGAGCTATCGCGCGGGCGAACGAGTTCGGAGAAATTTCCAATTTTTTGCCCGTGTCTATATATAGCCCGACCCTGTCGGTGTGACCGAGTGGAACAACTCAGTGGCACCGAGATGCAAAACTGTATACAATTATTGCAACTCGGTGTGAACCGAATGGTTCAAATCGGTTGCACCGAGATCGAAAACATAGATCGACTTGATGATCTCGGTAAGACCGAAAAGGAGATATCGGTCAGATCGAGAATCACAAAGAAGTTTTGGAAGTTTAAGTCTATGACGAATCGGGGACTCCGAGTGCTCCTCACACAGAGTGGTTCGAATCTGACTTGATCAAATTTTGTGATGTAGCATGAATAGAGTTTGAGACGAGAAAAGCATAGATAGCTAGAGGAGGTTCTTAGGCATTCTTGTCCATCCACTTGGCAAGAGAAAAGAAAACCAATCAATCAAAACAACAAGTGGATGTCCTCGAATGAGTAAAATATGCAACCAACATGCTCACACAATAAAATGGCAATTGAAATATGTGGCAAAGCATGCACAACCAATTCTAGCATCTATCAAGCAATTTGTGATGACTAGGTCATCTATATATGAGTATATTTACATAGGAGTCAAATGAGAACATTTGATCATAGGTCATACTCATCGTTTAAGCACAAGTGGGGTAACCACTTTTACATAAAGCATTGTTGTGTTCACATCATTAGAGTTGCTTTAGCTCAAGTCTTAGAGTAAAGCTCCCCCTAGATGTGATATCCCCCCTAAGAGGGATGAACTAACCTTGGGTTTTGTCGATGATGACTTCATGTAGATGTTGAAGATGTGGATGCTCAATGTTGATGTAGATCACTTGGAGCTATCCATTGGAGTGAATTGCACTTTCAATACCTACACGGGTTAGTCCCACAAGGAACAAACAAGGATATCCATAGACATAGAGTGATGCACACACAAGATGATGTCTATGAAAGCTTTTTAGGTTACCTTGTCCCTTGACTTACCAACACGAGGGTTTGTGACTCCTTGAACTAGTGCAACATGTGGAAGTTGATTGCACTTGTTCTTGCCAAAATGATAAGAGTGAAGTATGTTGGCGGAGTCACCCTCAAGAACTCTCTAGTTCTTCTTCTTTTGGATCCACACCATCTTGATGGGAATCCTTGGAGTTGTAGTCGTACTTGATGAAGTGGAACTTGAAGTGGTCTTGGGAATCCACTTGACTAAGGTATTAGGAGCTTCTTCAAATGCATCAATTTCCTCTTGAAGCTTGCCCTTGCCTTTTTGCTTGTAGTCTTGTGGTGGAAGATCATCTTGAGCTTGTGTTCCCTTGAAGGAAGTAGGATCATACTTCTCTTGTTAAGGAACAAACTTCATCTTGGGGTATTGATCTTCTTCCCACTCAACTCCATTGGCGTTGAACTTTCGTTCGAAACCAACACCTTGATTCTTCCGGTGCCTTCCTTGCTTGCGTACAATTTCCTCGAATTGCTTACTTCCGGCAAGGCTCTTGTAGACTCCTTTCTCTATAATTCCCTTCAATAAGCTATTTTCTTGCTCAAGTGTAACTTGGCTAAGAGAATCATTAGTGGAATCAAGAGAACTACTAGAAGCAACAATATTGGATTTAGTATGATCATTGTTACTACTAGAGGAAGAATCTTTCTTGTTATTGTTACTAGATTTGACTTGAGGCATGTAAGTGGATAAGAGTAAACGCTTGGCAATGTAAGAAGAACTTTTCTTGCGGAGATCATCATTGATTGCTTTTAAGAACTCATGCTCTTGCTCAAGATTGAGCTTTTCAAAGCGTAACTTCTCATGAGCTCTTAAAAGTTCTCGATGATCTTCGAAGATAGTTTCATGAGCTAACTTAAGAGTGTTTAGTTCTTTAGTTAGAGCCTCAATCTTCTCCTTATCATTGTCATTTGTTTTATCTTGATTAGCATGATTAATTGACGTTTCATCATAGTATTCATCACTAGAGTTGTCAACAAGTAAATCATCATCACCTAACAAGTCATCTTCATCACTATTGAAATCAACATACTCGGGGTGTGTTACCTTAGGACCTTTGGCCATGAAGCATCTTCCAACTCCTTCATTTAGTGAGTCAAATATGTCATAGGAGTCGGTTGACACAAGTGCTAGACCGGCAACACCTTCATCTTGAGTATATTCGGAATCAGAGTGATAACTTCTCTCGAAGTGGTTGTCGGAGTCGGAGCCGGATACCCATTCACCAACATGAGCTTGATGTCTTCGTTTTGTGTAGCTCCTTGATGACTTTTCCTTTCTTTCCGAATCCTTGCTTCTCCGTGAGTATCTTCGTTCATAACGATCATCTCTACTCCTTCTCTCTCTAGATGGTGATTCTTCTCTTTTGCTTCTTCTTTTTGGAGAATCTTCTCTTCTTTTGTAGGGTGTCGTACACTCATTGGAGTAGTGTCCGAGTCTTCCACAATTGTAGCAGTTTCGCTCTCGACTAGAAGATCTTTTGTCATTGTAGGACCTTGACTTGGAGCTTCTATCTTTGCTTCTACTCTTGTAGAACTTGTTGAAGTTCTTCACCATTAAGCTCAATTCTTCATTGAAGGTTTGTTTCTCACTTGATGATGTGGGTGCTTCACATGAGGCTTTATAAGCTCCACTTGATTTGTTGTGAAGTTCCTCTTTATCCTTGAGTGACATCTCATGAGCAACAATTCTTCCAATGACCTCCGTTGGCTTGAGATCTTTGTAATTGGGCATCATTTGGATCAATGTGCACACGGTATCATATTTTCCATCCAAGGCTCTTAGGATCTTCTTGATGATGAATCTATCGGTCATCTCTTCACTCCCTAAGCCGGCAATCTCATTTGTGATGAGAGCAAGCCTAGAGTACATTTTAGCGATACCTTCACCATCCTTCATTTTGAACTTGTCAAGTTGACTTTGAAGCACATCCAATTTGGATTCCTTGACGGAGTCGGTACCTTCGTGCATATCAATCAAAGTATCCCAAATTTCCTTTGCATTCTCAAGACGGCTGATTTTGTTGAATTCTTCAGGGCACAATCCGCTGAAGAGAATATCACAAGCTTGAGCGTTGTATTGCAGCATCTTCAACTCTTCCGCGGTAGCTTCACGGTTTGGTTCTTTCCCATCAAAGAAGTCACCTTGCAAACCAACACACACAATAGCCCAAACGGCGGGGTTATGTCCGAGAATATGCATTTTCATCTTATGCTTCCAACTAGCAAAATTAGTACCATCAAAGTAAGGACCTCTACAGTGATAATTTCCCTCGCTAGACGCCATACTCTCCTAGGTTGTGAAACCAAGGCTATGACCACCAAAAGCTATGGAAATCAAAGCAAAGGGAGACCAAAGCTCTGATACCACTTGTAGGACCTTGAAGATGTCTAGAGGGGGGGTGATTAGACTACTTGACCAATAAAAACTTAACCTTTTCCCAATTTTATAGTTTGGCAGATTTTAGCTACTTTAGGACAAGTCAAGCAATCATCACACAATTCAAGCAAGCATGCAAAGAGTATATAGGCAGCGGAAAGTAAAGCATGCAACTTGCAAGAATGTAAAGGGAAGGGTTTGGAGAATTCAAACGCAATTGGAGACACGGATGTTTTTGGCGTGGTTCGGATAGGTGGTGTTATCCTACATCCACTTTGATGGAGACTTCAACCCACGAAGGGTAACGGTTGCGCGAGTCCACGGAGGGCTCCACCCACGAAGGGTCCACGAAGAAGCAACCTTGTCTATCCCACCATGGCCGTCACCCACGAAGGACTTGCCTCACTAGCGGTAGATCTTCACAAAGTAGGTGATCTCCTTGCCCTTACAAACTCCTTGGTTCAACTCCACAATCTTGTCGGAGGCTCCCAAGTGACACCTAGCCAATCTAGGAGACACCACTCTCCAAGAAGTAACAAATGGTGTGTTGATGATGCACTCCTTGCTCTTGTGCTTCAAATGATAGTCTCCCCAACACTCAACTCTCTCTCATAGGATTTGGATCTGGTGGAAAGAAGATTTGAGTGGAAAGCAACTTGGGGAAGGCTAGAGATCAAGATTCATATGGTAGGAATGGAATATCTTGAGCTCAACACAATGGTAGGTGGTTCTTTCTTAGAACATGTGAGTTGGAAGTGTATATGTGTTCTGATGGCTCTCTCCACGAGTGAAGAGGAGGTGGAGGGGTATATATAGCCTCCACACAAAATCTAACCGTTACACATAATTTACCAATCTCGGTGGGACCGAATCAACAAACTTGGTCGGACCGATTTAGTAAACCTAGTGACCGTTAGTGATTTTCGGTGGGACTGACATGCAACTCGGTAGGACCGATATGGTTAGGGTTAGGGCATAACGTAATCTCGGTGAGACCGATTACACAAACTCGGTGAGACCGATTTGGTAATAAGCTAACCAGAGAGTTGGTCAGGTAAACTCGGTGGGACCGATTTGCTCTTTCGATGAGACCGAAATGTTACAAAAAGGAAACAGAGAGTTTACATTGCAATCTCGGTGGGACCGATCCGCTCTTTCGGTGAGACCGAAAAGTTACGAAAAGGAAACAAAGAAATTGCAATCCCATCTCGGTGAGACCGAGATCCCTATCGGTAGAACCAATTTGCTTAGGGTTTGGCAGTGGTTATGACATGTGAAACTCGGTGGCGCCGGATTGAAAGAATCGGTAGATCCGAGTTTGGCTTTGGGTTTAGGTCAAGTGTGGATGTGGGAAAGTAGTTGAGGGTTTTGGAGCATATCACTAAGCACATGAAGCAAGAGGCTCATTAAGCAACACCTCATCCCTCCTTGATAGTATTGGCTTTTCCTAAAGACTCAATGTGATCTTGGATCACTAAAATATAAAATGAAGAGTCTTGAGCTTTTGAGCTTGAGCCAATCCTTTGTCCTTAGCATTTTGAGGGATCCACTTTCATCATCCATGCCATCCCAATCATTGAGCTTTCCTGAAATAATCATCTTGGAATAGCATTAGCTCAATGAGCTATATGTTGTTATAAATTACCAAAACCACCTAGGGATAGTTGCACTTTCAATCTCCCCCTTTTTGGTAATTGATGACAACATATAGATCAAAGCTTCGATAAATGATAATAAGATTTTAGAACATCGTCGCTTTGAGAAGTATGTGAAAAGCAAGAGCTCCCCCTAAATTTGTGCATATTTTAAAATTTGCTTTGGACTGCAAATGCACAAAGAGTTAGAATCATAGGTTACTCTTCCATGTCACATACATCTTGGTGGAGCGCTCAAAATGATAAGAATTGAATACATGCACTCATCACCAAGAAAAGTGAATGATCACATAAGATAGATAGGATAATATCAAGCATGCATAAGTGTAGCTTATGATCAAACACATGATCATCAATGTCTCACAAGCATATCATAGTATCTCAACCAAAAGCAAACAAAGTTTGAAAAACCACCAAATAAAGCAAGAGAGAATAAAGGCAACACACTCTCTCTCTCTCTCTCTAAGCCTATGATCTATACATTTTTCTCCCCCTTTGGCAACAAGTTACCAAAAAGTTTCTAGAAAATGCATAGTGCTAGATCGACTCTCAGGCTTGATCTTCTGGTGGTGGTGGAGTCTAGATCACTCCAAGGACGAAGGCTTCTATAGAAGTGGTTGGAGCTGGAGCTGAGGTGAATGCTGGAGCTGGTTGAGTTGGTGCTGTAGCTGGGGCTGAGGTGGTGGCTCTGGTGTTAGGAACTGGCACTGCAGTTGACCTCTGAGCTCGTGGCACTCGAGCAAATGCATCAGTTGTAGTCTTCCCTTTCCTCTCCTGCATGTCATCTTGAAGTTGCTCCACTGCAGACTGAATCTCTGTTACTTTTACATCCAAGTCATAGAACTTTTGTTCCACGATTCTCTCTAAGCTCTCCTGATTCTGAGTGAGGGTGGCCAGTCCTTTCTCAATCCTCAGCGTAGATGCAATCAAGTAACTAAGCTGCTCCTGCTTGGTTTTCAAGAAATACTCAGATGCCTCCTCTTGAGTTGGCATCTTGGCAGCTTTCTCCTTCCTTGCCTTCTCCTTCTTTGCTTGAGCTTGAGCTGATGATGGTTCATTCTCATTCATCACAACTTGATTGTCCTCGAAATCTAGATGAATAGGCAAGTGTTCCTTGTCCAACAAGTATGTGTCTGTGCCCATCTTTGAGTTAATCAACACTTGGATCTGAGGGGCATAACCACAGCTCCTCTTCTGATCTGCTGCAGTCCTCTTGATAGTCTCTACTATGAGGCTCATGACCTTGAATTTCTGAGGCACATCAAATATATGTAGCAAGTTAATGGCATGACCTCTGATCATTCTGTGATCTCTAGACTTGGGCAAGAGTGTGTTCCTAAGGATCCAGTTGATCGTAGGCAGTCCTGACAACAAGTGTTTTACGGACCCAAGCTGGTGAGTGCCAAGATCATCTACTGGAATCTCCTTGTACATATTTGCCATTGAGTTATGATCCATCTTTTTCTTGGCATAGACATCCAAGTCATCTTCATTTTCCTCTGGGGCATTGATCAATTTTGCCCATTCCTCAACAGTTGATTGGTACCTTGTACCTTCAGACATCCATGTTATCCTTCCATCTGGGTAGAAGTGTGCTGTGGAGTATAATTGCATGATTAGCTCTTCATTCCACTTTGTGAGCTTCTGCCCAACAAAGTCAGCAACTCCACAACCCTTGAAGCTGTCTTGCACTCCAGGATAGTGCTGCTCATTGTCCTTGATGTAGGTCCAGTCGACCCACCTCATGTCACAAACGATAGGCTTCTTATCAAGCAAAACTGTCTATTAGAAGTCATGTTGTTCCTTTGTGTGGAACCTGTAGTCAACAGCAGTTCTTCTCCTTGAAGCATATGGATCTGCTTCTCTCCACTTTCTTAACCCTGAGTCTTTTCTGATTTTCATGTTCTCAGCCACAGGATGAGCATCATTGTGGTCTGGAATCTTGGGCTTAAGCTTTCTCAGAACTTGACCTTCTTCTTCTTCAGCAATGTCAGGCACTGGGGCCTTGTTCTTTTCAGCAGCTGGTATGCTCCTTGTATTTCTCTTTGGAGCTGACTTGGCCTTGGAGGTAGCTTTGGGTGCTTCTTTGGGCTTGGATGCAGTAGCCCCTGATTTTATAGCATCACCCATAAGCTTTGGTGCGTTAGGTGCTGGTTCAGCAACCTCTTCTTCTTCATCTTCTTTAGAAGAATGCTTTTCAAACTCAGCCATTGGATCAACTTTCTTGCACCATCTGCCCCTTTTCCTTTCCTTCTTCCCTTCAGTAGCAACTGGCCCTTTGGGTGCAGGCTTTTCAGGAATCTGAGTTGAAGCTCTGGCCTTTGGCATAGGCTGCCTACCTGCTGGCCTTTTGACTTTCAAGCCTGGCTTTGTGCTCTATGCTGAGCCATACTCCTTCTTGAGCACTACTTTCTTGGAAGTAGCTTCCTCTTCCTCTGCCACATAATCCTCATCCTCTGAGTCTGAGGTTCTCTTCTTTCTTTGTCTGGTGGCAGCTTTTGGCAAATTGCTAGGGGTGCTCCTGCTGCCTTCATCTAAAGAACTGGAGGGACTAGTGCCCTCACTCATGTGCACTTTCTCTTCTGACATGTTCTGGCTGTCACTCTGATCAGACATGATGTAAAAGCTGACTACTAACCCTGTGAAGAGTTTATAGATGAGGTAGAGTAGATGAGCATCACAAAATGCAGAGATTTTTGCAAAAGAATGATTCAAAATCTTAGTTTTAGTTTCCCACAAAAATCATTTCGGATCTACCGATTTTTAAACTCGGTGATACCGAAATAGTTTTGGAACCCAAACTAGTGAACTCGGTCAGACCGAGTCACAGTTCGGTGGCACCGAGACTGTTAGGGTTTCACAAAGTTCCAAAATCGGTCACACCGATTAGTAATTCTCGGTCAGACCGAGTCTCACTTGTGCAATGGCATGAGCCAAATTGGTGGGACCGAGTTTTTCAACTCGGTGGGTCCGAGATGGTTTCGGCGGAAACCTAACCCTAAAATTTTCAAATCAAACCTATTCTACGAATTGCATTGACTGGATAGGAGTGTTTCAATCGTGGCTAGAATCAATAAGATCACAATGTGCTAGGAATCAGATGGGGAATAGCACAAAGATCGAGTCCATACCCTAGTTCGGCGGAGACTCGCTACGGCGGCAACGGCGGGGTTGAATTCCGTTGACGGCGATGGAGACCAGCGACTGGAGGTGGCTGGCGGCGAGAAGACGATCCGGAGACCACGTAGGCAGAGCGAGCTATCGCGCGGGCGAACGAGTTCGGAGAAATTTCCAATTTTTTGCCCGTGTCTATATATAGCCCGACCCTGTCGGTGTGACCGAGTGGAACAACTCAGTGGCACCGAGATGCAAAACTGTATACAATTATTGCAACTCGGTGTGAACCGAATGGTTCAAATCGGTTGCACCGAGATCGAAAACATAGATCGACTTGATGATCTCGGTAAGACCGAAAAGGAGATATCGGTCAGATCGAGAATCACAAAGAAGTTTTGGAAGTTTAAGTCTATGACGAATCGGGGACTCCGAGTGCTCCTCACACAGAGTGGTTCGAATCTGACTTGATCAAATTTTGTGATGTAGCATGAATAGAGTTTGAGACGAGAAAAGCATAGATAGCTAGAGGAGGTTCTTAGGCATTCTTGTCCATCCACTTGGCAAGAGAAAAGAAAACCAATCAATCAAAACAACAAGTGGATGTCCTCGAATGAGTAAAATATGCAACCAACATGCTCACACAATAAAATGGCAATTGAAATATGTGGCAAAGCATGCACAACCAATTCTAGCATCTATCAAGCAATTTGTGATGACTAGGTCATCTATATATGAGTATATTTACATAGGAGTCAAATGAGAACATTTGATCATAGGTCATACTCATCGTTTAAGCACAAGTGGGGTAACCACTTTTACATAAAGCATTGTTGTGTTCACATCATTAGAGTTGCTTTAGCTCAAGTCTTAGAGTAAAGCTCCCCCTAGATGTGATATCCCCCCTAAGAGGGATGAACTAACCTTGGGTTTTGTCGATGATGACTTCATGTAGATGTTGAAGATGTGGATGCTCAATGTTGATGTAGATCACTTGGAGCTATCCATTGGAGTGAATTGCACTTTCAATACCTACACGGGTTAGTCCCACAAGGAACAAACAAGGATATCCATAGACATAGAGTGATGCACACACAAGATGATGTCTATGAAAGCTTTTTAGGTTACCTTGTCCCTTGACTTACCAACACGAGGGTTTGTGACTCCTTGAACTAGTGCAA
>NC_041392.1:163501619-163504549 GCF_002162155.2 Triticum dicoccoides
AACTCATGCTCTTGCTCAAGATTGAGCTTTTCAAAGCGTAACTTCTCATGAGCTCTTAAAAGTTCTCGATGATCTTCGAAGATAGTTTCATGAGCTAACTTAAGAGTGTTTAGTTCTTTAGTTAGAGCCTCAATCTTCTCCTTATCATTGTCATTTGTTTTATCTTGATTAGCATGATTAATTGACGTTTCATCATAGTATTCATCACTAGAGTTGTCAACAAGTAAATCATCATCACCTAACAAGTCATCTTCATCACTATTGAAATCAACATACTCGGGGTGTGTTACCTTAGGACCTTTGGCCATGAAGCATCTTCCAACTCCTTCATTTAGTGAGTCAAATATGTCATAGGAGTCGGTTGACACAAGTGCTAGACCGGCAACACCTTCATCTTGAGTATATTCGGAATCAGAGTGATAACTTCTCTCGAAGTGGTTGTCGGAGTCGGAGCCGGATACCCATTCACCAACATGAGCTTGATGTCTTCGTTTTGTGTAGCTCCTTGATGACTTTTCCTTTCTTTCCGAATCCTTGCTTCTCCGTGAGTATCTTCGTTCATAACGATCATCTCTACTCCTTCTCTCTCTAGATGGTGATTCTTCTCTTTTGCTTCTTCTTTTTGGAGAATCTTCTCTTCTTTTGTAGGGTGTCGTACACTCATTGGAGTAGTGTCCGAGTCTTCCACAATTGTAGCAGTTTCGCTCTCGACTAGAAGATCTTTTGTCATTGTAGGACCTTGACTTGGAGCTTCTATCTTTGCTTCTACTCTTGTAGAACTTGTTGAAGTTCTTCACCATTAAGCTCAATTCTTCATTGAAGGTTTGTTTCTCACTTGATGATGTGGGTGCTTCACATGAGGCTTTATAAGCTCCACTTGATTTGTTGTGAAGTTCCTCTTTATCCTTGAGTGACATCTCATGAGCAACAATTCTTCCAATGACCTCCGTTGGCTTGAGATCTTTGTAATTGGGCATCATTTGGATCAATGTGCACACGGTATCATATTTTCCATCCAAGGCTCTTAGGATCTTCTTGACGATGAATCTATCGGTCATCTCTTCACTCCCTAAGCCGGCAATCTCATTTGTGATGAGAGCAAGCCTAGAGTACATTTTAGCGACACCTTCACCATCCTTCATTTTGAACTTGTCAAGTTGACTTTGAAGCACATCCAATTTGGATTCCTTGACGGAGTCGGTACCTTCGTGCATATCAATCAAAGTATCCCAAATTTCCTTTGCATTCTCAAGACGGCTGATTTTGTTGAATTCTTCAGGGCACAATCCGCTGAAGAGAATATCACAAGCTTGAGCGTTGTATTGCAGCATCTTCAACTCTTCCGCGGTAGCTTCACGGTTTGGTTCTTTCCCATCAAAGAAGTCACCTTGCAAACCAACACACACAATAGCCCAAACGGCGGGGTTATGTCCGAGAATATGCATTTTCATCTTATGCTTCCAACTAGCAAAATTAGTACCATCAAAGTAAGGACCTCTACGGTGATAATTTCCCTCGCTAGACGCCATACTCTCCTAGGTTGTGAAACCAAGGCTATGACCACCAAAAGCTATGGAAATCAAAGCAAAGGGAGACCAAAGCTCTGATACCACTTGTAGGACCTTGAAGATGTCTAGAGGGGGGGTGATTAGACTACTTGACCAATAAAAACTTAACCTTTTCCCAATTTTATAGTTTGGCAGATTTTAGCTACTTTAGGACAAGTCAAGCAATCATCACACAATTCAAGCAAGCATGCAAAGAGTATATAGGCAGCGGAAAGTAAAGCATGCAACTTGCAAGAATGTAAAGGGAAGGGTTTGGAGAATTCAAACGCAATTGGAGACACGGATGTTTTTGGCGTGGTTCGGATAGGTGGTGTTATCCTACATCCACTTTGATGGAGACTTCAACCCACGAAGGGTAACGGTTGCGCGAGTCCACGGAGGGCTCCACCCACGAAGGGTCCACGAAGAAGCAACCTTGTCTATCCCACCATGGCCGTCGCCCACGAAGGACTTGCCTCACTAGCGGTAGATCTTCACAAAGTAGGTGATCTCCTTGCCCTTACAAACTCCTTGGTTCAACTCCACAATCTTGTCGGAGGCTCCCAAGTGACACCTAGCCAATCTAGGAGACACCACTCTCCAAGAAGTAACAAATGGTGTGTTGATGATGAACTCCTTGCTCTTGTGCTTCAAATGATAGTCTCCCCAACACTCAACTCTCTCTCATAGGATTTGGATCTGGTGGAAAGAAGATTTGAGTGGAAAGCAACTTGGGGAAGGCTAGAGATCAAGATTCATATGGTAGGAATGGAATATCTTGAGCTCAACACAATGGTAGGTGGTTCTTTCTTAGAACATGTGAGTTGGAAGTGTAGATGTGTTCTGATGGCTCTCTCCACGAGTGAAGAGGAGGTGGAGGGGTATATATAGCCTCCACACAAAATCTAACCGTTACACACAATTTACCAATCTCGGTGGGACCGAATCAACAAACTTGGTCGGACCGATTTAGTAAACCTAGTGACCGTTAGTGATTTTCGGTGGGACTGACATGCAACTCGGTAGGACCGATATGGTTAGGGTTAGGGCATAACGTAATCTCGGTGAGACCGATTACACAAACTCGGTGAGACCGATTTGGTAATAAGCTAACCAGAGAGTTGGTCAGGTAAACTCGGTGGGACCGATTTGCTCTTTCGATGAGACCGAAATGTTACAAAAAGGAAACAGAGAGTTTACATTGCAATCTCGGTGGGACCGATCCGCTCTTTCGGTGAGACCGAAAAGTTACGAAAAGGAAACAAAGAAATTGCAATCCCATCTCGGTGAGACCGAGATCCCTATCGGTAGAACCAATTTGCTTAGGGTTTGGCAGTGGTTATGACATGTGAAACTCGGTGGCGCCGGATTGAAAGAATCGGT
>NC_041392.1:163505633-163520658 GCF_002162155.2 Triticum dicoccoides
TTTTTGGTAATTGATGACAACATATAGATCAAAGCTTCGATAAATGATAATAAGATTTTAGAACATCGTCGCTTTGAGAAGTATGTGAAAAGCAAGAGCTCCCCCTAAATTTGTGCATATTTTAAAATTTGCTTTGGACTGCAAATGCACAAAGAGTTAGAATCATAGGTTACTCTTCCATGTCACATACATCTTGGTGGAGCGCTCAAAATGATAAGAATTGAATACATGCACTCATCACCAAGAAAAGTGAATGATCACATAAGATAGATAGGATAATATCAAGCATGCATAAGTGTAGCTTATGATCAAACACATGATCATCAATGTCTCACAAGCATATCATAGTATCTCAACCAAAAGCAAACAAAGTTTGAAAAACCACCAAATAAAGCAAGAGAGAATAAAGGCAACACTCTCTCTCTCTCTCTCTCTCTAAGCCTATGATCTATACATTTTTCTCCCCCTTTGGCAACAAGTTACCAAAAAGTTTCTAGAAAATGCATAGTGCTAGATCGACTCTCAGGCTTGATCTTCTGGTGGTCCCGCCGGCGCTGCTTTGGCCGCTGGAGCAAGAAGATCAGAGATTGAAGAAACATGACGGCCGTTGGATTGACATCCAACGGTTACGTCTGCTAGAATCGTTTGTTGACGTATATAATAACTAAAAAATCTTGCATACATGTCAACTAAACAGGCCCACAAGTCAAACAACTCCCTCTTTTTTTTAATAATTTATATATAGCTCATGGCAACTTCTTATGCAATTTATTGCAGTCGTTTTTTTGGTTGGCCAGGGCCAATTTCGCATATTTCTGTGGGTTCCAAACTATTTGTAATACCGAAATGTCGAGCCAGATTTAAAGTACTTTGAAGATATATTTAAATTAGGTTAATGCCCAGTGAAATAGGAATCTGAAAATGTGAAAAAGTTCAGAAATTATAAAGTAATTGCCAATTTGTCATCTGTTTTTATATTTACAACCCATTTCATATTACTTTCAAGATTTGCAGGCGTCTTGAAAGAGTTTCAGCCCATCAGGGCATAGAAAAATAAGTAGGCCTAGATTGGGTATTTCTTCAGAAAAAATAAACTGGGCTCATTTTCACAAAGAAAAAATAGCTGGGCTGGTCACATGGTGAACATAAAATATAAGCCTGGGCTAGACGGGCCACAGCCCAGTTCAAACCCTGCTCCGTCTCAACAATACCAAACAAAAAAAATACTGCTCGAGTAGCTACGTCCCAGGTGTCAGCCGATCTTGTGTTGTTCTCTTGTCTATTGACTATATACGCTCACAATGTCGTGGGTCCCAGATGTCAGGAAAACACTAGGAGGAAGCATTTTATTTTTCCATACGCTGACGTGGTGTGCCCCTACTGTCATCCTCTCCATGTACTTCTGCCGATTCCTGTTGTTTGTTGACCATGTTGACAATGCGAGAGGGCGGCGCCGCGGCGAGCGCACCAAAGCGCGCGGAGGACGTCGGCGTTAACGATTTAGGAGACGGTGGGGCGGCGATGCGTGCGCTGAGGCGCAGCCAGCCGTGGGAGGCGGAGGTAGGCGGCCCCGTCGGCGCTGGTTTGGTTTTGGCGGCTGGAGGAAGACAGTACTGAAGAAACACGATAGACTGTAAAAGCAGCAGGAGTACTTAACAACCTTAACTAAAACCAGCAGGGCACTTAACAACCAAAGCTGAAAGCAATATGAGTACTTATACAGGTTCAACCGTACAAAGCACGCCTCAAACAGTGCTACTTTGCCTACAGTTAACCAAGGGTGAGGCCGCCAAGCCCCAGGACAAGGCCCAGGCGCCACCCCGCGCATCCACAACCTTCTAAAAGCGGCTTCATCTCGCAACGTGGTCAATAAACAGGATATTCGCTTTAGAGCCATGGAAAATCATGAACATAATCTTCTGTCCTATTCTCCAAGATGGACGGGCCTTCGTTATTTGAGACCACCCATGAATAAGTATCTTTTCACCTCCAAGGGGAATTGAGTAGGTCGACATAAACATCATGTTGTGACCAAGCGCAAGTCTGACCCGACTATGGTCAGGCATATGTATAGGAACAATAGAACTCCGCAGTTCCTGTTTCAAGAAGATCACAGCTGTAAAACTGTGTATAAGCAATAGTTTATGAACAACATATATAACAGAAAACAGCTTGTACCATAAGTTTCTCGACACAGTTGGACCTATTCAATGAGTGCAGCAGTGGCACACATATCCCACGTGGCCTTCCACCATTGAAACGCCCCACAAGGACCTCAAGACGATCAATAAAGTGTAGGAACTTGTGGATGTCGATCCAGTCAACTTCAGTGCCATTAGTAACAGCCAAGTTATTACAGAGTAACAAACGAGCAGACTGCTTAACTCTGAAAAAACCT
Organism: Triticum dicoccoides; assembly: GCF_002162155.2. Taxonomy (NCBI): domain Eukaryota; kingdom Viridiplantae; phylum Streptophyta; class Magnoliopsida; order Poales; family Poaceae; genus Triticum; species Triticum dicoccoides. Next base: position 163,508,032 of record NC_041392.1, read on the forward strand.
ACATGTGCCACCAATTATAAGAAAATATTAGTTAGAAGTAGCATCTTCGTGAGAGATTCGTTGCTACTTCTAAAGTTAAATTGTGATTAGTTAGACAGAATAGGTGGGTTAAGAAGTAATCGAGGCAACAAGCAAGAACCAGATACAAAACTAACATGGATGAACAATTGGAATGACGTCGGGGTGGAAGATCGCATTGAAGATGAGACCGGGTTCTGCTATTTCCATCAACATTCGTGCGCTAACTTTCAGTCCGTAACACTTGAGAAAGTTTATCCAAGTTCGGCCATAAAAAAGCAGCGATCTTCTTGGTTCATGAACCCAACTCGGAACTTATATCCATGGCTTGTCTTCACTGTGACCATTAAACTAGTGTATTCAGTTATGGCAAGGCCGAGCATCTTGAGTACATGTGTTCTGGCAGAGCAAATAATACACTGCAGGAAAAATAATATGAGAACACAGCATGTTCAAAAAAAACCACCCTCCCAGATAGAAAAGAGGATTCTAGGAACATACTATGCGCGTTTCAAAATGTTGTGTTAGGATGAGAAGGAACAAGTGTGGCGTCTCGCCGAGGGCGCAGAAACCTATAGGGTACTCACACTTTGGGCACTGCAAATGAAACACACTAGATTCAGTAGGAAGAAAAATGCATCAACGGCGGCGGCTGCCATCCTAGGATTACCTGCGATCAAGGGACTTGGATTTATCGGGGATGGATGAAGAATTCGTACCTGGTTCTCCATGAGAAAACCCTATTCAATTGCCAAGAGGGGGTTTTCTCTAAACAAGCAGACGAGGGAGAAGGGGATTCAGGCCCGGTGAAATATTGCCGCTTCGTCCGTCCAGCTTACTGCTAAAGCTGGAAAGGGGGGTTGTGATTTGACGGCACATTGGGCATTACTGTGGCGCTACGACCGGGGTGTGTCTACCATGAAGTTGTGCACTCTAATTTGTGCATATGGCACGTGGACCCCGTTGCCGGTTGCCCCACATATCAGCGAAAGGAAGTAGAAAGACAGGAGTAACTAGTTACACATAAATATATTTTTTGACAAAGAGATACTCCCTCTGTAAAGAAATATACAAATATTTTATATCACAGGCTCACCTTGCCGAGAAATATACTCCCTCTGCAACGCACGGGCATCATGGGGGTTCAGCTTTTTTATGGGGGTTCAGCTGAGAATATAATACTCAGATAGGCTCACGGTTCTAGACTTTGGGCCACAGGCCGACCCTGCATGTTTGGGGGCCCATGTGTTCTACCTCGGCGCTTTCCATATTGCAAGCGATCGGTACGGCGCTGGTTTTAGATGTTGTCGCAAGGCGAATACACAAAATTGAATAAAGCACGACAGCTATTGGAATGAAATTGAACGACAGTTCCTAACCAGCAATCAGAGTTGCAATTCTATCAACGATATACCATGTGATAAATAATACTGTCGTACTACTTATACACACAGGACACTTGTTTCACCATGCCAGATTATTACATCAAAATCTCTTGGAGGATAGATCAGTTCGACAGTTGCGTGCTGCTACTGAAGAATTTCAAAGTTGATTTGGACCAGCTCTCCTTGCCGAGAAAGTTCGATTTTGACATCATCCCCTACCGCAAGATATGATTTAGATTTGAACCTTGACCATCCTTTAGTATCAATCATCATGCGACCATCCTTTGTACTTACGGTATATTGAGCAGGTTCATTCACACCAAGGCTGCGCGTGGTAAGAGAAACTTGGCCGCGGTCGCCCGGATTGTTGAACGACTCCCTGGTTGCTCTAGGAATTCTCTATTTGCAAACAAGAAGACATACCCAAACAGTTAGATCAACACAGTGAATCATGTGAAACAACAAGGAAAGAAAAAAGAACGAAGCACTTGGGCGGCCAATGCTTACCAAGAAGGTGGACATGTCGGTTTTTGTAAGGACTTTGGTATATGAAGTGCGAACTGCAGCCCAGTATGTTGCCGGTGCAACTGCATGGGCCGGAGCAGATGCAAGTGCAAGTGTTGGTGCAGGTGTTGAAGCCGCTGCTGCTGCCGGAGATGGTGCTCCTTGTAGAGCTGGTGCCAATGTCGGAGCAGGTGCCGGTGTCGATGCCCGATCCTCCGGTAGATCAGACTGATCCACTGACGCGGTCGGTGCCCAATCCTCAGTTGGATTAGACTGAGCTGTTGCCGCTGTCAGTGCTAGAGCAACTGTCGGTGCTCGATCTGTGCGAGATAGCGGTGCTCGTGTCTGGTCTGCTATGATCAGCTTTCTAACTTGACTAGGATCCATGACTGTGATCTAGTTTTTTTCTTCATTTCTTTTAAACGCGAGAAGGACTAATTGTGGCGTTTTTGTTAAACCAAACTGCAGTTCATCATAAGGATTCAGCTTGTACTCAAATAACAGACTGATCCAATTTTTCCAGTAATATAAGTGATGGAAAGTGCCTTCGTTACTGACACGACATAAGAAGTGAAACCTGCAAAAATAGCCATCGTAGAGCAAACCAAACGGTTTATTCTGTGATGAATGTCACATGGAAAAACCTGCATTGTAAAATTGCAGGAAAAGAAAGAAAACATGACATTGAATCAATAAGATTTAGACAGTAAATCAATAAGATTTACTTGATGTGACACGAGTGAATCCTTACTAGGAAATCACTATGTTGAAGTACTAACAGAATATTGATCGTCCAACTACGCGTGGCATGCAGGGGCCCCGCCTACTCCCACAAGCAGGACAGTCCAAAGGTCGTGACAAATCGTATGGACCGAACATCCATGGGACTGGAAATCCTGGTGGGTGCGATAAACCCTGCAATGCATACAGATATTGGAGTGTAACCATAATTAATAAACCGTTCTCACAAAAAATATGATCTGGATACTTCAAAATATACAGACTGAATTGAGGACAGACATTAACATAGACATTAACATAGACCGTTCACACACCAAAAGCGGCAGTACTAATAAACAATACATGGTTCACAAACACAAATCAAGTACTAAACAATAGTACTTACTACAGACAAGCAAAGTTGCACTAACTAAACTCTGCAGACTATTTCTTGCCACCGACCTACGGGATGAACCCCGCATAACTGACTAGGCCATGGACTTCGTGTGAGATGTCTACATGCACCATCACCATCTTGTCAACCTTGGAGAACCTAACAGAGTGGTCTTTCCACTCATAAACATGATGATGAAGACAGGCCGCATCAGATTTGTTGGGAAGCTTTACAAGAACCACACCCTTCGTAATCGAAGGCACATCCAGGAAATTGTTGTGGTCAAGTACAACCTCGAGAACACGCCTGACAACAATGCTACAGGAAAACACTAGTTCAGGACACGTGGCGACAAGGACACAACAGCTGGATAGTTCAGCAGTAGAACTCATCATCAGGTCTTCCAGTTCACACGGCATGACTTTGAGAACTTCATCTCCACCGCGGACCTGGTTCTAATTCAAACAGAAACCATATTTTATTACTACCTCCATTCAGAAATATAAGATGATTTTCGATATTATACTCCATATATGACTACGTATACACACATAAATGAGTGAATAAAGACACTAGAACATGTCTTCAAAGGTATGAGAGCAGAGGGATTACATGCAATATCCATAACACAAGTTACTGAGGCAAATATACCCTCTTAAAAGGTAGCATTGATGTTCATAAAGTACTCCCTCTGTCCCAAAATTCTTGTCTTAGATTTGTCTAGATACGGATGTATCAAGTCACATTTTAGTATTAGATACATCCGTATCAAGACAAATCTAAGACAAGAAATTTGGGACAGAGGGAGTAGTTGAAAGTAATCTATAAGAAATCAGTGTCAACCTCTCACATGTTTTGGTCAAAAGAGGAATTTAGAACCATCATTTGGCACACTAAAATCACATGCAAGATCACCCAGAAAGTTGTACTACCAGTACTAGTGCTGCATGTTAGATGAAAAAACACGATCAAGATCGAGAAAAAGATCGTCAACAAGAGACATTACCTGGACTTGCTTAATGAGGGATCCCGGAGAGGGGGGCTTGGACAGGCGATGGCTTTGAGCTTGTCTGCGGTAGTCTCGGCGGGGTGCTTGCGCTTCTTCATACCATGAGCCTCGACGGTTTTGGCCAGAGCCAAAGACATCACGTCGGCCGGTGCTCCGGCGTCCATCCCAGATAGGAAGCTGAGAGAGAAGAGTGAAAGGAGGAACGAGATGAGGGAGAAGCGAAGCGAGTGGGGGTTTTCTTCAAGAGAGGAAGCTGAGAGAGAAGAGTGAAATGATGGTTGCTTCGTCCGTCCAACTTACTGCTGGAAAGGAGGGGGTTTGTGATTTGACGGCTCATTGGGCATTACTGCGACGGTTCGATCGGGGTAGTCTACCGTCACTCTACTACGGAGTAATTTAGTGCATGGCTGGTGGACCCAGGTGCTGGCTGTCCCACACGTCGGCGAAAATGAGTAATTTAGTGCATGGCTGGAGGAGGATCCGCATGGTAGAGCGTGTCCACTGTTTTTCTGAAGAAAAAAATGATTACAGCAAGCGTTTCCACTCTTACAACGGAGGAGTGCGAAACACGGCAGCCACTTGAACATACATAGTGCTCCTACTACTAGGCATGTGCAGTGGTTCATACGTCAGTACTACACAATCTTGTTGCTAGTGTAGTAAGATATGATGATAACAAATGATGTTGTGTGCATGTCAACTACTCCTATATGTAACATAGTACCACTTTTTCGACTGTCCGGTCGAGAATGAACGGTGAGATCAATGTTAACAGAACTAGGTCCACAGCGCACGGAGAGTACGGTGCTACAGTACTCCATGAAACATGAACCATATGAAGCACGAATAGTGTTAGGCAGGGTGTATGAAGGGTGCACGGGATGGGAGCAAAAGTTCCCTTCTCGACCCACTTTTGGGTGTTTGGCAGAGTGCATGAAGGGTGCATGAGTCCACACTAGTAGGTTGACAAAAATACACGAAGAGGAAACAACTATATTGAGATGAGAATGCAACCAAACACACCCACACGCTTTGTGCTACAGTGACTGATCTGCACCGTCTGAGTTTGATCTAACGGTCATGTTGCACCGAGACATGGACATGCCCATGCAGAGGGCGCCTAAACACCACCGAAGTCCCTCTACTTCTCGAGGCGCACGACGTTGGTGATGTAGGGTGCAACTGCCCGCAGAGCCTGCTCCCGGTCAACGGGAGCCAGCTCGTCAAAGATGGCGTCCAATGGCACGAATGGATTCCGGTGACGGAGCCCTGAAAGGATTCGCCTGGCAATGGCGACGGCAGCCCGCAACCCCTCCTTGTCCAGCTCAGCCCCCGCCATCGCGCGGAGACGGCTCAGCTCCTCGGAGATATACGTGAAGAAGGGGACCAGGTCAGGAAGCCGCAGCTTGTTGAAGTCGACCGGGTGGTCGAACGGGTTTAGCCCGACGGCCGGCATCGTCGCGCTAGCACGACGGTAGGCATCGCGCAGCCGCAACACGTGCGTGGCAACTTGGTTCACCAAGTGGCTGAGGCGATCCTGGACCTCGTCACGATCGGCCCGCTCGTGCTCCAGCTGGCTCCCCTAATGGCCTATCATATCTCTGGCTTTCTGCAGCAACGCCACCGCCGCCTCGAGCATCTTTGTGGTGGACGCCTGCCGCTTTTGAAGCTCCGTGAACTCCCACACATAACGGAGGAGCATGGCACTCCTCTCCTCCTTGAGCTCATGGAGCTCCACGTCCTTGGCCCTGAGCTCCGCATCCTTGGCATGGAGCTCCTGTGTCAGGCGCCTCACCTCGGACTCCGTGATCTACTGCACCGCCATGGCACCAGGTAGAAGCAATGGGGAGAGGAAGCAAAGGGGGCGAAACGGCTGAAAGGCAATGCAATCTACGGGAAGGCAGAGGGAGCGGGGAATCTTTTGGTTTTCACCACGGTAAAACACCAGTCAATGACTTCTCACATCAGGGAGCAGTGGGTTTTTACAGGCGGAATCATCATGACTAATTGCTGTCGCGCCTGCTCCCATCAATCAAAAAATTAAAAATCCTGTCGCGCCTGCTCCCGTCAATCAAAAAATTAAAAATCCTATCGCACCCAAACACCAGAGCAACGCCGCGGTGGATATTTAAATTTACCTGCCGACAAGTAGATATAAAAAGGGGTGAAAAAACAAATGTGGCGGCGGCCTAGCTAATCGGTCGAACTAGCCCAACTAGCTAGCCACCGTGCTTCACTGATGTACTTGACGGGAAAGGTGGTCTTTCGTGATTTGATGACTCATTTACTTGCTTCGGCGCTACCACTGAGGAGGACCCAGAAAACACGTGGTAGGGCGTCCCACGTTATGCGTGCACCACCCGGGAGGACCCCGAAACCGCGTGGTAGGGTGTGCCATGTCTCGGCACGGAGGAAAAATGTGCGTGTAAAAATATACTGTATCATACGTAGTACCTATGGTTCGACCTCGGGACCCAGCCAGTCGGTCGAAAACACCCCACTAGCCACACAACTTCATCATGCAAACGTGGCATGGAGGATAGATGTGGTTAGCTCCGTCTCGGCCAGCCACAACGTCTCTTGTTCTAGGTGATTCTTCTATTTTCCAAGCTTTTTTTAGTTGTAATAACACCACGGCAAGCTAGCGCCGCTCTTTGTGTATGCCCGTGCAAAGGTTAGACGATGGAGAGAAGAGAGATTGAGATTGCAGACCTGGGACCCACCAGTAAGTGAGACAACGGTCATGCACGTGTTGACGAGGCACTCCCTCTACTCTACTCAACGCAAGTACTGTATAAAATCAAGTTATGGGACAAAGCCAACAACTGTTCGTTTTTTCAGGCTATCGACTTACGCTTTGTAGTCCAGGTTGCCAGTTCGAATCTTGTCTTTCAGATTTGTTAGTTTTAGGTCCAAATTTGATTAATGACAAGTGGGACCCCCGTGTGTTGTTCCGATATTTCAGTGTAGGATGGTTTTTTTTTGAACAAACACTTTGCGCGGTTAGACAAGTAACAGCACGAGTTACACGTATTTTGCAAGTTTACGAACAAAAATGACAGCGGCATAGAATATCACATCTACCCCGCAGCTTAGATACTATGGTGATACGAGTTTTTACACCATTGGAAGTGAGATCCAATGGCTTGGGAGTAGTCTTTGTAATTATCGCAATTTCCAAACTCTCCAAAGGTTTTTTTGCAAATAAAACATTCAGGCCTCGTGTGTGCCGCTGCATCTTCGATCCAACGGCTCCCCAGTGCTCATATTAGGTGCTCCCCGTAGCTTAATTACCCGCTACGGTGATATGAGCATCTAGGTCATATGATCAGTGATCAGATGGCACATGGGTAGTACTTGTACTTTCTGCGCATTTCCCAAACTCTATCAGTCGTATATTGCAAAAACATTCAAACCTCCTACTGTGGGCCGTTAGATCTCAATGAACTCGTATCACCATAGAATCTACGGTGCGGGAGCACCTCATACTCTCCCGTGCGAGAAAAAATAAGGTGCTATCGCAGCTTGGATGCTACGGTGATACGAGCTTGGAGGTTGTTTGATCTGAGATCCAATGGCATCTGAGCAGTCTTTGTGCTTGTAAACAGTGGCCGAACTCTTTTGGGGCTTTTCTGCAAAAAACCATTTGAACCACCGAGGAGGTGTTGGGTCACAAATCCAACGCCTCCGAAGAGCTTGTATCACCAAAGCATCTAAGGTGTGGTAGCACATGATATTCTTACATACAGGAGAATATGATGTCCTCCTTCATCTTAGATGCTATGGTGATACGAGCTTCGAGGTCGTTCGATATGGGATCAAAGGGCATCTAAGTAGTTTTTGTAAAAAAATTGTGCAATTCTCAAACTCATCAAGGTTTCCTGCAAAAATATTAAGACACATCATGTGAGCTGCTATATCTCAGATCTACAAGCTCCAAGCAACTTGTATCGGCATATAGCATCTAAGGTATGGGGGCACATGATATTCTCCCGGGGAGGAGGGGTGGGGGGTGCACAACCAATCGGTGGTTGGGAGGGTGGGGACAAATATAATATAAACAACCCTAAACAGAGCTCCACAATTTTATCTAAGGTCGAGGGGTTGACCCCCGACAATCATAGCTCCGCCTAAACACAACATTTGCATGTACTGTAGTACTAGACTTAATATTCATGTTTCAGTTTCATGTCATTTTAAATATTGAACTGAGGACCATGGATGTCTTACATTTTACTCCCTTCGTTCCTAAATATTAGTCTTTTTAGAGGCTTCAAATGGACTGGCACATACGGATGTATATAGACATATTTTAGAGTCTAGATTCACTCATTTTGCTCCGTATGTAGTCACTTGTTGAACTCTCTAAAAGAGTAATATTTAGGAATAGAAGGAGTATTTTTGAATTCGTGTCATACATGCATGGTTTGGAAAAATAGATGCACTATACTTATTGGATTGTTGTTGTGTTCGTGCGTGTGTGTCTCTGTGTGTGTGTGTGGTCATATGCTTGATACATACAAAGTTTTCTCACCTCCATATTGTTCATCTTTTAAATTTGAATTTCCATTAGAAAACTTACTAGGGATACCATGAAATGTGAAATCCACGTTGAGATCACTATATCACAAACTCACTCTAATTCAACAACTTGTCATAAATCAATTACCACGTTGAGATTAGTATTTGCAAGGAAAATACGGGTATTGTAATACACATAGATTCGTTTGGCAATTTAAAAGGTTCCTTTCATAGTCTCGAATGGTAGGACCCAACAGCGTACCAGCCAGACCTTGGCTCGTGTTGATCCTAAAAAAACGGGCTCGTGTCCTTCGGTGGCGTGCGTGGTACGCACATTAGGCAACCCCAACCAGTCGAGCCTCAACGTTTCAAGTCAAAATATCTGGCGGCCAGAATTCCAGCCCTAGGAAATTCCCCTCATGTCCCCGGTCCATAATGACTACCGATGAACAACGGAGGGATGCTTTAGTAACTACACAACGTTACCTACCGTGCCGAGCACAGTTCAATTCCCTCGGTCGCCGCTCGTCAAGGTCACCCATCAACTGCATTGCCTAGTACTATTACTACTACACTAGAATGAGCACAGAATTGAGCCTGTTTGTTTGTGCCTAGTACTTGAGTTAATATATCAGGCAATGCACTGGTACGGAGGGATTATCCTTTTACTCTGCATATATAACTTGTCTGAAGTCTAACTAAGCAAAATGTTTGACCAAATCCTTTCTTAAGAAATACAACAGGACAGATGTACGGCTTGAAAATTTATTGCATGATGCAGGTTATGATATTGTTTCGAATCCTGGATCTTAAATTTTAGAAAATCCAAAAGTGAGCATAAATTCTTGAAACTAAGCATGGTCACGTGATATGGCACAAATATTACTTCGTAAGTTTTTTCTTCAATTTGAGACAAGCTACTTATGACAAGTTGCACAAATGAAGAGCCAAGGTATTTTGGAACAAAGACCTGTCATGTTAAGGCGAACGCTTTCACTATTGAAACCGTGGGCGTTTACGTGCCGCCACGAGTCCCCGCTTCTCATCGGCAGGTGCCGTCTGAGCAAGCGTGTGAGTCGAAGGGAGGCGTGTGAGTAGACCGCTGCGCCAGCTGTCAGGGAGGCGTGCGAGCAGACTGCTGTGCAGGCTCACCGGGAGGCGAGCCCTTTGACCAGGCTCTGCCGCCCACCGTCATCCCAACTGCTCCCACTTTTAATGTCGCCGGGCGCAGTTTAAAATCAACCCCGCACTGCCCGGTACCGCTACAATCCTCTCTCTTCCTCTCCGATTCTCCTGTCGTCTACCTCCAACTAGGCTGACCTAAACGTACGCCATGCCGCATCATGATGGTCTGCCCTTAGTGTTCTAGTTTCCTGAGGAAGACACCCAGCCGGAGTCTCAAGAACATAAGGCGCTTTGGGACGAGCTTGAAATGGCCTTGCGGGAAGACGCCGCGCCTGTCCCCGCTCCCGTTCCGGCTCCCGTCGCCCCGACTGCGCCAGCGCCCATCCCCGTGGCATTGATGGGCTGGGAGCCGCACATTGTCGCCGAGCTTGATCCCACGGGGTTCCACGAGGTCCCCGCCGACTTTCACGTGCCCGTGCACCTACTAGCGCATGCGCCTGCGCGTGCACTGACGCGCACGACCGTGTCGGTGCCCGTGCACCTGCCAGCGCATGCGCATGCGCGTGCACTAACGTGCGCGCCTGTGCCCGTGCCCGTGCACACGAATGTCTCCGTCGCGCCATTGACAGCGTCTGTCCCCGCGCAGGTGCCAGTGCCCCCCTCAGCGGCATGGATGGCCGTCGTCGACCGCTTCCTTGCACCAACGCCAGTCGCCTCCTCCCGCCAGTTGACTCGCTCCGAAGTCCAGAACATTTTGGCCTTCCTTGAAGCTAGGCCAACGTCCAGGAGTAGGCCAACAACGGCGCAAGACGCCATCGTCGCCGTCGGTCAGTGACCCGACGACACACAGAGCACGGCAGAGGAGCCGCTTCCCACCGCGAGACGCCCCCGCCGCTGCCGCGTAATCTAAATTTGTAATGAAAAACGTTCGGATTGCCATGCTTAAAATATGAACGTTATCATTTCCGTTTATTTTATATCGATCGTCATATAATTTAAAGTTGGAGTCAAATTGAACGAAATGTATGGTTTGATTGATTGAATGTTCTGCTAGAGCCGTATCAAATTAAATATAAAACGTCATCAAGCCACATGTATTCCTTGTCATCCAACGACCTAGACTGCTTCAATGTCGAGCGCTCAACACGTTTAGCGTGCAGTTAATTTCATGCCAAAAATAGTGCTAATCACAGGACAACACGCAAATAATATCCTAGTAGTCAATATCCGCATGCACTTAATATACTTCCAAATTAACGTGCATTGCACGTACACACTGACTAGTGCTTCTAGTACGTGAAACTGGTGCCGTGACTTGTGAACGCGTCCAGATATGGTCAACGATGACATCGCCCGCGAGTTCTTCCTGTTTGCCCGTGCGTCTAAACGCAGAAGGGGAGGAGAGAGAGAGAGCACACATGGAACCCACCAGTAAGTGAAGGTGAATAGTACTAAAAATAATATTACATGTTATCCATTAATTAGGCTGTGGTAATATAAAAACATTATGTGAACCAAGGGGGTACAACAAACATTGCTATTCTACGTATGTTGCCTATTGACGTGCGGCTTGAAGGCTCGGTCGCATGTTCGATCCTCGTCCTTTATTTTTTAATTTGTATATGGGTCCAAATTTGTTTCATGACATGTGGGTCCCTCGGTGTGTACTTTGTAGCACTTTAATTTGTGGGTCGAAATTTGTTCCATTCCAAGTGGACTATCGGTGTGTAGTTTTGTAGCTTATTTATAATAATTAAAGAGAACAACATAGTTTTTTCAATAATACCATGGTGCGACGTTGAAGGAGAGAAAGGACGTGCGAGAGAGCGATGACCGAGCCAGAGGGAAATCAACTAGGGGAGTTGCGTGGGTTGCAACGGTGTTCGGAGTAGTTGTGGGCCGAATGCTGCGAAAATATAATCTAAACCGACCGGAATAAATGCCTACACAAATTAATCCAAGGTTGGAGTGCCCCTCGCAATGTAAATAGCTCCGGCTTTGCGAGGGATGGAAAGGTAGTAGCTTCAACGCGTGGAAGATACGGTGTGAGAAAGTGAGGTCAATCAAGAGACATATAGATAGAGAGACAAAGTGAGTGTGGTCCGACATTCATTGAACAAATATATATGCTCTGGAGAGATATTGTCCGATTGAGCTTTTTGGCAAGGGTGAGGGCTGTAAGATAGAGCTTGAGAGATGATCCAGTCACAGACGTGTAGATATATTTTGTGCGTGGGAAGAAGCAAGGTCAACCGATCACATAGGGTCGTCGTGCGATCGAAAGAGTGAGACGGGTTGGAGAGAATGACCTAGATAGACGATGTGCGGGAGAGAGTATACAATGTGAATAGGTCGAACTGGGCTCAAACATGGTGATATATCGTTTTTGTCCGAGAAAGAGCGAGGTCAATCGAGACATACGGAGAGAGAGAGATTGAGTGAGCGTGGCCCACCATGAGGTCGAAAGAGTGGCGGTGGCTTGGATGGACTGACCTAGATAGACAATCTGCGTGAGAGAGTATAGAGTGTGTCGATCGAGGCCCAAACAGGGAGATATCATTTGTGTGTGAAAGAAAATGAGATTAAATGAGACTCAGATAAAGAGAGCGAGATTGAGCGAGTGTGGCCCGCCATGCGGAAGAAAGAGTGAGACAGTCTCGAGGGAGTGACCTAGGTATACATTGTGCGTGCGTGCGCATGAGAGGTTGGGGGGCTAGATAGGCAATGCATGTATTTAGCATGAGAGGGTGAGAGGGAGAGGGAGGAGAGAGAGAGCTCGACATGGGGTGCAATGGCGGGTGTGTGAGGTAAATACATTTGGTAACAGAGTGGAAAAAGGGGTTGTGTAGTTGAGAGACTTAGAGATCGAAACATGGAGAGAAAGAATGAACGTGTGTTGGGAACCGATAGCTTCCTAAGGTGGTTAGGAGAGGGAGATTGACCGATACAGG
>NC_041392.1:163520790-163521508 GCF_002162155.2 Triticum dicoccoides
GGGGCTAAAAACAACATTTGAATGTACATAGTACGAGACTTAATATCGATGTTTCAATTCGGTGTACATTGTAAGATTTGAACTGAGGACCAGGCATACGGGTAATTATTTCGAATTCGTTCCATACTAAGTTTCGAAAAGTTGACATTGACTCAGTTTGTTGTGCTATTTTGTAGGTCATATGTTTGAATCCATCCAAAAGTTTTCTCACTACCATGGTGTTCATCATATACATATGAATTTGTATTAAAAAAGTAGCATGGATACAGTGAAATGCGAAATCCACGTTAGAATTGGAGATCGCTACGTGACACACACTCTAATTCAAATAACTAACTACGTAACACACACTCTAATTCAAATAACTAATTATGTGACACACACTCTAATCCACGTTAGCATGGGTACCGTTTCGATTTTTTTTCAAATAACTCTTCATTAATTAATTTATAGTACTCCCTCTGTTCACTTTTATAAGACCTTGAAGACATTTCAAACAATGTGCAAAACAGTTCATTTTAAGTTGTCTGAAACGACTTACAAAAGTGAACGGATGGAGTATCTCGTTTCGAATGATTAATTATTGCAAGGAAAACACGGGCATGGTAATACATACAGATTCGTTTGCAAATGAAAGAAGATTCGTTTGCATTCTCAAATGTAGGCGCACCAGGCAGACCAGGGTCATGTCGGGGTGGACGCTGCTTCGGTGCCTTAA
>NC_041392.1:163521981-163547704 GCF_002162155.2 Triticum dicoccoides
GACAATATAAGTTCGCGCTTCCACGTTTCGGATTGAAATATCTGGTGGCCCCAATTCCAGCCCTGCAAAATCTCTCTTCTCCATCGTCCCCTTCCGCGCCCAGATTGCTCAAATCCCTAATTCGCCGCCAACCCTCGAATCGCCCCTCGTCTCATCTCTTTCCCCACCGTTCCCCACCTCTGTGTCGGACAACGACAACGAAGACGACGGGCGCGCTGCACCTACCTCATCTACGCCCTCATCCACCGCATCGGGTGGTCCACCGACAACGCCGGCCGCCGCAACCGACGTGCCTCATAGACACCGAGTTCCACCGCATCAGGTGCGCTTCACCGACGCCGTCTCCCAGCTCACCGGGGCTACTTCACCGAGCACATCGTCGCACCTCCGCCCCCCGAGGCCATTGGGGCTTCACCAACGGTCTCGTCCACCGCATCGTAGCGCTCCGCTGCCACTCAAGATCTGCATCTGTGCACGGCCAGCCAACGCCAGCGCATCACCCTCAACGGCTCTAAAGTGACCCACACTCTAGCTAGGTGAGCATGCCCAAATGCCGGCCCGAACTAGGTATCTACACATCACTCCCTTGTGCATTGTTCCGACGATGTTTGGATATCCTTTCACTGCTCTCTTAGCTTACACGCCTATGCAACTCTGACTTTAACTCTTATTTCTTCTGGAGATATCATCTGAAACAAGCAAATCCATTTTTTAGCGAAGCATGACGGCGCTACGGGATCTGGTACACATCCTGCACACATGTATAACCTTGTAAGTATCTGTCCTCCGGTACAACATCAAGGTCGATTCCTCTTATTTGATCAACCATTCACCGTGTCAAAAATGCAGAGGGGGATGCAAGGAGCACAAGGCCTACACATCCAAGCAAGTGGTAACATGGACTTGTACATGGAACATCCCAAGCGCAAGCAGAGCTGCAGTGAGCCTGTACAACGAGCTAGCGTAAGTCCCTGCATTTCATTTAATTCGTACTGGCATTCGTATTTGATTTGTGTGTAGGGGCTGATCCACGAATTCAAATTACCAGGGGCGAACATTTAACTTAAAAAATACGAAGGCACTTGCACTCCGGAAATCAACATAACTTGAGAAATGTGAAGCTACATGCACTTTGAAAACCAGCTAATGATCCAAAGTAGTTTAGATTATAAACGCTAAATGATGCAAGCACCCAAAAAAATGCAACATGGTGTACAAGGACTACGAACATGGTCTGTACCTGCTTGAATTATTCGTTCTCTGGCTGAAAATATCGAAGTGTAATTGCACGTATAACTAGTGTGCAAACTGCATATCAATATATCTATCTTGCACAAGTATGCCAATAGTTTCAAACAATAGATTAGAAAAGTATTTATGCTATGTTGTCATGATACGGGGACTTTCTGGTAGATGGCCTCGACGTTTCCTCAAGCTATGAAAATGCACTATAATTTGCTTGTCATCAATGCCTGCAAATCTCTGTCTCTCTCAACATAGTAGATCATCATTAGACACTAAATCCTTCAATGAGCTTGCAAAATGCTTGCATTAGATCCCTCATTAGACACTATATGTTCATCACCAGGAGCATGTAAAATGTTTGCATCAAATCCTTCATTAGCAGTCTGTTCATTAGACACTTCAGGCTCAAGAACAACATGAGCTTGTATGTTTGCACCGGAAACTTGATTAGATACATCAGATTCAGTCAGTTCAGTATTGATTGGGGGAGTTATAAAATAAGTAGAAATTGGTTTCATTTTCTCATAGATTCCCTACATACAAGCAGTTTTACAACACTGTCAGGTTTAACTATTGGCCAGAAATTGAAGAGTTGAATTATATATAATCAGGGATGTAATGTACCTGCTCGTTGCGCATGCTACTCTTGCAAGCTGCGACTGTCCGTTTGCGCAAGGTCAATGCCATGCCCGTGATGCCGCCACTGCCTCCCACACAGGCTACACCCAGGGTTGGATCTTCATCTTCTTGTCCTTCTGTCCGCTTGAAGCCCGGCAACCGCCCTCCAACGAGGGCGCGAGGAAGTGTTGTGTCGGTCTGTCCAGCGGCGGCTAGGTTAGGAGAGAACCAGACTGGAGGCTGGAGCGAATGAATTGGGATTTTTCCTGTTATCGATCGATATGGGAGGCGCTCGTTTGGGCCGCGAGCCTGCTATAGGCCTGCCTTGCACTTATGTTATTGGCCCATCCAAATTGAAACATTTTTCTTCATTTTTTACATTGCCTGCTCGTGCGTTGGGACGAACAAAACTAGCATGGGCCAACCTGGACAACTCAAACTAGGTGCACACTTTCCAGCCACCTGAGGCGGCCGCCAATACCAGCCCCTATGGTGGCGTTGCCCCTTTTTGCGTGTATGATTGGATAGTGAAAAATATTCTAGTGGCGCTTTTGATTTACCCACAGAATGGTTGAATTGCTTGTTTCTATAAACTGAGTTCACCAATAATGTGAAGGATGTCAGTCTTTTCATCCTATTGTAGATTGCTTAGATCTCGATATGCCAAAAGTAATCGCATGAAATATACAGTAAAAGCCAGTGTGATGTGTTTGGCTACAACTAGTCTGACTACTTGTCCTCATATAACATATCAAGGACGCACCATCTTACCAGATTAACCATTCGACTTACCCATGCAGTGTGGGAAGAAAGAAGTATTGGGACTGCATATCCAAGCAATTGATGCCATGGACTCCTTCGTACAACCTTGTAAGGGAAAAAGAAGTTGCAGTGTGCCTGTACAAAGAACTAGCGTAAGTTCAGTTACCTGCTTCTCGGAATTTTAGTTAGCCACTTATTGCAAAATTGTTCAATTACGTTGCTTGGCTTAATTTAGTTTGCTACTGATTACATAACGGCACAGCCTGTTAATCATATTGTAGACCGCGCCTATCTATGTGTTTGATACTTACTGTTAAGAATTACATGTTTTCCTTAACTTAAATATCTACTTGTTTGTTTAACTGCTTTGATGCTGCAACAGCGGGTTACAATGATGTTAATAACTACTTTTCAGCATCCAATTGAAACTCTTTAATTCCTTGTTTGTTTAACTGGATTGCTGTTATAACTCCCAGTTGAGATGTTTTGCTAACTTCAACTTTTCTGAATCCAATCAAAACTTTAATGGCAAAACAGGTTAGCCCAAGATCAAAGAGCGAGGTCCCCATGGACGTTGCATCATCGCACAGCAGTGGCACCGGCCCAATCGTGCATTATGAATTGCCAACTGCTGATGCTCTAGAGGCTAAACTAGTGGTAGAAAGAGATTCTGCTTCTGCACTTAGAGATGAAGTTGACATGTTGAGGAAGCAAACAGCAGAATCACAAGCAGTACTCAAGACAACCATTAAATATTTGGTGGATTTCAAAACGAAGCAAGCTGAGACTGGCCAGATTGTTAAGGTCCTGAAGGAAAAAAGGAAATTAAATTCCTACTTGGTAAATCATAGGTGAAATGTTCTTTCCATAGTTGAATAACCTTTATGTTGTCTGTTCATGTAATCAATCAAACCATTTGTTTTAGAGATCATGTAATAATTGTTTTTTGTTTGTTTGTAATTTTATTTGAGCACAAGTCTGTATTAATTGATAAGACTCGGAGACATTTCATTTGGATTGCTGTGCCAGACCTACAAATATGCCAATCGGGCTGAATGTGCATTCAGCAATAGTAGTAGTATAGATGGACCATAAGTGGCACACATCGGAAAGGGCCAAGATGCTGGCTAAAAAAAGGATGCTATTGTAGCCAAAAAATGTACAATGGCCTGGCTTATGTATGTTAGTTCATATTATTGATCCATATACTCTATAAGTGTTTATATGTCTGTTAGTTCTATACATTCTTGGTTGATTGACTCGGTATTTGAATCTTGATACATCGCTTGTGTACATATCTAAATGGGAGTACACATTATGCTGTGTGTGATATTTGAGTTGGACATGAAGTGTTCCAAATATTCGAATTCACCTTAAACTGGATTCTAGTTTTTGAATTTGAGTATCAGCATTTGTAAACCATATTCATATATGACAGTGGAATACATCTTTGTCGTCCTTTAGAAGATATATAAAAACACATAGAATGGTTTATAAAGATTCATATAGGAATACAAAATGGATTCGAATTTAGTTGCCAGGGTAAACGTGGATGCTTATTGTCCCAAAATTTGAAAGAAGCAGCAAAATGTCCACTCCCACGTCGGCTGCCCGAAGCCAAGTGTTTGAGAGATGGAAATTAATGTCTACCCATTACACGGACAATCCATCGGCCCGATTTCCACTCCTCTAAATAGGGGTTGGTTAGTAACTTCAATTAGACGTGACATGACCGCCTCTAAGCCCATTCCGACACGGTGGGCGTCAAACATGGGCGGCAAAACTCATTTGATTCAAGCTCATCCGAAAGACCTCCGTTTCTCCCTCCATTCCCCATTCATACACGGTGGTTGGCAAAACAAACTCGACTCGGCCAAAATCGATGTAGGCAAATATTTTCAATAGGGGCAGGTTTGTAACTTCACTCAGACGTGACACAACTGCCCTACCTGTCAGCCCCGTTCATACACCGTGGGCGCCAACCATGGGCGCCAACCACCCTCTCCTCGCCCAAAATCGCTCTGGGCAAATATTGGCGAGATGCGAGATTACCGTCCTATCCCCAACCGACGAGACGTCCAAATTTTAAACGGGGGCTAAGTTCATAACTTCCCCATATTTCAGACAGGCGCGTCCCAAAAACATGGTTCCCCATACCTCTCCCACCATTTTCCCATTCATACACCGTCCGCGCTAGAACACCCCATCCCCACACCAGCCTCCTTCCGCCACCCCATCCATCGCCGCCGTCCTCCACCACATCCATCGCCACCGTCCTCCACCATGCTGGAGCGCCTACCAAGACCGCATCGTCCACTGCTAGAGATGGACATTTCTCATCCACGGTGACGGACCAATAGCCTTGCATCGCGTATTCTCGCTTCATCGGTGTTGTCGTCCTCTTTGCTGGGGCCGCTCACACGACCTTCTCTTCCACCGCAACGGGACTTATCCCCCGATGCACCCATCTACCATCGCAGATCTGCTTCAACGCCACCGACAGCCATCGCACCCCCGATGCCTACACGGCGCCGCAAGAGAGGTGGTACTTCATATCTCCTCAACTTTTTGATCTCAACCAGAAAATAGATCTTAACTTGGTTACTCTACTTTCTTTTCAGCTCTTAGAATTTAGTTCTTAGTTCGAAGCAAACAATGGATGCTAAATATCATTTCTCTGGTTTGCGGCTTTAGATCTGCCATGGCACGGCCATAATACGGTTTAATTGATCATGCTTAGGGTTTAATTGATCATGTTGGTTCCGTGGTGGTTTCTTTAATAGAAATCGGAGGGGAAACCCTCTTTTGCTAAAAAAAATGCTTAGAGTTTCCCCCTTTTATGATCACTATACGATCAGAATACGTGCTTCGTGTCATAATAACACTGCTCCACCCATCAAGCTAAACAAGCTTAGTTGTTCAAATACGAATATGATATTATTAAAACAGAGTTGTTTAATTGGTCAGCTAAATGTTCCTAAATTAGTTTTGAAAATGCATGTTCGCCGCTCGGGTGTGTATCTCTACAAGGTGCCCACGGTGGGCCGACCCACCCTGGGATTTTGGGTCGTCCCAGGCCCCGATTCCTCTCTGTTCTGCTGCGCGCTTCCGATCTCTAGTCGCCCCCAGCCGCCTGCCTCGCCGCGACTTGCCGTCCCCGGACGGCATGACTCTAGGAGGAGATGCCGGACTAACAGGAGGCCAGGAGCCGCTCGCCCAACAGCGTCACCGCTGCCCGGGCGCGCCGCCGTGCCTACCTTCCCAGTCCGCTCAGGGCTCAGGCATGCAGCACCCACCAACCCAACCCGATTTATCCTGAGATACGTCCTCAACACTCAGCAGCCACTCCTCATCACCCATTTTCTAATTGATTCATTACTCATTAGGGAGGACTGCCATTAGGGTTTGTTGTGTGCTCAGTGCTACCTACACTTAATGGTTCAGATGTATTTCGGTAATCTTTAGTACCTCTAAAGTTCATCGGGTTTTCAAAATTCCGACCCTCGGAACAGAAACTAGTCATTTTGGATTGTTGGTCGTAGTGACATTGATCCAGATTACTACTGCAAGCCAGGTTTGTTGACAATTTTACTTGTCTTTCTTACTCATTCGATATAATATCCAATTATTCACGTCGATTAGTTGCAAACAATAAGTGCTAGACAAACTTCTTCATTCAGATTTTGGACGGTCTCTTACTGTAGTTACAATTCTACATACTTGTCCTAGTAAGCTCACAAGTAAATGATTGATTCACTACATCTATGCTTGCCTTATCATATTTGTTGTCAATATTCTTTTAGGGTGGACCACCCTGTTTCTAAATACTGGAACCGTAGACATGAGTGAATAGTATTTCTCTATGTGATCTCTTCCATCATGTGTGGGTAACGAACACTACATTGTATAGAAAGAAAGTGTCGTTTCCAGCTTTTACATAGGTTTCGATCTTTTTCATGGAATACAATCTACCTACTTGCTTTGTGTCGCACTACCAACACTCCACCCTTGAAGCTAAACATTACGCCACTCATAATTGCTTAGTTTATTTGTACAAATACGAATTTAATATGATTCTAATGTTCCTACTTCAGTTTTGTAATGTGTGCCTGCCTGTTATAGAGACATAAGGGGTTTTTATTTCTATGTGTGGTCTGGTCAGCACGGTTGGGGAGGTGAACTTTGCATATGCAGGGGTTTATAGGGAGACACTCTCCGAGTTTAATCCGCAATGCATTCCATAGATAATCTGACTACTTTTTATGTTTTCATGAATCTCAGATTCTGAACAGCATCATAATGATTATGAGCTTGCGCGCATGAAAAGAATAAAGCAGAACAATGCCATGGCTGTCAAACTTGGCATTAAGGGACTAAAATCAAGTCTGGATGCAATGCAATGCAAACGCTCTCCACCTCAGATTCATGCTCAGAATATGATCCTAACAGTGATTCTGAGCTAGAGGGAGACCTAAGTCAATGTAGCTCCCTAGTGGAGGAGTCAGAGGAAGATGCCATGTCTTATTCACCCATCAAGGTACTTGCTCTAACTTTCCAAGGTTACATTGCTCGCACATATCTTGCAACTGATGCTTTGCATTGCTTCTACTTTGTTGAACTACCCTTAGGTTAGTTTACACATCGTGTATGTGAATACGCCCTGCCTATCCATTTTCAGTACATATTCCATCTGTCATCATACCATATTTATCCATCCAAATGTTGTTCTTGTGTATCAGACGTTCAAAAGGAAGAGGGCGATTGCTGATCGTGGAGGAGCACAAGCAAAGTATTTGGAAAATGTAGTGGCACCTGATAAATCAAATAGCCCATTAGGTGTAGTTACAATATCACCTGACCCGCAAAATACCCCAACTCTAGCAGACTCTAGCCCTACTACACTGGTCATTTCTGATGCCCCAACTCAGCAGACCCCAACTGCAGCAAATAGTATGATTATGCCAGTTGACATAGCACCAACTATACGATGCAAAAACCCTATTCTAGCAAAGATTACACCAAATCCAGTTGCCAAATCCATTTTCGAACCAGAGAGAGCCCCAATTGCAGCAAATAGGACCTCTGTTCCATTTCTTCCCAGTTTAGAAGACGAAGCTTATGTTGTTGTCAGGAACTTTGTGTGCATCTTTCCTTCATGGAAATATTATACCGCAGACACAGAACAATTTCCAGTCTTCCTCCGCAACTTACGCGTAAGTAATGTACTAATGTTATTCATGGTCATTACTGCATATGTTTCTACTGACAGAAGACACAAGATTTCATTCTTTTAAATAGGCGAGGAGCAAACTGGATTGTGATGACGAGCAAGGGTTGGTTGCGCTTTTCAAGCACTCGTTGATGAAGTATCGTTCCTACCTGAGGCAAGCGCACTTTGATGGAAAGCCTCTGAACAAAATTTCTATAAAGTCTCTGGTGCTACATTTATCCGATGGTGACTGGAATAATCTTGTTACACATTGGTCTCGGCTGCAGCGTAAGGTACTGTCTATGATATCACATCACAATTTGAACTACATTTCTGCATTTGCCTTAATGTCTCACTTGTACGAAAACTGTTAGCAGAAGAACATTCGTTCTCAAGGGACCACAGAATCTTGCAACTATACTGCACACTACATTGCTCTTGTGAGTACCTCTTGCCCTGTATGACCATACTTACTTTCATAGCTGTTTGATTATGTAGCATCACTGCACATGTTAGCCTCGTAATCGTTCATTTGGTGGACATTATAAGATCCGTATGGACTCTTACATAAATTTAGAATCAACCCAATGCTTTTGAAGAGGTTTAGCTCTGCAGTCCTCTTGTAAGGACTGGATGTGGTCTATCACTGTACTTACATTAACAGCTACTCCCTCTGTCCCATAATATAAGAACGTTTTGTACAGTACACCAGTGTTCAAAAAACTCTTGTATTATGGGAAGAGGGATTGGTTCATTTTGTAGCATTCTGCATCTTATCTCCCTCGCCCACCATTTACTAAAAAAGATCAGATCTATATTTAATCTTACCAACAAGTAGAATACACAGACAATGCCAGTGCAGAAGTGTAGCTCATTGCTCTTGTCAGTACATTTTGTCCTATAACGCTTGTACTTCCAGGGATTGGTAGTTGATTATGTAGCATCAATCTGCATCTTATCTTCATTATCCTCTATCCCTTCCAGTATTATCATATCTATAATTACTCTCTACAAAATGTAGAGTACAGGCAATGCTTATGAAGAAGATTTTGTGCTGAAATTCTTGAGTTATCCTTCCCTTGACATGGAGAAGGGCATTATAAAGCCGGTGTTAACTGTTGATGTAAGTCAGTCCTTCTAAAGCCTTTATCCTCAACTGATGTTTAATTTGCTCATACTCCCTATCATTTACTGCTGTTTAGTTTGCTGTTTCTATCAAAATGCATGTTCGTAAGAACCGTAAGTTCTAAGTTTTACTTGTAAAACCAAATTCCTTATTCATACCATGCACATTACTTAATACTCCCTATATGTATGCTTGTTTTTGTGGATCTATAATCCAGTGTGTGGTGAAGCAGCCCACGTTTGCACCTTGTCATCTCCTGTTTTATCTTACTGATGTGGCTAATGATATGAACAACATGCCATGCACATTATCCAAAATAGATACAATGATTTTCTTTGCCCTTCATCTATGCTTGTTATGTTGACATGGTAATCCAGTAGTGTGGTGAAGCTTCCCGCATTATGAACAATGCCAAATTATGCTATTGATATTTTGAACTTACTCTTTATTTTCTAATTTGAAATTGGATAGAATTGACAGAACAGTTATCATCTTTGTTTATACACGTGCAAAACCTGTCATCTCTCTGCTTTGTTTCAGGGTGATATGCCTGATGGCATGCACAAGTCTGCTGAAGGCTGTGAGACAAACCCAACATATATTGCAGCAAAGAAGGCAAAACATCTTGAAGATAGCGAGACAACCCCAAAGTCTTGTCTTGATGCAGTGTTCAAGTTACTTGATACTAACAGTCAGACAAGCTCACAGAATTCATTGTCTGAATCAGTTCGACTTCTTCAGTCCCAAGTTCTAGCAGAAAGGCATTCTACAACTCAACTTCGACTTGAAGTCCTATCTCTAAGAAAGATTGCGGAGAACACCAATGAGAACCTCATCGCTAAATAGCTACACCTGGAAGCTATGACCGACATGCTAGGCCAGTCTCACAGCCTTGCTCAGCAGCTTGCGCAGCAATTCCCCCGCAAGGCTAACCTTTCTTGAACTGTCTTGGAAGTGGTCTCGGTCCAGTATTATTTTGTTACGCTGCAATGGTGCCCAGTTTTTGTAATCTGCTTCTTCGTTGCGCTTTATGATCATTGGTGGCAAACTTTGATGCCCAGTGGATGTAATATACCTTAAATCCTTTATTGTATAGTGTAGGTTTATTCTTAGTTACTATGCCGTAATTTCTTTATTGTATAGAGTAGGTTTGTTCTTAATTCCTACTAGTTACTGTCATCATTCGCTATCTGAAAAAAAAAATCAGATGTAGTCGATCGGACCGAAACATTCAACTCTAACGGGCCAGGTTTTTAGCGGGCCACAATTGGGCCGGCCTGCGTCTTTCTTGGGCCCGAATGATTGGGGCCTTCACACATTGCGCTAGGCCCAAACTTACACCGGCCTATATTTTAGTTGGGCCTTTTGTCGACCTAGCGCTTAGTTTGGCCCAGGTAGCATTGGGCCATTAACAGGATGAATATTGTACTGGCCTGTTACGGCCAAGATGAAACCACGGGCCTTTAGCAGGCCAAAATGCATGTTGGGCCTCAATTTTCACTAGTCGTCGACGGAGCTTCAGCAGGCCGAAATGTAGACCGGGCCATTTTGGGCCCAGTTAGCTCATGGGCCGTTACCAGGCCGAAACATATCTCGGACCTTAGTTGGCCCACTGATATCATGGGCCTTTAAGAGGCCGAAAGCTTAGCACAGGCATCAACGGGCCGAATTACACGACAGGCCTTTAACAGGCCCAAAGTCACGTTGGGCTTAACTGTTGCCACCTTTAGCACGGGCCGTTAGTGGGCCCGATGTCCCGTCGGACCATATATGGCCCATGGGCAGCATGGGCCATTCCCAGGCCGAAAGTCACACCGGGCTGAAATGGGCCCATGTCTACATCAGGCCTCTAACAGGCCGAAAGTCACTGGGTTGTAGTTGGGCCCAAATATTCGGCGAACAAGTAACGGGCCAGATCTGGCTTCGGGTCGCAAATGGGTCCAAATATTGGGTGAACAATTAATGGGCCAGATCTGGCTTCGGGCCGTAAATGGGCCCAAATATTGGGCAAACAATTAACGGGCCAGATCTGGCTTCGGGCCGTAAATGGACCTTTATTAAGCATGTCGTTATTGGGCTGTCCCACTAGTACCTGATTAAGTTCTACGGGCCTTTGATTGGGCCGGCCTTTTTAACCTATATGGGCCTCTGTTGGGCCCAGCCACGTGTCGACGTATCATAGGCATGTCTCCTCCAATGGAGGGGCGACATCTGGCCCACTAACGAGCTGACAGGTGTTCCCTTCGGCCAATCAGAATTTTACACATGGAAATTTCCCATTGGTCAGGGCTATTAACGGGTTATCGGATCCAAAATCCGACCCGATAGCTTAACGGTGTTCCGTTACGGTGGATACCACGTGTCGGTCACCCTTGACGAAAGCACTTCTGTGACGCGCGATTTATCGTCATGGAAGTGGACACTTCCGTGATGATAATTTTGGTAATGTCATGGAACACTTCTACGACAGCACAGGTATGATTATCTTGATTCTGTCATAAAATCGTCATGGATGTACATGCATGACAAAAAATGCGACCTACTGTGACAAACACGTATCATCACGGAAGTGTTTTTTTTGTAGTGAACACTTATACCTTGAAATTTAGTGAGAGATCATCTTATAATGCTACCATCGATCTAAGCAAAATAAGATGCATAAAAGATAAACATCACATGCAATCAATATAAGTGATATGATATGGCCATCATCATCTTGTTCTTGTGATCTCCATCTCCGAAGCACCGTCATGATCACCATCGTCACCGGCGCGACACCTTGATCTCCATCGTAGCATCATTGTCGTCTCGCCAACTTATGCTTCTACGACTATCGCTACCGCTTAGTGATAAAGTAAAGCATTACAAGGCAATTGCATTGCATACAATAAAGCGACAACCATATGGCTCCTGCCAGTTGCCGATAACTCGGTTACAAAACATGATCATCTCATACAATAAAATTTAGCATCATGCCTTGACCATATCACATCACAAACATGCCCTGCAAAAACAAGTTAGACGTCCTCTACTTTGTTGTTGCAAGTTTTACATGGCTGCTACGGGCTTAGCAAGAATCGTTCTTACCTACGCATCAAACCCACAATGATAGTTCGTCAAGTTAGTGTTGTTTTAACCTTCTCAAGGACCGGGCATAGCCACACTCGGTTCAACTAAAGTTGGAGAAACTAACACCCGCCAGCCACCTATGTACAAAGCACGTCGGTAGAACCAGTCTCCCGTAAGCGTATGCGTAATGTCGGTCCGGGCCGCTTCATCCAACAATACCGCCGAACCAAAGTATGACATGCTGGTAAGCAGTATGACTTGTATCGCCCACAACTCACTTGTGTTCTACTCGTACATATAACATCTACGCGTAAAACCTGGCTTGGATGCCACTGTTAGGGAATGTAGTAATTTCAAAGATTTTCCTACGCACACACAGGATCATGGTGATGCATAGCAATGAGAGGAGAGAGTGTGTCCACGTACCCTCGTAGACCGAAAGCGGAAGCGTTAGCACAACACGGTTGATGTAGTCGTACGTCTTCACGATCCGACCGATCCAAGCACCGAACGTACGGCACCTCTGAGTTCAGCACACGTTCAGCTCGATGACGTCCCGCGAACTCCGATCCAGCAGAGCTTTGATACGTCTCCAACGTATCTATAATTTTTTATTGCTCCATGCTATATTATCTACTGTTTTGGGCAATATTGGGCTTTATTTTCCACTTTTATATTACTTTCGGGACTAACCTATTAACCGGAGGCCCAGCCCAGATTTGCTGTTTTTTTTGCCTATTTCAGTGTTTCGAAGAAAAGGAATATCAAATGGAGTCGAAACGGAACGAAATCAACTAGAGAAGTTATTTTTGGAAGGAAAGCTACCGGATGGACTTGGAACCCACGTCAGGAAAGAAAGGAGGTGGTCACGAGGGTGGGGGCCGCGCCCACCCCCATAGGGCTTGCCCCCCTACCTCGTGAGGCCCTCGAAACTCCACCGACGTACTTTTTTCACCCATATATACCCATGTATCCTAAAACTTCCAGAATGGAGAATAGATCGGGAGTTCCGCCGCCGCAAGCCTCTGTAGCCACCAAAAGTCAATCAGGACCCTGTTCCGGCACCCTGCTGGAGGGGGGAACCCTCACCGGTGGCCATCTTCATCATCCCGGCGCTCTCCATGATGAGGAGGGAGTAGTTCACCCTCGGGGCTGAGGGTATGTACCAGTAGTTATGTGGTTTATCTCTCTCTCTCTCGTGTTCTTGATTTGGCATGATCTTGATGTATCGCGATCTTTGCTATTATAGTTGGATCTTATGTTTCTTCTCCCCCTCTACTCTCTTGTAATGGATTGAGTCTTCCCTTTGAAGTTATCTTATCGGATTGAGTCTTTAAAGATTCGAGAACACTTGATGTATGTCTTGCCATGTGTATCTGTGGTGACAATGGGATATCACGTGATCCACTTGATGTATGTTTTGGTGATCAACTTGCGGGTTCCGCCCATGAACCTATGCATAGGGGTTGGCACACGTTTTCGTCGTGATTCTCCGATAGAAACTTTGGGGCACTCTTTGAGGTTCTATGTGTTGGTTGAATAGATGAATCTGAGATTGTGTGATGCATATCGTATAATCATACCCACGGATACTTGAGGTGACATTGGAGTATCTAGGTGACATTAGGGTTTTGGTTGATTTGTGTCTTAAGGTGTTATTCTAGTACGAACTCTAGGGCAGTTTGTGACAGTTATAGGAATAGCCCAATGGATTGATTGGAAAGAATAACTTTGAGGTGGTTTCGTACCCTACCATAATCTCTTCGTTTGTTCTCAGCTATTAGTGACTTTGGAGTGACTCTTTGTTGCATGTTGAGGGATAGTTATATGATCCAATTATGTTATTATTGTTGAGAGAACTTACACTAGTGAAAATATGAACCCTAGGCCTTGTTTCCTAGCATTGCAATACCGTTTACGCTCACTTTTATCATTAGTTACCTTGCTGTTTTTATATTTTAAGATTACAAAAACATATATCTATCATCCATATTGCACTTGTATCACCATCTCTTCGCCGAACTAGTGCACCTATACAATTTACCATTGTATTGGGTGTGTTGGGGACACAAGAGACTCTTTGTTATTTGGTTGCAGGGTTGTTTGAGAGAGACCATCTTCATCCTACACCTCCCACAGATTGATAAACCTTAGGTCATCCACTTGAGGGAAATTTGCTACTGTCCTACAAACCTCTGCACTTGGAGGCCCAACAACGTCTACAAGAAGAAGGTTGTGTAGTAGACATCAAGCTCTTTTCGGGCGCCGTTGTTGGGGAGGCTAGGTAAGCGGCACTCACACCCCGTCAACTAAGCTCTTTTCTGGCGCCGTTGCCGGGGAGGTGAGTTCTTGAAGGTATATCTTTAGATCTTGCAAACGAATCTTTTTGTTTCTTGTTTTAGCACTAGTTTAGTTTATAAAAGAAAACTACAAAAAAATGGAATTGAGTTTGCCTCATACGCTTCATCTTTTTAATATCTTTCATGAGTATGATGGAAAGGAAAATTGTGCCAAAGTGTTAGAAGAAGAATGCATTAAAATGTTTGGCACTAAATCTTTAAATGATGAGCATGATTGCAATGTTGTTAGTATGAACTCCTTGAATATCCATAGTACTAATGATGATTGCACTAGTTATGATGAAAATGTCTCCTATAAACATGTCAATTTTTGTGGAGTGCATTGGGTTTGCAAGTACACACCAAATAGGGAAGATAGATACTGCAAGAGGCATAAGTACTTAGAAACTAAATGGTTGCAAGAAAGGCTAGATGCTTGTGCTGAAAATTTATTTTTTCTTAGCCATACTTGTGAACTTTGCAATGAACATGATCATTTCAGTACCCAATGCCAATTGTTTCATGGTCGTATCGTGTCCAAAAATTGTGATGACTTGATTTCCCTTGCACATCATAATGAACTTAGTTTGCTCTTGGGTTATGAAGAACTGAAACGTATAACTAAGGATATTCCAAAATTTGCCCTTGATAAAGTTCTTCATTTTAATCTAGAAGAAATTTATATGTATTGTGCGGTGAATTGCATTGAAAATCCTTATATTGCCAACTACATAAAGAAAAGAAAACAAATAGAGGATGAAGAGAATACTAATGAAAGGGAAGAGACTTCCCAATATCCTCCTATTATTTCCTATGATGAATCAAGTAACGAGGGGGAGCCCTCTATTCAACCAATCTCATCAATAAGGAGCTCCAAAAAGAAGATTGAACCCACACATGATGTGGTGAAGAAGAAGAAAAGGAAAAGGAAGAGAGGTAAAAAGATATCTCTCCCAAATAATGTTGCTCCTATTATTGTTGTGCCTCATGAAAATGAATCAAAAATAATTGTGGAAGATGATGCACTTGATGATGATCTCGTTATGCCTATTGCTTGTTGTGATGATTATGATTGGGAAGATAATGATACCCCTTATGATCTTGAAAATCTTTTTGGCACTTGCTTGGAGGAATATGATAATTGCTATCCATATTTATGAAAGTGGGTTTGGAAGAGTGTAAACTTTAGGAAGTAATGATCCCACTATTTTGGAGGATGTTGAATCTTATAATATTTATGAAAGTGGATTTGGAAAGGTCATGACTTTATTTAGTGATGTATCCACTATTTCAGAAGAGGTTTCAATTGATTATGAAGAGAACAAAGTTGCTACTTATGATGATTATTGTGATAAAACTTATGCTATAAAAAGTAGTGATGATTATATTTATAAAACTTGTCATGATTATGATTACCCTTTTTCTGAGCACTACTCTTTTAATGTGGAAACAATTTATAGTATTCAAGTCTCTTATGATACTCCCACTATCCCGAATGAGAAGAATTTTGCTTATATGCAGAGTAGTAAATTTTCTATGCTTGTAGATCATGAAAAGAAATGCTTTAGGTGCTGGTTATATTGTTGAATTCATTCATGATGCTACTGAAAATTATTATGAGGGAGGAATATATGCTTGTAGGAATTGCAATAATACCAAGTTTCCTCTCTATGTGCTTAAAGTTTCAAAGTTATGCTTGTTTTGCCTTCCTATGCTAGTTGATTATTGTTCCCATAAGTTGTTTCTCACAAAATCCCTATTCATAGAAAGTGGGTTAGACTTAAATGTGCTATTCATATTCTTCATGATGCTCCCTTTATGTTTCAATTCTTATCTCTTATGTGAGCATCATTGAAATCATCATGCCTAGCTAGGGGCATTAAACGTTAGCGCTTGTTGGGAGGCAACCCAATTTTATTTTAGTTTCTTGCTTTTTGGTTCTGTTTAGTAATAAATAATCCATATACCTTCTGTTTAGATGTGGTTTTATGTTTTAATTAGTGTTTGTGCCAAGTTAAACCTATAGGATCTTCTTGGATGATAGTTATTTGATCTTGCTGTAATTTCCAGAAACTTTCTGTTCACGAAAACAATTGTTAAAAATTACCAGAACGTGATAAAATAGTGATTCCAATTGCTGCTGATCAATAAACAAATTTCCTAGGTCTTCCTATTTTGTCTGAGTTTTTGGAGTTCCAGAAGTTTGCGTTAGTTACAGATTACTACAGACTGTTCTGTTTTTGACAGATTCTGTTTTTCATGTGTTGTTTGCTTATTTTGATGACTCAATGGCTAGTAAAATAGTTTATAAACCATAGAGAAGTTGTAATACAGTAGGTTTAACACCAATATAAATAAATAATTAGTTCATTACAGTACCTTGAAGTGGTGTTTTGTTTTCTTTCGCTAACGGAGCTCACGAGATTTTCTGTTAAGTTTTGTGTTGTGAAGTTTTCAAGTTTTGGGTAAAGATTCGATGGACTATGGAATAAGGAGTGGCAAGAGCCTAAGATTGGGGATGCCCAAGGCACCCCAAGGTAATATTCAAGGATAACCAAGAACCTAATCTTGGGGATGCCCCGGATGGCATCCCCTCTTTCGTCTTCGTTCATCGGTAACTTTACTTGGAGCTATATTTTTATTCACCACATGATATGTGTTTTGCTTGGAGCATCATTTTATTTTCTTTAGCTTTGCTTGCTGTTTGAATAAAGCACCAAGATCTGAAATTCTTAAATGTTAGAGAGTCTTCACATAGTTGCATAATTATCCGACTACTCATTGATCTTCACTTATATCTTTCGGAGTAGTTTGTCATTTGCTCTAGTGCTTCACTTATATCTTTTAGAGCATGGTGGTAGTTTTATTTTGAAGAAATAGATGAACTCTCATTCTTCACTTAGATTATTTTGAGAGTCTTAAATAGCATGGTAATCTGCTTAAAAATCTTAATATGCTTGGTATTCGAGATTTGTAAAACCTTCTTTTGAGTGCGTTGAATACAAAGAAAAGTTTGATGCTTGATAATTGTTTTGAGATATGGAGGTGATAATATCAAAGTCGTGCTAGTTGAGTAGTTGTGAATTTTAGAAATTCTTGTGTTGAAGTTTGCAAGTCCCGTAGCATGCACGTATGGTAAACGTGATGTAACAAATTTGAAACATGAGGTGTTATTTGATTGTCCTCCTTATGAGTGGCGGTTGGGGACGAGCGATGGTCTTTTCCTACCAATCTATCCCCCTAGGAGCATGCGCGTAGTGCTTTGGTTTTTGATGGCTTGTAGATTTTTGCAATAAGATTGTGAGTTCTTTATGACTAATGTTGAGTCCATGGATTATACGCACTCTCACCCTTCCATCATTGCTAGCCTCTTCGGTACCGTGCATTGCCCTTTCTCACATTGAGAGTTGGTGCAAACTTCGCCGGTGCATCCAAACCCCGTGATATGATACGCTCTTTCACACATAAACCTCCTTATATCTTCCTCAAAACAGCCACCGTACCTACCTATTATAGCATTTCCATAGCCATTCCGAGATATATTGCCATGTAACTTTCCACCATTCCGTTCATCATGACATATTCATCATTGTCATATTGCTTAGCATGATCATGTAGTTGACATAGTATTTGTGGCAAAGCCACCGTTCATAATTATTTCATAAATGTCACTCTTGGTTCATCGCATATCCCGGTACACCGCCGGAGGCATTCATATAGAGTCATACTTTGTTCTAGTATAGAGTTGTAATCATTGAGTTGTAAATAGAAAGAAGTGTGATGATCATCATTTAATAGAGCATTGTCCCAAAAAAGGAAAAGAAAAAAAAGAGAAAGGACAAACAGAAAAAAAGGAAGTCCCAAAAAAATAAAAAAATAAAAAATAAGAAGGGGCAATGCTACTATCCTTTTTTCCACACTTGTGCTTCAAAGTAGCACCATAATCTTCATGATAGAGAGTCTCTTGTTTTGTCATTTTCATGTACTAGTGGGATTTTTTCATTATAGAACTTGGCTTGTATATTCCAACGATGGGCCTCCTCAAGTGCCCTAGGTCTTTGTGAGCAAGCAAGTTGGATGCACACCCACTTAGTTTCTTTTGTTGAGCTTTCATACATTTATAGCTCTAGTGCATCCGTTGCATGGCAATCCCTACTCCTTGCATTAACATCAATCGATGGGCATCTCCATATCCCATTGATTAGCCTCGTTGATGTGAGATCTTCTCCTTTTTTGTCTTCTCCACATAACCCCCATTATCATATTCTATTCCACCCATTGTGCTATATCCATGGCTCACGCTCATATATTGCGTGAAAGTTTATAGGTTTGAGATTATTAAAGTATGAAACAATTGCTTGGCTTGTCATCGGGGTTGTGCATGATGAGAGCATTTTTGTGTGATGAAAATGGAGCATGACTAAACTGTATTATTTTGTAGGGATGAACTTTCTTTGGCCATGTTATTTTGAGAGGACATAATTGCTTAGTTAGTATGCTTGAAGTATTATTATTTTTATGTCAATATGAACTTTTGTCTTGAATCTTTCGGATCTGAATATTCATATCACAAGTAAGAAGAATTACATTGAAATTATGCCAACTAGCATTCCACATCAAAAATAATTTTTTTTATCATTTACCTACTCGAGGACGAGCAGGAATTAAGCTTGGGGATGCTTGATACGTCTCCAACGTATCTATAATTTTTTATTGCTCCATGCTATATTATCTACTGTTTTGGGCAATATTGGGCTTTAGCTTTATTTCCCACTTTTATATTACTTTTGGGACTAACCTATTAACCGGAGGCCCAGCCCAGATTTGCTGTTTTTTTGCCTATTTCAGTGTTTCGAAGAAAAGGAATATCAAACGGAGTCGAAACGGAACGAAATCAACTGGAGAAGTTATTTTTGGAAGGAAAGCTACCGGATGGACTTGGACCCCACGTCAGGAAAGGAGGGAGGTGGCCACGAGGGTGGGGGCGCGCCCACCCCCCTAAGGCGCGCCCCCCTACCTCGTGGGGCCCTCGAAGCTCCACTGACGTACTTTTTTCACCCATATATACCCACGTATCCTAAAACTTCTAGAACGGAGAATAGACCGGGAGTTCACCCGGAACACTCCCGATATCCAAATATAGGCTTCCAATATATCAATCTTTATGTCTCGACCATTTCGAGACTCCTCGTTATGTCTATGATCATATCCCGGACTCCGAACTACATTTGGTACATCAAAACACAAAACTCATAATACTGATCATCATCTAACTTTAAGCGTGCGGACCCTACGGGTTCGAGAACTATGTAGACATGACCGAGACACGTCTCCGGTCAATAACCAATAGCGGAACCTGGATGCTCATATTGGCTTCTACATATTCTATGAAGATCGTTATCGGTCAAGCCGCATAACAAAATATGTTGTTCCCTTTGTCATCGGTATGTTACTTGCCCGAGATTCGATTGTCGGTATCTCAATACCTAGTTCAATCTCGTTGCCGGCAAGTCTCTTTACTCGTTCCGTAATACATCATCCCGCAACTAACTCATTAGTTGCAATTCTTGCAAGGCTTATAGTTATGTGCATTACCGAGTGGGCCCAGAGATACCTCTCCGATGATCGGAGTGACAAATCCTAATCTCGAAATATGCCAACCCAACAAGTACCTTTGGAGACACCTATAGAGCACCTTTATAATCACTCAGTTACGTTGTGATGTTTGGTAGCACACAAAGTGTTCCTCCAGTAAACGGAGTTGCATAATCTCATAGTCATAGGAACATGTATAAGTCATGAAGAAAGCAATAGCATAATACTAAATGATCAAGTGCTAAGCTAACGGAATGGGTCAAGTCAATCACATCATTCTCCTAATGATGTGATCCCGTTAATCAAATGACAACTCATGTCTATGGCTAGAAAACATAACCATCTTTGATCAACGAGCTAGTCAAGTAGAGGCATACTAGTGACACTCTGTTTGTTTATGTATTCACACAAGTATTATGTTTCCGGTTAATACAATTCTAGCATGAATAATAAACATTTGTCACGAAATAAGGAAATAAATAAATAACGTTATAATTGCCTCTGGGGCATATTTCCTTCAGTAGACTATGTAGGAACCAATATGGACATCCAGGTCCCGCTATTGGTTATTGACCGGAGAGGTATCTCGGTCATGTCTACATCATTCTCGAACTCATAGGGTCCGCACGCTTAACGTTCGTTGACGATATAGTATAATATGAGTTATGTGATTTGGTGAGAGAATGTTGTTCGGAGTCCCGGATGAGATCACGAACATGACGAGGACCTCCGGAATGCTCCGAAGGTAAAGATCGATATATAGGACGATAGTATTTGGTCTCCGAAAAGGTTTCGGAATGCACCGGGTATTCGTCGTGTCACCAAAAGGGATTCCAGGAGACCTACAGGCAGTATATGGGCCTAATGGGCCAAGGTGGGGAACACACCAGCCCACAAGGGGCTGGCGCGCCCTCTCCCTAGCCGCCGGCCCTATAGGGAAGGAAGGGGGGCTAAGGCAAGGAGCAGCCGGCCCCCCTCCCGCCTTCTCCTCCACCCCCTAGGAAGGTAAGGGGGGCGCCATACGACAGACGCCCAAGGGGGCCGACGGCCACCCTTGGGGCGCACCCTGGCTGCCTCCTCCCCCCACCTATATATATGTGTAGAGGGAGAGGGGCAACACACACCACGATTCCCTAGCCGTGTGCGGCGCCCCTCTCCCTCTAGTTCATCCTCAGTCATATTTCCGTAGTGCTCGGCGAAGCCCTGCGAAGATAGTTGCATCACCACCGTCACCATGTCATCGTGCTGCCGAAACTCATCAACTACTTCGCCCATCTTGCTGGATCAAGAAGGCGAGGACGTCATCGAGCTAAACATGTGTTGAACGCGGAGGTGTCGTACGTTCTGTACTTGATCAGGCAGATCATGAAGGTGTACGACTACATCAACTGCATTGATAAATGCTTCCGCTTAACGGTCTACAAGGGTACATAGACATACTCTCCCCTCTCGGAGCTATGCATCTCCATGGATAGATCTCGCGTGTGCGTAGATTTTTGTTTTTGTTTTTCCATGCAATGTTCCCCAACAATAAATGTTATTATCCTAGAATATTCGATTTAGTCGAAAACTCATATGCACATGTAGAACGATAAATAGTAAAATAAGATTCCCAGTCCCGCCTCTAAGACTGGCTGTAGTGTTGTTAGTGACCATGTTTCCTGGATCTTAGGACATCGTTAAGTGTAACGATAGTTCTAAAATAACATTGAGAGTGTGACGTTAGAAAAACAAGCATATTGAATCGACTCAAACTTGTTTGTTAAACTTTGAGATGATATCGTCACAAGTCCATTATTATAACATGGAGTGTTAATGTGTGTTTTTGTTCCTTAGACCATGAGAGTATCGTAGTCACTTCTTACCGTATGATGAGCTTTGGGGTTGCTCAAACGTCATATGTAACACGGTGATCATAACGACAACTTAAGGGTTTATCAGGAAGTTTGATAAGGGACTCGATAGCTCGAGAGTAGAATTTGCTCCTCCGATGATGGAGAGATATTTTTAGGGCCCTACCAGTGTGACAACAACCATCATCGTCTGGCCAGACACAAGTGACAGCGTCACGGGGATGCCAGAACATGTCAACGAGAAAGAAGAACTTAGCCAAAAACGAGGAGACCAGTATAGTTAGCATGTGTATGACTCAAGAGGATACCGACACATCTCACCTCGTGTTTTGTAAATTAACATAAAGCAAAGGGAACATCACATGATAACCAAAGGTTCACACGAATGTCATTCATGTAATCGAAGGGGTTTCGTTCATGTCTATGTTTTGCTGAACCTACGAGGTTGCAAGCTTAAGGTAATCACGATTTGTTGAGTGTTAGTAGGATGAGAGTATCGAGGATTTATTTGTGGAATTATCTCATTAATATTCGAAATAGTTTCGAGAGGGACTGGAAGGGTTTCAGAGTTTATCGGGCAATATCGGGTATTACCGATAAATAATATATAGGTGGAAAATGTTTCTGGTGGTGTTATTTAATAGGGGTTTTTTACATCTGTGCCCCTGGTTCCTTAGCTCTACTCATTCATCCCCCGCTCTTAACTTTTGCTCAATTTTCCCCACTCCCTTGCCAGAAACCCTCATAACTGGGCACAACGGACATTGCCGTCGGGTCAAAGGCTTGATCGTTAACTCTGACTAGTGGGGCCATGCTGGACTGTGTCGTCCGTTTGACCTGACAAGTGGGGCCGTGTTGGGTGGTGTTGTTGTTCGACCATTGGGTCGTGGTTTCGTTGGGCCGTGCCTTGCATTAAACGTCTACGCGCACCGCCAGGACAGAAGCCTGCTATGCATGCACCCAGCAAACCCTGCCTACATGCGTCGATCGAGCCCGCATGCGCCGATGCCACGATCCCATGATGCGCCGACCGAGCCTGCATGTGCCGACCGAGCCTGCATGCGCCGATGCGTCCACCATGATGCACTGACCGAGCAGCTTTCTTGCACGCCAGCCGCCACGGATGCAGCAACGGTCACTGCCGCTGGTTTCTCTCTTCTAGCTAGGTGGCTACATATATATTTGTGGCTTGTGTAAAAAAAGAGCCACTCCCTTGCTTAGTTGTACTCATTCATCCCTACTAACAAAGCTTGCTTGCATGCACTAGCTAGGTGGTTACTAACAAGGGAACCCTACTAACAAGCCGAGCTCTCTAAGAAAATAATCAACAAATATGCAGTCCCAATATGTAGATAGGGCCAACAAGCCCATAATACGATCACATAGCTCAAACTAGGAAGAACTTAATAATAGAATAGATAGAAAACTTAATAATAGAATTTAAGAAAAGGGCCAACAAGCTCATAGCAACTCCAACGTAGTTCAATTACAACTTAACATAACATAGACTAAAAAAGATAGAGGATTTAGAACCCTAGCCGCCGCCTTCTCCACCTCGCTCCTCCTCCGGGCGCCCTTTTCACTGCTCCTCCGGGGCGTTGTGGATGGGGTATGGAAGAGTGTGCATGCGCGTTGTGGTGGGGAAGATGTTGTTGTACTCCGTGAACCTGTTGTGGGTGGTGAAAGCGATAAACTCGGAGCCACACCAAAACACCCGACCGAGGAGGTAGAAGGCGTCGAATGTGTTGGTGAAGTGGGCAAGAAGAGCAACCACCACCCGGTTTTGGATGACCTCCGCGACGCGGAACATCGTTGGATATCCCCTCAGGAGGTGGTGGTAGCCGGACGTGAGGAAGAACTCAGTGAAGTTCCTTGCGGTCCTCAGCCTTGATATCGCCCACACACGTAGTGTGCAATCAACGTACATGCCGGTAGGGTAGAGCCTCTATGGCACGGTGGGTGGGAAGCGGTAGGTTGGTCCGGTGTACTACATGGCTGAGGGATGTGCAGAAGACAGAGAAGGGGTCGAAGAGCAAGAAGGGCATATGGATGAGGGATGGCAGAGGCAGAGGGTGGCTTAAATAGACGTAGTGCTACGTGTTATTTGGAAGTGGCAATAACGGGGTCAAATGTGAAGTTAGTAGCCCGTTTTCAAACCCACCGCAGCATTGGGAGTGTACATGCGTGGGAAACGGTGGTTTGAAAAGAAGAAGAAAAAAAAGCTAATTGCACGCGTGGGAATCCGTGGTCAAACCCTATATTATATGAACAAAAAGAGACAATTTTTTAAGAGCTTGTGGCCATTTTGAATGATAAGAATAAATTTGGCCCTTAAACATTTGGTCATTTTGCATGATAAAAAGAGATAGAGGGCTTGTGGCCATTGCAAAATGACCCATTTTTTGATAGTTTGTGGCCATTTTGCATGATAAAAATAAATTTAGCCCTTATAAATTTGGTCATTTTGCATTTGTATAGAACAAAAAGAACGGTGCAAAAAACAGAGCAAACGATGCAAAAATACAGAGCCAGGACGTTCATAAAAAATAGAGCAAACGATGCAAAAAACGATGCAAAAATATAGAGCGAGCACGTTCACAAAAAACAAAGCAAACAATGTAAAAAACGATGCAATTCGACGGCCCAACTAGAGCTTGGTTTCCTTTTGGGCCCAATAACAACGTTTTTTTCACGGGGTCGGTGGTGGGCGAGCAGCCGAGCACAACCAATAGGATCGCCTCTCGTGGATCGCCCCACGATCCAACGATGCGGAGCCATCCTTGTGATCCAACGGTGCGGAGCCTGCACACAGCCAGTCCACCTAGTTCCTTCTAGAAGGCCAGATCTGAGGGCTGTCGCTTGGCGCGAGGGTATGATCGGACGACTGACGTTGGGAGCTAGGGTTAGGCGAAACCCCGCGGGGTTTAGAGGGGTTTTGAGCTGGTCAACGGGGTTTCGAAGGCTTTGACTGAGCATAACTTTGCCGTTCATCGTTTTATAAGACAAACTAACAAGGAAAAATACTAAACATGGTCTATGGTCATTTTCATGAAAAAACCCTAGCTGGCACGATCGAGGTCAAATGAGCACCATTAATTTAAAAAAAAATCAAAAAATATAAAACCTGATCACAATGTTGTCTTATGTGACATGTTACCAACCAAAAATCATAAACTTGATCTATGGTCATTTTCATGAGAAAACCTTCACACATATGAGCTATCATGTACATGATTTCATTGTAACATCCCAAATTTCCTATTTGGAATGTTTTACAATTATAGCTAAGCATCTATGCATTCTGTTTGAATTTGAGTGGCATTTGAAGTTTCTGAAGTTTTGGACTGGTTGGCTTTTGAATTCAAACTTTGGCAGTGGAAATCATTTCAAAAATTATGCCTGATAAATACTTGAGAGGAAGTATGAGAGGAGTAAACATGACACTCCAAAAACATCAGAGGAAAAATGTTGCCAAAAAGTTTGAATTCAAATTTGAGTTTTATTTGAATTTTGAAAAAAATGAATTTTTATAAAGTTTGGATTTTGCCCCTGGAAAAATGTTCAAATGATAGGGAATATTCCCCTGATCATTTTGATATATATATATGTCCTATATAAAATATTTATATTCTATATATATTATCTCTGTTTTTATTTTTCAAAAAAATAAAATTAGAAAAAGAAAAAGACCCAGGCGCCAGCCAGGCCGACTGGCCCAGCCAGCACCTGGGCAGCCCACCGAACCGGCCCAGCCAGGCGCCAGCCAGGCGGCCCAGCGAGCCAACCGACCGAGCACCCGCCCGAATCGGCTACCGCTCGGCCGACCGACCGGACCCGCTCCCCCTCTCCCTCACTGACGGGTGGTCCCCACCCCTTCACCTACCCCTCTCCCACGCCAACCGCCGCG
>NC_041392.1:163549916-163556953 GCF_002162155.2 Triticum dicoccoides
GGAAGCTTACCTGTGCAGCCGCAAGCCATTATGGGCTCTGGCTGGGTTGACCCTAGTAGTGACGCTGGCTGGACGGTACTACGAGATGTAGAAGAACGGTAGGATTGGATGGGTACCGGCAGTAGCCAGAAGAACTCTTCGGAAGACCCTGTTTCATTCGTCCCGTCTTCAAACACCATGAAGTGCGAAGACTTTAAAAGGAGGGAATGATTCTTGCGGGGAAAGTGCGCAAACCTCTGCAGAGTTTAAAGATCTAATCGATTAGCCGTGTCCCCGGTTACGGACATTTGAGCCTCTGGAACTTGGAAGTATTCGGAATTCTCAACACTGAAACTAATGAATTAATTTGAGGGGTTTATGACTTAATAATTTGGGAACGAGATATTGGTTGGCGGAACCATCTCAATAACTACCAACAATTTGTAGTAATTTGCAAACAAGTCCACTGTAGTAGGATAAAATTGGCTTTACGCAAAATGATGAAACTTAGAACTCCACAGCCAAAATGCATATAGTGTAGTAACTTTATTATTGTTATTCTTCATGACTTGCCAGCTTATTCCAAAAGCTGACCTACATGGCTGCAACGTCTTATGTTGCAGAGGTATATTCCGATCAGGAGTGAGGCTACGCTCCGCGCTTGGCGATTGCCCTTTGGAGTCGGATGGACTCGCTTTACCTTCGACGCTTCCGCAACATTAGTAGTTTATTTCTCATGAGTTGGCCTTGAGCCGAATTTATTCCCTTGTAATAAAGACTCTATATGAGAATCGTGTAATAAAATTCAGGTGTGATTGAACTTTGATTACTTTATCGATGTACTGTGAGTACCAGCATGATCTTGGGATGGTACAGACACAGAGATTTGACCGATTTTGGGTCAGGTCGCTACAGAGATGGTATCAGAGCACACGCTGACCGTAGGATCGTAACCCCTAGGATCGGAAAGCCATTAGCAGAGACCATTTACTTTAAATCCTTTTCATTCCGTAAATTCTCCCCTGTTCTATTCTGACTCTTCTCCCCTTGCAACATTCTAGATGGCCGCCGAGCTCACCCCAGTTTTGCTACCGGAGTTTTGCCAGCCCGATGAGACGATGCCCTTCGGCAGGAAGCTGGTCCAGATGGTAAAAAGGCTGAAGATAGCTCTGCCCTCGATCACCGAGAAGCCAACCAATGCACTTCCGACGGACACCCGCTACAGGATTGAAGTGCATATCCCAGGGAGAACCTTTGGAGGACACACGGAGCCTATCAACTTTGAGTTCACCGAGTTCAACTGGATCATCGGAAGGGACGTGGCGATCTATCGAGCACTTGGACATCTCCGACAGGAGTACAGGGCCGAGCTCGATCACTCAGACCTCGCCATGGTTTCTCGCAGGGCAAGGAATGGAGATATCATCCGTACCATTGAGGACGATTCCACTCTCTCGTACATCCAGGACTTGGAGTGTCTTCTCAGGAAACGAGAGATTCAGACTCGCCGTAACTCGAAGACACACCGGAAGCTTTTGTTCCGCGAACTGGAACTGGAGGAGAAGGCACGCGCAGACTTCCTTGACCATGAGGAAGAAATCACGGACTTCATGGAGATAGTCGACGACCTGAAGATGAAGCTTGCCGCGATAGAGGAAAAGATGGACTTGGGAGAGGACCTCTATCCAAGTGGAGATGAAGGACCCCTCGTGAGCAATGATCGGGATTTTGAAGGGAGTACCACTGAAGGAAACCCCAAGAGGAGGCGCCACTGATGAGGACTTTTTAGTCGACCACCATGTTATCTTTTACTTTTTCGACGATCAGTTAGGCCGATGTTTTTCCTTCGATTAGTCATGAGCTTTTGTAATCGAGATTGAACCATGTTTGAATGGAATGAATAAATGATTGGTGTGTTATATGATTGTGCATTCATATGGGTAGTGTTATTCCTCATAGACCATTGTTCTATTCTAATTTCTCATCCACTCCAAAACACCAGATGCCTCCGAGACGTGACACTGGTTTCCCGCCGGAGCTCACCCAGCTGCTCCAGCAGCAGAATGCACTGATGCAGCTCCTTATTCAGAATCAGAACAACACCGCCAACAATCCACCGCCACCACCCACTGTGGACAACTTGACTCGATTTCTGAGGTTGAATCCGCCAGTGTTCTCTAGTAGCACTGAGCCAATCGTGGCTGATGGTTGGCTCCGCAAAGTCGAAAGAGAGCTAGTCACCGTTGGATGCACTGATGCTGAGAAGGTGCGCTTTGCCGCACATCAACTTGATGGACCTGCAGCTTCTTGGTGGGAGAACTACACCGCCACTTATCCCATTGGTGCTATCACATGGGATCAGTTCCAGCAGGCCTTCCGCACTGCTCATGTCTCAGCTGGAGCCATGAGTCTGAAGAAGCGTGAGTTCCGCAACTTACGCCAGGGGAACCGTACTGTGGCACAGTACGTGGATGACTTCAGCAAGCTTGCTCGCTATGCCCCTGATGATGTGACCACAGATGCCGCCAAGCAGGAGAAGTTCCTCGAGGGACTCAATGATGAACTGAACATGCAGCTCATTGTGGCTACCTTCAACAACTACCAGGAGCTGGTAGACAAGGCCACCATTCTTGAAGGCAAGCAGCAGCAGATAGAAAGCCGCAAGCGGAAGTACAGCCAGGGGAAACACAACTCCGGAGCTCAGCAGAAGCCCCGTTATGCACCATACTCAGGAGGGCACACCCATCATAACCATGGAGGTCATAACCATGGAGGAAATGGGAACAACCGTCACCAGTACAACAAGTCAGGCAATGGCAATCAGCATCGTTCTGCCCCGGCTCCGAAGGATCTGAGCCACATCACCTGTTTCAAGTGCCAGAAGACAGGGCACTACGCCACCGATTGCCCGGAGGCCAAGCAGAGGAATGGAAATGGCAATGGAGGCTCAGCGAAGAAGCCCAATCCGTTCCCTCGTGCTCAGGTGAACCACATCGACGTGGAGGACGTCTATGATCAGCCAGACACTGTGGTTGGTAAGTTTTTATTGAATTCACGTTCAGTATTGGTACTCTTTGATTCTGGTGCAATGCATTCATTCATATCAAGGGTAGTTGTGGAAAAGTACGGGTTGCCCACTAAAACCCTTAGAAGCCCCCTTCGCGTCAGTTCTGCAGGAGGAGAAATGATGGCAGGCTTAGGCTGTCATGCAACCCTCAACATCGGGAACCATAAATTTCCCGCAGACCTCATAGTGTTGGAAACCTAGACCTTGGATGTAATCCTAGGCATGGATTGGTTGACGAAGTTTGAAGGGAACATAGACTGTGCCCGCAAGTCGATTCTGCTCACCACCCCGGAGCAGAAGAGGATCAAGTATGTAGCCAGGCATAGCCAGATGAAGAATCAGGTGCATTCCCTCACGGGAGTTGTTCAGGAGGAAGTGCCAGTAGTGCAAGACTTTCCCGATGTGTTTCCGGAGGAATTACCAGGAATGCCACCGGACAGGGACATTGAATTTCTGATTGAGTTGTTGCCCGGCACAGCCCCAATATCCAAGAGACCTTATCGAATGCCACCGAACGATTTGAAGGAGATCAAGAACCAAATTAATGAGCTGTTGGAGAAGGGATATATTCGGCCAAGCTCATCACCTTGGGGAGCCCCAGTTCTTTTGGTAGAGAAGAAGGATGGAACCTTGAGAATGGTTGTTGATTATCGTTCGTTGAACGACGTGACCATCAAGAACAAGTACCCTCTACCGATGATTAATGATCTATTTGATCAGCTAGTTGGAGCCAAGGTATTCTCCAAGATCGATCTTCGATCAGGGTATCATCAGTTGAAGATCCGTGAAAAGGATATACCCAAAACAGCATTCACTACCAGGTATGGTTTATATGAGTATACCGTCATGTCGTTTGGATTGACTAATGCTCCTGCATACTTCATGAATTTGATGAACAAGGTATTTATGGAATATCTGGACAAGTTTGTCGTGGTGTTCATCGATGATATACTGATTTTCTCCAAGAGCGAGGAAGAGCATAAGGAACATTTGCGTCTAGTTCTGGAGAAACTTCGTGAACATCAGTTGTATGCCAAGTTCAGTAAATGTGAATTCTGGCTGAAGGAAGTCGGATTCCTCGGACATGTTATTTCAGGAGAAGGAATAGCAGTTGACCCCACCAAGGTTGTATCAGTCACCGATTGGCAGTCACCCACCACAGTCAAGGAGATCCGCAGTTTTCTCGGACTCGCAGGATATTATCGGAGGTTTATTGAGAATTTCTCGAAGATTGCCAAGCCCATGACTGAGCTGTTGAAGAAGGAAGCCAAGTATGTTTGGACCGAGGCTTGTGAAGCCAGTTTTCAGGAATTGAAGAAACGTTTGGTTACAGCCCCAGTACTGATTTTGCCGGACATACACAAGGATTACCAGGTATATTGTGACACTTCTCGTCAGGGACTCGGAGGAGTACTCATGCAGGAAGGAAAAGTTGTAGCTTATACCTCCAGACAGCTACGACCACACGAGCTGAATTATGCCACACATGATTTGGAGTTAGCAGCCGTAGTGCATGCACTCAAGACCTGGAGACATTTCCTCATCGGAAACCGTTGTGATGTTTACACAGATCACAAGAGCTTGAAGTATATTTTCACACAGAAGGAATTGAATCTCAGGCAGAGGAGATGGCTAGAATTGATAAAGGACTATGACATGAGATTGCATTACCACCCCGGTAAAGCTAATGTTGTAGCAGATGCTTTGAGTCGTAAGAGTTATGTGAATACTCTTACAGCAGGAGGATTACCCCAGGAGTTAGTCGATGACCTCAGAGATCTCCGACTGGAGATAGTTCCGAGAGGATTTGTGGCAACTCTGGAAGTACAGTCCACTTTGGCCGAAAGGATTCGTGAAGCCCAGAAGTCGGACAAGGGAATTGATGAGATAAAGCAAAAGATGGAGGAAGGAAAAGCTAAAGGATTCCGTAAGGATGAACACGGAACTATATGGTTTGAGGATCGTATTTATGTGCCCAATGATCCCGAACTCAGGAAGCTAATTCTTCAGGAGGCTCATGATTCACCGTACTCGATTCACCCCGGCAACACCAAGATGTACCTAGATTTGAAGCAAAGTTTCTGGTGGACAGGTATGAAGAAGGAAATTGCCGAGTATGTAGCCGTATGCGATGTTTGTCAACGAGTGAAGGCAGAACATCAGAAGCCAGCAGGGTTACTTCAACCTTTGCCGATTCCCGATTGGAAATGGGAGAAACTTGGTATGGATTTCATCACAGGATTACCC
Organism: Triticum dicoccoides; assembly: GCF_002162155.2. Classification (NCBI taxonomy): domain Eukaryota; kingdom Viridiplantae; phylum Streptophyta; class Magnoliopsida; order Poales; family Poaceae; genus Triticum; species Triticum dicoccoides. Next base: position 163,555,210 of record NC_041392.1, read on the forward strand.
AGGACCCGTTCAGGTTATGATTCCATCTGGGTAGTGGTTGATCGTTTGACCAAGGTAGCTCACTTCATTCCCGTGAAGACTACCTATACCAGTGCTAAGTTGGCCAAGATATACATGACCAGGATCGTATGTCTGCATGGAGTTCCGAGGAAAATCGTGTCTGATAGAGGAACCCAGTTTACCTCAAAGTTTTGGAAGCAGTTGCATGAAACTTTGGGTACAAGGCTGGAATTCAGTACAGCTTTTCATCCGCAGACAGATGGACAGACCGAGAGAGTCAACCAGATTCTGGAGGACATGTTGAGAGCTTGCGTGCTAGACTATGGGTCTAGCTGGGATGATAATTTGCCATACGCAGAGTTCTCGTACAACAACAGTTATCAATCCAGTTTGAAGATGGCCCCTTTCGAAGCTCTATACGGAAGGAGGTGCAGAACACCATTGCTGTGGGATAGTGTTGGAGATCGATCACTTTTCGGTTCCGACCTTATCAGGGATTCCGAAGAGAAAGTCAAGCTGATTCGAGACAAACTCAAGATAGCACAGTCGCGACAGAAGAGTTATGCCGACAGTAAGCGCAAGGAGGTAACTTACGAAGTCGGAGACCGAGCATATCTTCGTGTGTCTCCACTTCGTGGGATCAAGAGGTTTGGAGTCAAAGGAAAGTTAGCACCCCGATTCATTGGCCCATACAAAATCCTCGAACGTTGTGGAGAAGTTGCTTACAAGTTGGAATTGCCGGAAGGATTGTCCGGAGTTCATGATGTCTTCCATGTTTCGCAGCTGAAGAAGTGTCATGCCGACATGGCTGATATTCCGTTGAGAGACACAGTGCCCCTAGAGGCCATACAACTCGACAGTGATCTGACTTATAAGGAGAAACCCGTCCGAATTCTCGAGACTGCGAGCAGAGTCACCCGCAGCAAGGTCATCAAGTTTTGCAAGGTGCTGTGGAGTCATCACTCCGAGGAAGAAGCCACCTGGGAGCGAGAAGAAGACCTCCTTCGAGACCACCCACACCTATTTGCTAGCCAACCCGAATCTCGAGGGCGAGATTCATCTTAAGGTGGGTAGGTTTGTAACATCCCAAATTTCCTATTTGGAATGTTTTACAATTATAGCTAAGCATCTATGCATTCTGTTTGAATTTGAGTGGCATTTGAAGTTTCTGAAGTTTTGGACTGGTTGGCTTTTGAATTCAAACTTTGGCAGTGGAAATCATTTCAAAAATTATGTCTGATAAATACTTGAGAGGAAGTATGAGAGGAGTAAACATGACACTCCAAAAACATCAGAGGAAAAATGTTGCCAAAAAGTTTGAATTCAAATTTGAGTTTTATTTGAATTTTGAAAAAAATGAATTTTTATAAAGTTTGGATTTTGCCCCTGGAAAAATGTTCAAATGATAGGGAATATTCCCCTGATCATTTTGATATATATATATGTCCTATATAAAATATTTATATTCTATATATATTATCTCTGTTTTTATTTTTCAAAAAAATAAAATTAGAAAAAGAAAAAGACCCAGGCGCCAGCCAGGCCGACTGGCCCAGCCAGCACCTGGGCAGCCCACCGAACCGGCCCAGCCAGGCGCCAGCCAGGCGGCCCAGCGAGCCAACCGACCGAGCACCCGCCCGAATCGGCTACCGCTCGGCCGACCGACCGGACCCGCTCCCCCTCTCCCTCACTGACGGGTGGTCCCCACCCCTTCACCTACCCCTCTCCCACGCCAACCGCCGCG
>NC_041392.1:163557536-163568004 GCF_002162155.2 Triticum dicoccoides
GCCGATAGGTAAGTCGCCGGAGTTCACCCCCGCCGTCCGATCTAGTTCAACGGTTAGGATTAGAACCCCGAAGGGGTAAGTTAGTTCAAATAAAACCGGGTTTATTTCCGGTTAGATCGGTTTAGTTAGGTTTTTATTAAACCGGCCGATTCGTTTAAACCCTAGGGCGTAGTTTAGTTATTTAACGCCGAAGCGTTATATAAGCCCATTAGCCCATTTTTCTTTATTTTTCGTTTCTCTTTTAACAGAATAGTTTCAGATTTGAAAAATTCATATCTTTTAATCTACTTAATATTTTTAAGTGATTTTTTTTTGTTGGTTTGAAAATTTCTTATAGTTTCTGTAGAAAATATAATTAGCCATGTTAAAATTATTCAAAATTTCTTTATTTTAGATTTAGACAGAATAGTAAATCTGCTATAAAATGAGTTAGGAAAATTATTTTTTAGTGATTCTTTTTGTCACACCTTTGTTTTGACATTGCCTAACCGTAGGAATTTATTTGGGCATTTTAGGATTAATAAAAATTAGTTTTAATCAGAATCATGTTATTCTTAATTAATTAACTAGCTACTGTTTTCCTATTGTTTTAGTTAGCAAATAAATTAACTTTTCATATGTGATAGATTATTCTATGTTAGTTTCTGTCACTTTAGAGCATGAACTTTTATTTATAATAAATAAAACTTTTATTTTATTTTTCTTATTAGAATTTGCTTTAGGCCTAATAGGAGTTTTATAATAGCTTTTAAAGTGATTCTCTTTGCTGTTAGTTGCTTAATGCATTCTTTTCTGTTAAGTTAACATAAACTCATGCTTAGGTTATGTTGAGAAATTTTTTGTTATGTAAAACTATTTTTAGTCGCTGCTTGAAGTAGGAAAAACTTTGAGTTGGGTTTCTTCGAGTTTTCCTTTGGGTTTTGATTCGTTTGTTTTGGTGTGTTATGTTACTATGCTATTGTGTTAAGTGATCATATGCTATATGCTTATTGTGATTATTGTTTGTCTCGGTAGAATTTTCGGAGTGCGAGGCTTGCTACCACGAGTCCCTAGCTTACGAAGATCGTCAGCAAGGCAAGTCTTGATCATGTTATTTCTATACCTATGTTTTTGTGCATTAGAATTGTCACCACCCCACCACGCATGCAGTAGTGAAATCTTGAAGTCATTAAACTTGAGTAGTATCATGTGGTAGGATGAACCAATCCCCTTGTTACCATGACCCCGGGACGAAGTAGTTTATTTTGCTATGCTCGTAGACGGGTTTTGGGTTGAGTGAAATTCATAAGCAAGATGTGAGCGTCAATGATGATGACAACCCCATGAACTACAATGATCAAGAAGGACTTCGGAAAATCACTACTGGGTGGAGGACGGTTGACGGGCACCCTGGAGCACCCAGTGGTGGCCGGGATGCATGGAGAAGCGCCATGACATCCTGCGGAAAGCTTCACCCAGCCACGAAGAGAAGGATGGATGCCCCATGACCGGAAGCTTACCTGTGCAGCCGCAAGCCATTATGGGCTCTGGCTGGGTTGACCCTAGTAGTGACGCTGGCTGGACGGTACTACGAGATGTAGAAGAACGGTAGGATTGGATGGGTACCGGCAGTAGCCAGAAGAACTCTTCGGAAGACCCTGTTTCATTCGTCCCGTCTTCAAACACCATGAAGTGCGAAGACTTTAAAAGGAGGGAATGATTCTTGCGGGGAAAGTGCGCAAACCTCTGCAGAGTTTAAAGATCTAATCGATTAGCCGTGTCCCCGGTTACGGACATTTGAGCCTCTGGAACTTGGAAGTATTCGGAATTCTCAACACTGAAACTAATGAATTAATTTGAGGGGTTTATGACTTAATAATTTGGGAACGAGATATTGGTTGGCGGAACCATCTCAATAACTACCAACAATTTGTAGTAATTTGCAAACAAGTCCACTGTAGTAGGATAAAATTGGCTTTACGCAAAATGATGAAACTTAGAACTCCACAGCCAAAATGCATATAGTGTAGTAACTTTATTATTGTTATTCTTCATGACTTGCCAGCTTATTCCAAAAGCTGACCTACATGGCTGCAACGTCTTATGTTGCAGAGGTATATTCCGATCAGGAGTGAGGCTACGCTCCGCGCTTGGCGATTGCCCTTTGGAGTCGGATGGACTCGCTTTACCTTCGACGCTTCCGCAGCATTAGTAGTTTATTTCTCATGAGTTGGCCTTGAGCCGAATTTATTCCCTTGTAATAAAGACTCTATATGAGAATCGTGTAATAAAATTCAGGTGTGATTGAACTTTGATTACTTTATCGATGTACTGTGAGTACCAGCATGATCTTGGGATGGTACAGACAGAGATTTGACCGATTTTGGGTCAGGTCGCTACATTCATAGAGTTCAAGGAGAGGAGCTGGTGTTACCTTCTATTTTTGAAAAATTAAAAAGAAAACAAAAAATCACTAAATCTTTATTTTAAAGTGAATAAGAAGGATCTGAAGTTAGTTTTCCATTTTCATATTTCAAAACGTGTTTTTAATAGTTTTTATATTAAAGCTTATGTGACATGTTACCAACCAAGAATCATAAACTTGTCCTATGGTCATTTTCATGAGAAAACCTTCACACATATGAGCTATCACCTACAAGATTTCATAGAGTTCAAGGAGATGAGGTAGGGTTACCTTCTGTTTTTGAAAATTTTAAAAAAATCAAAAAAATCACCAAACCTTTATTTCAAAAAAATATGAAGATTAATTCAAAAAATAGTGAGACTTCGAATCTACACTATATAGATTGAATAGGTGTTAATAAAAAGGGAACATTTGGCTCATTTAGAGTAGGTCCCAAAAAAACTTGATTACAAATGGGCTGTTTACCCTAGCCTGGGAGCTTATTTGGAGCACATTTCTCAAATTCAAATTTCTTTGACCTCCTCTAAATCACCTCAAATTTTGCACACATGATCTCCTACACAAACATAGATAGTTGATAACACATCTTCATTAAAATGTTGTTTTTTGCTCTGTTATTGGAATATTTGATAAAAGGAAACCCTTGATAAAATGATGGATTACAGCATATGTGTGATCATTGCAGCACCTGAACTTTCAAAACACTGAAACAAATCATAGCAGATAAATTTAAAAAACAAAAATACCCAACATAGATAGCCACATGCATATAATATTCTTCCAACCACCAAAAGATAACCCACATCCTGTTCACAAACATAGTTCACCCACATAGTTCAGCAAACAACCTAAAGTACTTAAAACACATCATGACATCATAACATCAGGGAAGGGGAGACAAGACTTTGGCTAGGGAAGCATGCTGCCCCATGATCTTGTAGTCCTCGCCGTGGATGGCCACATATTCTGCATGAGCTAGAAGGTGAACGAAGCGGCCGGACTTTGGCTTTGGCTTGGTGGTGCAGTAGGGGCAGCGCCAAGTTTTGGTCCTGCTCTTGTAGTAGTAATCCACGCCCTTCACCCTGATCTTCTCCTCTTCCTTCTCTTTGAAGGAGGCGAAGTTGCCGCGGTCCACATCCACATCTTCCCCAGAGACATACTGCACACACGAATGAATTACATTAGTACATTATAGATTCATGGGAATACACCATGTCAAACAAACTAAATGAACAATCTAAATTTCAAGTAGGCTTACCTCATACTCTTCATCGTCACCATATGCTGGATCGTACGGGTCACCGAAAGTATAGTCTATCTTCCTCCTCTTCCCCCAACCATCATCCTCCTGAATATACAATTACATCCATCACTAGTAAATACATAAGCCAATTGAAAATTTAGATATGCACATATGACATTTTGATCATAGGGCTAATATACTATGATCCTATTTGCATTTTCCATTGTCATTTGAACAACATAGCTAATATAACTACATATTGAAATTTAGATATGCACACTTGATCTTAGGGCTAATATACTATGATCCTATTTGCATTTTCCATTGTCATGCACACACATTGAACAACAGAGCTAATATAACTACATAATGTGGACATATTGTGAACAACATAGCTAATATAACTTGAAGCAAATAACTTGAGTAGCATTAAAAACCCTAATCTGTGAGCACTAAAAACAAATCTAATAAGCATCATAGCATTAAAAAAGGAACAATTGTATTCGTGCCCCTAGTTGGGTCATGCTCGACTGATTTGCCCCTATTTTTTCAACAATTGTGGTTTTGCCCAGCTCACTTCACTCGCCTTGTGTTTTTTGCCCTTTCGGGGCAGTTCCAACCAATCACGGTTCGCCACGTGGCGACTGCTCACTGGTCGGAACCGCCCCGGAAGGGCAAAAACACAAGGCGAGTGAAGTGAGATGGGAAAAACCACAATTGTTGAAAAAATAGGGGCAAATCAGTCCAGCGTGACCCAACTAGGGGCACGAATACAAAAATCCCTTAAAAAACCCAATCTATTCACAACATCTAGCATTTTTGCAACGAATTTATCCAAATCTAAAAACCCCAATCATTGCAGCACCTAAAATCATAGTTCACAACATCTAGCTAGAATTTTTGCAACCAATTTATCCAACAACCCCTAGTCCAAAAACCCCCATCCCCCAACCCATACAAAAAAACCCTGGCCCATCCGTCAAAGCAACTACTCTAACCATCTGAACTACTGTATGAATCACAATCGAACTAACTCTACAAGCTAAGCAAGTGCAAATGGGTGCCCAGTGCAAATACCTGCTCCTCCATGGCAGGCGGCACAACGGGGGCATCGGGATGGACTGTGCCGCTCGACGCCGTCACCTTCTGCAGCGATGAGGCGGAGCCCGCCACATCCACAATGGTTGCGAGTTTCCCCGCACCACCGTGGACGCCGCCGACATCCCCGTTCACCGCGCCCTGACCTTGTAGCTCCACCACATCTCTGGCCGCTGCGCCGGCGTCGCCACGAGCGTCGGCCATCTGACAGATGGAGGCGATGAAGGTGAGGAAGAGAATGCGGTGGGGGAGAGCGAGACGGTGCGGTGGAGGCAGTGGAGGAGAGCGAGACGACGACGGCGTGCAGAGGAAGACGATGCGGCAACGAGTTGATTTGGGGGAAAATGGTAGGGGCGATGGAGGTGGTTGCCCTCTTTATATGATGGGACGTTCCGGGCATGTCCATGGACCCGTGCTACCCCACGACTGCGGTCTTGCATGCTCCCACATATAGGCGGCCCCACTCGTCAGCTAACGGTCAAAGGCATTGACCCGACGGCAACGTCTGCTATAACTAGTTATGAGGGTTTCGGGCAAGGGAGTGGGGAAAAGTGAGCAAAAGTTAACAGAGTGGGGATGAATGAGTAGAGCTAAATATTTCAAAAAAATGAGTAGAGCTAAGGAACCAGGGGCACAGAAATAAAAATCCCTATTTAATAACAAAAGGCTCTAGTAATTATTATGAGGCTTTTATATTTAATTTAATATCAATAGGCCTAAAAAGGCCAAGTGGTGGAAGGAGAATTTGGCGACAAGGACCCGTGTAGGGGAGGCGCCCACTTTTCCAAGTGGGGTGGCCGAATTGGACTAGGGGAGGGACTCCTCCCTCTCCTAGGACGGCACACCAAGGAGGGGCTCCTCCCCTCCTTGTGTGGTGCCCATCCTCTCCCTCCAACCTATATATACTAGAGGCTTTTGCACTATTTGGACATGCAAGTTTTGGAGCCTCCTCTAGTTCTCTAGTTCTAGTTGGTCCTAGTTGATCAATTAGAGCTTGACATAGATCCTCTAATCCTCATAATTAGAAGCCCGGTGTGGTTCTAATATCCTCCCTCTAATTCTCCAATGATGATTAGCTCTGGATGGACCATGAAGACCATACGCTTGCAATCAAGTAGAGAGGCCATGCTTTCGTTCTTCCGTTTGAGGGATCCTTCATGGGTGGTTCACAGGATCATTCATCTATGGTTCGAGGGACTCCAAGTACGATATACACCAACTCATCTACTTCTGCTGCCACTCGGAGTCAGTAACGATCATTATCCTAACCGTTAATGCATCTTCATATTGTTCCTTGGTGATCGTATGATTATTTTTTTATTCTCTACTATGTTTCCCAACACGTTCTCCGTGATCCTGGGTACCTGTGGGGATGAAGAACGTGAATGAAACAAGCGAAAACTACAGAACAATTCTATTTCACACATACATGACGTTAATTCAAAGCACTTCCATCGATTCCTCCAACAAATATATCGGGTTGCAAGGATATTTCCTCAACCCTTACCTTACCGGACTACTCACACATGGAGACCAGATCACACGAAGAACACAGACATCATGAAGGTAGATTGATTGATAATATGTCTTACATTGGATGCCGTGTGTGATACACGATTACGAGTATGATTAGAGGAGGAAGAACTATGGTGGAGATGGAGATGGGAAATGATAGTAACTAGGGTTGATGATGAAGACGACTCTATTGTGAGGCTTTACAAAGTTTGTTCAGGTGGATGAGAAACATTGGTTTCCATGCCATACGACCGCTCATGCGAGCGGGCGCGGTCACTGATAGCCCACAAGTATAGGGGATCGCAATAGTTTTCGGGGGTAGAGTATTCAACCTAAATTTATTGATTCGACACAGGGGAGCCAAAGAATATTCTCAAGTATTAGCAGTTGAGTTGTCAATTCAACCACACCTGGATAACTTAATATCTGCAGCAAAGTAGTATGGAAGTAACGGTAACAGTGGCAAAGGTAACAGTAACTAAGCAAAGATCAATACGTGAAAAGCTCGTAGGCATTGGATCAGTGATGGATAATTATGTCGGATGCGATACCTCATGCAATAGTTATAACATAGGGTGACACAGAACTAGCTCCAGTTCATCAATGTAATGTAGGCATGTATTCCGAATATAGTCATACGTGCTTATGGAAAAGAACTTGCATGACATCTTTTGTCCTACCCTCCCGTGGCAGCGGGGTCCTATTGGAAACTAAGTGATATTAAGGCATCCTTTTAATAGAGTACCGAACCAAAGCATTAACACTTAGTGAATACATGGACTCCTCAAACTACGGTCATCACCGGGAGTGGTCCCGATTATTGTCACTTCGGGGTTGCCGAATCATAACACATAATCGGTGACTATAGATTTGCAAGATAGGGTCAAGAACTCACATATATTCATGAAAACATAATAGGTTCAGATCTGAAATCATGGCACTCGGGCCCTAGTGACAAGCATTAAGCATAGCAAAGTCATAGCAACATCAATCTCAGAACATAGTGGATACTAGGGACCAAATCCTAACAAAACTAACTCGATTACATGATAAATCTCACCCAACCCATCACCGTCCAGCAAGCCTACGATGGAATTACTCATGCACGACGGTGAGCATCATGAAATTGGTGATGGAGGAAGGTTGATGATGATGACGGCGACGGATTCCCCTCTCCGGAGCCCCGAACGGACTCCAGATCAGCCCTCCCAAGAGAGATTAGGGCTTGGCGGTGGCTCCGTATCGTAAAATGTGATGAATCCTTCTCTCTAATTTTTTTCTCCCCGAACGTGAATATATAGAGTTGGAGTTGAGGTCGGTGGAGCACCAGGGGGCCCACGAGGCAGGGGGGCGCACCCCCACCCTCGTGGACAGGGTGTGGGCCCCCTGTCCTTGATTCTTTCGCCAGTATTTTTTATATATTCCAAGAATATTCTCCGTGAAGTTTCAGGTCATTCCGAGAACTTTTATTTCTGCACAAAAATAACACCATGGCAATTCTGCTGAAAACAACGTCAGTCCGGGTTAGTTCCATTCAAATCATGCAAGTTAGAGTCCAAAACAAGGGCAAAAGTGTTTCGAAAAGTAGATACGATGGAGAAGTATCAACTCCACCAAGCTTAAACCTTTGCTTGTCCTCAAGCAATTTAGTTGACAAACTGAAAGTGATAAATAAAAACTTTTACAAACTCTGTTTGCTCTTGTTGTTGTAAATATGTAAAGCCAGCATTCAAGTTTTCAGCAAAGATTATGAACTAACCATATTCACAATAACACTTAGGTCTCATATTTACTCATATCAATGGCATAATCAACTAGCGAGCAATAATAATAAATCTCGGATGACAACACTTTCTCAAAACAATCATAAAATGATATAACAAGATGGTATCTCACTAGCCCTTTCTGAGACCGCAAAACATAAATGCAGAGCACCTTTGAAGATCAAGGACTGACTAAACATTGTAATCATGGTAAAAGAGATCCATTCATACTCATACTCAATATAAATTAATAGTAATGGATGTAAATGACAGTGGTGCTCTCCAATTGGTGCTTTTTAATAAGAGGATGATGACTCAACATAAAAGTAAATAGATAGGCCCTTCGCAGAGGGAAGCAGGGATTTGTAGATGTGCCAGAGCTCGATTTTTGAAACAGAGATAACTAATATTTCAAGTGGCATGCTTTCATTGTCAACATAACAACCGAGAGATCTCGATATCTTCCATGCTACACACATTATAGGCGGTTCCCAAACAGAATGGTAAAGTTTATACTTCCCCACCACCAACAAGCATCAATCCATGGCTGGCCCGAAACAACGGGTGCCTCCAACTAACAACAGTCCTGGGGAAGTTTTGTTTGCAATTATTTTGATTTAATTTGAGCATGGGACTAGGCATCCCGGTGACCAGCCATTTTCTGGTGAGTGAGGAGCGGAGTCCACTCCTCTTGAGAATAACCCGCCTAGCATGGAAGATACAGACATCCCTAGTTGATACATGAGTTATTCGAGCATACAAAATAGAATTTCATTTGAAGGTTTAGAGTTTGGCACATACAAATTTACTTGGAACGGTAGGTAGATAACGCATATAGGAAGGTATGGTGGACTCATATGGAATAACTTTGGGGTTTATGGAAGTGGATGCATAAGCAGTATTCCCGCTTAGTACAAGTGAAGGCTAGAAAAAGACTGGGAAGTGACCAACTAGAGAGCGACAACAGTCATGAACATGCATTAAAATTAATCAACACTGAGTGCAAGCATGAGTAGGATATAATTCACCATGAACATAAATATCATGGAGGCTATGTTGATTTTGTTTCAACTACATGTGAAAACATGTGCCAAGTCAAGTCACTCGAATCGTTCAAAGGAGGATACCACCCTATCATACCACATCACAATCATTTTAATAGCACGTTGGCACACAAGGTAAACCATTATAAACTCCTAGGTAATTAAGCATGGCATGAGCAGTTATGATCTCTAATTTTCATTGCAAACATGTTTCATTCATAATAGGCTGAATCAGGAACGGTGAACTAATCATATTTACAAAAACAAGAGAGGTCAAGTTCATACCAGCTTCTCTCATCTCAGTCAGTCCATCATAAATCGTCATTATTGCCTTTCACTTGCACGACCGAACGATGTGGATAATAATAATAGTGCACGTGCATTGGACTAAGCTAGAATCTGCAAGCATTTAATACACAGGAGAAGACAAGGTAATATGGGCTCTTGGTTAAATCTACAATAATGCATATGAGAACCACTTCACATTTTCATCATGGTCTTCTCCTCTCAACCCCCAAAGAAAGGAATTAAAACTATTTACACGGGAAAGCTCCCAACAAACAAAAGAAGAACGAGAAATCTTTTTGGGTTTTCTTTTAATTATTACTACTACAGGCATGAAAAGTAAACTAGCTAAAAGCTACAACTAATTTTGTTTTTGTTTTTCTTAAGGTTTATTCAAGCACACAAGAAAAAAGCAAGAAAAAGGAAAGTAAACTAGCATGGATAGTACAATGAAAAAGTATGAGCACCGACAACTAGAATGAGTGTGCAAACATGAATGTAATGTCAGTGAGAAATACGTACTCCCCCAAGCTTAGGCTTTTGGCCTAAGTTGATTTATGGCCACGGCTGGCCTCGCGGATATCCAAAGTTGTAGCTGGGGTCGTACTGAGATGCAGCGGCTATTGCCCAATGAGCTGCAGCTTGGAGGCAAGCTGCCTCCGACCTCCTCTCATACTCGTTCGCCTCCTCCCTGGTTATAGCATATCTCCCTTTTGACTGAAAGTCAAAGAAAGCAGGAGCAGGAAGAGCACACTACTAGGGAAAACCTTATACACAGCATCTTAGCAGTAGCGCTGGACAAAACAGGGTGCTACTGCTAATTAGTAGTAGCATTTTTAAATAGACCGCGCTACTGCTACTACTTTAGCATCAGTGCGTTCTGCGAAACCGCGCTGCTGCTATATTTGTACAGGGCGCCGATGGCTAGCCCCACTTAGCAGTAGCGTGTACCAATGACCAGCGCTACTGCTATGGCCCATAGCAGTAGCACGTTTCTCTGAAACGCGCTACTACTTACTTACCTTATCCTGGAGCTGTTCACCCTCTCACACTCTCTCTCACTCGCTCTCGCCCGCGCCGAACCTGTACGTCGTCCGCCGCCGCCCCGCTGCTCCTC
>NC_041392.1:163568472-163601007 GCF_002162155.2 Triticum dicoccoides
CCTCCTCCTCTCTCCTTCCTCCTCCCTTCCCCTCCTCCCTCCATCTCTTTTTTTCTGTTTTTCACTGTAGTTTTTTACTATTGTATAATGTAGTTTTTTTTACTGTTTTTAGTAAGTGTCTAAAATAATTAGTAAGTAAATTTAATAAACTAGTTGAACTAGTTTAGTTTTAGTAAGAACTAGTTGAATTAATAGAACTAATGTATTTTTAGTAAGAAAATTAATATAACTAGTTGAAGTAGTTTATTTTTAGAAAGAACTAGTTGATTTCTATTTATAGTAAGTTTATATTTAGTAAGAACTAGTTGAATTAATAGAACTAGTTGAACATGTCACATTTGTTGTTATTTTTTTTAGTTTAATCAATTATTCCCGCATCAACGTCGACGATTCCTATCCCGCATCCTTGTCGTCGATACCCGTCGTTCGCTAGGGTTTTAGTTGTATTAGTGATGTTATATATATGATACTATTCGGGATGTATTAGTGATAACTTATAGGGTTTTTGTTTTTGCAGAAATCAGGGAGCCCCTCCATCATCCCCGCCGTCGTCCCGTCACCGACCCCCTCCGACCTTGAGGTGAGACTAGCCAAATCTTCATGTCAATATGAGTCCTATAAGATATGATGTAGATAAAAACATGTATATCTTGTGTTGCTCAAATAGGATATGTGGTTGCCCAAGTGGGCGGTCATGTTTAGGTTACACCTCCGAGCGGCCTATTTTTTGCCGGAGTGTTGATTAATTTCCGTTCCGACAAATTTCAGGCGCTCGATATGTCCTTTTTAGCAAAGGTCATGCCGGATTTTTCTGTGAATTCTAGCATGACTTGTGCTAGAATATGTTGGAAATATCGGGTGGCCTGGATTTTCTCGAAAAATAATTAAACGACATTTCGGGTTGACTTTAAGTCTGTCGAGGCTCCACCATATATGAGAGGACGAAGAATCCCGACTGTTGTCGTGGGGGTCGTTTCTCCTTCTTCTCCTTCTGCTAGACCTTTGTTATGCACTAGGGGAAGGAGGCGTAACGACCATCACCGACGGTCGCAAATGTCAGAGAGGAATCAGTGAGGGAGAGTCTCTACCATATATGAGAGGACGAAGAATCCCGACTGTTGTCGTGGGGGCAGCTTCTCCTTCATTCCCGTGTGCTAGACAATTTGGTGTAATGCACTCAGGAACGAAAGGAGAAGCTACCATCACCGATGGTCGAATATATACACCACGTGAGCTGAGAGTTTCAAGAAAAGACTCAACAGACCGATAGTCAACCCATGATGAATAATAATGATCTAATTTAGTTTTTTTAGTACATATATTTAATTGTACAAGTTTAATCTTTGAATTATGAACGTAGGAAATGTCGTACTCGGACGATGAAAGTCTCCCGGGGGAGTGCAACTGGTACCATGACGATCGAGGTATGTGCGACAGGCCTCATCTGGATGAAGATCGGCGCTTCAGCATTAAGCTCGAGGAGACCTTCGATGTTGAAATGATACGCACTGACGACAAGTGTTTTTTTCATAATTAAGCATGACTTCAACTATGTCAACGTGTAATTTTCATCTTTTACAATTCAACTAGCCTATCCCATGCCATGCAAGACGCTATGTCTTGGAGAGGATGGGTTTTGAAGACCATGAAAATTTCAAACAAAGAAAATACACCTAAGGACCCATCATGATATGGATTTTGAAGTAAATCTGTACAATTCTCATAGCGTAACCCATTTTTGTTGCCAAAATTGGGAACCACTTTGCAAGATGTATGGTTTTTATGAGGATATGATTGTCACCATGGATCTTGGTGATCCTGACATCGAGCAAGACAATATGGACATTTGGGTCCTTGTTGATACGCTTCCGATTCTACCGCTATGTGAGTTTCTCAAACATAGTTATTAACTAATTTATATTGTTTATTTCAAAATAGTTGACAGCTTATTTTCATTCTTCAAACAATGTGCGAAAGATGGTAGACAAAACGCACTACACCGATGGCTCCGAATTAACTTATAAGGAGAAAAATCATCTGATCACCTTTCTGTACTGATCTTGAGAATTACAATGCCTATTATCGAACTCCTCCAAATTATGGTGAATATGTGCCACTAGTGCACGTGTTGAACCACGGTAACTTCTATGGAGATACCCTGGTAAGATTTTTTACTATTACGACATCCGTGCATCTTTTCCATACTTCTAAAACTAGTACATCATTGCTAACTATGAAGTTATTACTATGTTTTTCAACAGAAAATCCCGATGGATTGTGTGCCTCATCTGATGTATCAGAATGGTCGCCTTGATGTTTTGAACATACAGCCAGGTCATCCTACGGATCTCACATGTGCATATCGGATTTCTAAAACCGGTGAACACATGCTAATCAAAGAATGGAAAAAATATTTGGACAGTCGTAAGGAGGTTCTTGGAAGCAACATTAAGCGAAAGGCAAGAATTGGAGACAGGATAATCTCCATTCTCCATAATGAAGAGTCAGGGGCTATCTTGTTTTATGCTATTTTACCTAAGAGAATATAGTAGGTCCTAAGAGAATGTAGTAGGTCCTATGAGGTACAATATGTTTATTATGTGGTACAATGTGTTGAGTTGATGATGAGGAGTAGTTGTGATTATGACTAGTGTCCAACTTGCTATGTGATGTCTCGTTGATGAAAACGATGATCATGAGGAGGTGTTATATGACAATGATGTATTATGATGATAAGTTGTTAATGATATGATGATGATGATGATGATGATGATATTTATTATATTATTGGGTGAAAGAACCGCAGATTAGTTTCAAGTGGATGGACATCCACTTGAAACTAATCCGCGGTTCTTTCACCCTGTGATGTAATAACTCATTATGATGTAAAAACAATCTCTAAATTGCTGCTGTATGAAAACTTGTATAAAGGTGTATGAATACAACATGAAATAAAAGTTACGCCACCGGCAGCTGCACTGCACATAGAGCCAAGCAGCACCACAATCTCAAAGACAAGCCGGCACGCACCCGCGCCCTGGCCCACCGGTCAGATCTGGGCTCGAAGCCCTGCAGCAAAGCGCCGCCGGCTGGGGCTGGACAACGACCACGCCGGATCCGCCGCACACCGGCCCCGCAGCCTTTGTCGCCTAGCCAGCTATCGAAGAGGGGCTCCACCAACAACGCCATGAGGATGCCGCCGTGGTGCCCCAATCGCAGCGGCAAACACGGCGGCAGCGGCGAAGTGGCCAGCGTAGAGGGGAAGTGTGGTCGGCGGCGCTGGGTTCTTCCTTGCTAATCCTGCGGTGCGAGTTCGACGAGTGATTCACGAGCAAACATAGCGCGTGTGGTTTCTTCTGGACCACACGATGTTGGAGCGCTAGTGTGGCAGTTTCTTCTAGCAATCAGCCGACGTGTTAGGCATGCACGCATTCGACCGGCAATTTTTTATCCTGTTTTTACTTGAAGTTGAGATTCTTCATGGACCAGTACGTGGTAATTAGCTCCAAATCCATCACGTGGTGGTGTTAGTATGTGTTTTTCCTCGGAACTATGCACACGTCGGATTTTATGCTACATATTTCTATTTCAAGAACTCATACTAACTGGCTACTACTATGATGTGAAAACTGAAAAAGGGACAAATATCATCCACAACTGGATAAGGATTAGGCAATGGTGTACGAACATACACACACACACACACACAAAAGTTAAGGCACACACGGCGAAAACATATATGTTGCATGTATGTCCCATGAAGTAAATACAAAATTAATTGTCTCATAGAGTGCATAATAAATCATGGGCGCCAAAACACAGACATTTACATGTCATCGCAATGCTGGCTTTAGTTTATTTCAATGAAACTGTTTTTCCAGACCAGTAAAAGGATGCCATGCCTGATCTCACTAAAGAAGGACATGTTGGAGGTGGTATGAAGAAACTTGGCAACCAACTTATACACCATTTTGCCCCAAACATTGATGTTATGGAGAAACACCAACAATTACATCCATGTAAAATCACTTTGGAAGTACTGCATGCACAACATTTTTATTTTCCAATGGCAGTACAATGATGAATCTGTTGATGTGATATGATATGCACTTTCACTAGGCATCGATAATCTGATCTACAATGTCGTAAGGAAGCAATACTCTTCAACATCATTTTTCTGCTTCCTAAATTGTATCCATGAAAAACACGATACTAGCAATGCATGTATTGGTATTAATTAACTCACTCATGCTTATTTCAAATGTTTAGGGATACCACAGTACAAACATATTCTTTAAACAAAAGAATGTAGTAAACAAAAGTAACCTACTTTAGTGAACCAGCTTACTTTCTTAAACAAAGGTAATTACAAAAATTGTTATATTCTATCACCATGATTTAAGACATTAATGAATCTATGTATGATAGGCTTAGCTTTACTTAGTGTTAATCATCTAAAAGGAGATAGACAGAATATTATAGTTGGCTAATATCAACTTAAACTAGAATAGAAACAACACGTCAAAATGGTTGCACAACTTTAAAAATAGGTTGTGGATAAGAAGTAAAACATTATACAAACAACACATATATTCTGATGCTTATTTGTAGCTGTAGCGACCCGACCTCAGGCGGTCAAGTCTCTGTGCTTCAGTGTCATCCCTGGATCGGTAATGCTGACACACACAGTACTCGAAGGATTTATAACAGAGTAGCAATCACACACTTATTACATCGAATGTCTCAAAAGAGAACTTATTAGAATAAATATGGCTTAAAGCCATCTAACACGATAACAGCGGAAGGCTTGGAAGATGAAGTGAGTCCATCAGCTCCAACGGCATAGCTAAGTGCATGACAACGGCCTAGCGAACCTTACTCCTCGTCTGAAAAGTCTGCAACATGATACGTTGCAGCCCGAAAACGGGTCAGCACATGGAATATGCTGGCAATATAACACAGTAGAGCAATGAACAGATAAATGCTATCACTACATGCATATATGGCTGGTGGAGGCTATATGGTTATATGTTTTGCGAAAAGCCAATTTTTTCCTACAACAAAGGAATAAGTTTTATTTAACTATCATGGTGGTTGAAACATCATTGAGAAGGTACCTCCAACTCAATCCTAATTAAAAGTAATTATCGACCCAACAAATTAAATTAGAGTGATGAGATACAATAGGATAATCCAAGTACTAGATACTCAAGATGTCCATATTCGGGGACACGGCTAATCATGATTAGTTTGTACACTCTGCAGAGGTTTGCACACTTTTCCCCACAAGACTCGATCTCCTCCGTTGGATTTCTAGCACTACATGATGTTTGAGAAACGGATGACCGAGACACAGTCTTTCAGAAGCATTAACTCTTTACTCCGGTGGACAGTTACACCTACTTTCCCTCTACATCTGCTAGCCTACCACTGAAAGAGGTCACACAACATACTCAACTATGCCAGAGCCCATAATGGATTGTGGATGCACACGGAAGTTTCTAGCATAAACAATCTTATGATCCGTTTGAGCCTGGGTGGGGGGCCATAGGAGGATCACACGGTATATCCCCGAGATCTCCTAGGACAACACTGGATTTCCCAGGTGCCCAAACAAGCAATCCACCCAGATGTGTATTAAAGTTGCCACCTTAAGTTGAACCATTAATTAACAACCTCACATCTGTCATGGATTCACTCACCCAATCCTACGAGCATAGCATAGCAATAATAGCATAACGTAGAAGTAACTCCCAGGGTTTGATAATAAACAGGGCAATAGGTTCTACCTCATCATCTACTTCCCAAACCCACAAGTTAATCACATCCTAATCATGCAGTGTTTGAGGATTGGAACTAATGCATAAAAACTAGGTATAAAAGAGTATGATCAATGTGTTACTTGCCTTGCTGACGATCCGCAAAACCTAGTGACTCGTAGTAGCACGCTTCGCACTCCGGGAATTCTATTGCAAACACACAATAACATACATAACCAATCAACAAAGATGCACAGGTAAAACTCAAATAAGAAGATCTAACTAGAAAGTTCAACTTAAGAACTCCGGTTTGCAAAAAGAATCAAATCAAACGGAGCAACGAAACTCAAACTGCGAAAGAAACAAGATCCGATTACTAATCTGGACTAAAGTCAAATTTTACAGTACCAAAATCTTGTTCAAGTTGGTTAAACAGAAAGAGGGCTTCGAGACAAAGATCTAGGCGCTTGAATCGCCTGATTCCGACAAACGAGCGAAAAGATAAAGTAAAACGAAAATCGGGTTAGAAATCGCGATCGGAAATAATCGCGAAAAACCCTGGAAAAAGAAAACTAACGAACAGGCTAAAGAACGAACGTTCTCTGTCAGTGACTAACTGGTGAACAGCGTTCGTTTAAATGAACAAACAGATGAACGTCCGCAAAATAAATAAACCGACAGAAAAACCGATCTAATAAAAAAACGAGATCTAGCGTTTCGAAAAAACCGAACGGTTTTCGAGAAAAAAACCGACGAACGGCGCGGCGGCGACGGCTACCTCGGCGAGGTCGGCGGCCGCGGCGGCTGGCTCGGGCGGCGGGGCGGCAGCGGGGACGCGACGACGGCGCGGCAAGGCGGCGGGGCGGCGGCTCGGCACGGGGCGGGGGGAGCTTGCGGCGGGCTAGGGTTTCGGCAGGGCTGGCGGCTCTATGGGCCTCGGGGTCGCGGGCTCGGCTTATAAAGCCGGCCGTTCTAGGCGTCCTAGCCGGACACGGCCCGGAGTTGGTTCACTTTTTTTTAAACGTGTCATAGAAAAACAAAGAAAAGAAATACTAAACGGACTCCAAAAATCCTAAAATAAATTTTCCCCGTCCTCTAAAAATATGCCGGACAGAGTGAACATTTATTTGGGCCTATAATGCAATTTTGAAAAACGCGTATTTTTCCTAATTCAAATAAAATTGCAATAAAATCCGAATAAAATCAAATGTTTGATTTTAATATTTTTCCTCCAATATTTCATTTATTTTGGAGAAGTCATATTATCTCCTCTCATATATATGTATATCTATATTGATATGAAATATTTTCGAAGGGAAAATAAATTAAAACCAAAGTGATCCTTGTTTCAATATTTGATAAAATTCAAATATGGAAATCGTGAAATCCCCAACTCTCTCTGCGGGTCCTTGAGTTGCTTAGAATTTCGAGAATCGCCAACGAAAATGCAATAAAATATGATATGCATGAATAACCTATGTATAACATTCCAAATTGAAAATTTGGGGATGTTACAGTAGCATAATTAGATTAATTTATGAATACATTGAGAATATTGCATATAAGGTAGAACATCTATATGACAAGACTTATCGATTAGCATACACGACAGAAACATGCACGCTTGGATGCTGGACAAAGTATACCACATTTTTACTTTCTGAAGATAACTCAAGATAAACATTACGTGTACGATATTTTTATTATCAATACGTTAATCTAAATATAAGGTTGTTTACTCGATTTGTTGGCTAGGATTCATGTCCCATGTTTTAGCCCCAAAGAATCATATTATTAATTGAACCTTCATTTTTGTCATCATCAAACTTATTCTTTACATCGCCAACCTGATTAATGATAATTGACGTTTGCTTGGCAGCAAAGCACATCAATTTTTTTATTCCATTGCAACGCACGGGCATTTTTGTTAGTATAAAGAAAAGCACTTCCAAGGACACATGGGAATTATTGTCAAGCTAGTTTTCATCATGCTCATATGATTCGCATTTGTTACTTTGATAATTTGATATGTGGGTGGACCGGTGCTTTGGTGCTATCCTTCCTTAGACAAGCCTCCCACTTATGATTAACCCCCCTGCAAGCATCCGCAAATACGAAAGAAGAATTAAGGTAAACCTAACCATAGCATGAAACATATGGATCCAAATCAGCCCCTGACGAAGCAACGCATAAACTAGAGTTTAAGCTTCTGTCACTCTAGCAACCCATCATCTACTTATTACTTCCCAATGCCTTCCCCTAGGCCCAAATAGTGGTGAAGTGTCATGTAGTCGATGTTCACATAACACCTCTAGAGGAGAGACAACATTCATCTCATCGAAATATCGAACGAATACCAAATTCGCATGATTACTTATAACAAGACTTCTCCCATGTCCTCAGGAACAAATGTAACTACGCACAAAGCATAATCATAATCAAGATCAGAGGAGTATTAATTATCATTAAGGATCTGAAAATATATTCTTCTACCGGATAAACCAACTAGCATCAACTACAAGGAGTAATCAACACTACTAGCAACCCACAGGTACCAATCTTAGGTTTTGGGACCAAGATCGAATACAAGAGATGAACTAGGGTTTCAGAGGAGATGGTGCTAGTGAAGATGTTGATGGATATTGACCCCCTCTCGATGAGAGGATCGTTGGTGATGACGATGGCGATGATTTCCCCCTCCCGGAGGGATGTTTCCCCGGCAGAACAGCTCCGCCGAAGCCCTAGATTGGTTCTGCCCAGGTTTCGCCTCGAGACGGCGGTGCTTCATCCCAAAAGCTTCTTCTTGATTTTTTTCCAGGGTAAAAGACACCATATAGCCAAATATGGGCGCCGGAGGCCTGCCAGGAGGCCCACAAGGTCAGCGGGCGCGCGCAGGGGGGTAGGGCGCGGCCTCCACCCTTGTGGCTGGCTGGTGGCCCCCTCTGGTGCTTTCTTCGCTCAATATTTTTTATATATTCCAAAAATGTGCTCCGTGAAGTTTCAGGACTTTTGGAGTTGTGCAGAATAGGTTTCTAATATTTGCTCCTTTTCTAGTCCAGAATTCTAGCTGCCGACATTCTCCCTCGTCATGTAAACCTTATAAAATAAGAGAGAATAAGCATAAGTATTGTGATATAATGTGTAATAACAGCCCATAATGCAATAAATATCAATATAAAAACATGATGCAAAATGGACGTATCAACTCCCCCAAGCTTAGACCTCGCTTGTCCTTAAGCGAAAGCCGATACCGAAAATATGTCCACATGTTTAGAGATAAAGGTGTCGATAAAGTAAAATACAGACATGAGGGCATCATGATCATCTTTAGAACAACAACATATAATGTCATATAATTTTCTTATGCTAAAGTAACAATTCGCTCACAAGGTAGAGCATGATTCAGAAACTTTATTGAAAACTATCAAATATGATCCTAGTCATTGAAGTAATTGCAATTTATCATAACATTGGAAAGAGTCAATTTACAAGAGCTTTTCAGCAAGTCCACATACTCAACTATCATATAATATTTCACAATTGCTAACACTCACGCGATACTTGTGGGTTCAAAGTTTCAATCGGACACAGAGAAAGATAGGGGCTTATAGTTTCGCCTCCCAACCTTTTACCTCAAGGGTAATGTCAACAGTAATGCTTCATGAAAACCTACATCCGAGTGGATATATATATATATATATATATATATATATATATATATATATATATATATATATATATATATATATATATATATATATCCAGTTCTCTCCAACATATAGAGCTTGCCAAAGGAAAAGGTATAAAAAGGAAAGGTGGTGATCACCATGACTCTTGCATAAGGGTAAAAGATAGGCCCTTTGCAGAGGGAAGTAGAGGCTGTCATGCGCTTTTAGGGTTGGATGTATAAAATCTTAGCGCAATAGAATGTCACTTTATATTTCCACTTATGATAAAGACCTTTATTATGCAGTCTGTCGCTTTTATTTCTTTCATATCACAAGTTTGTATAAAGCTTATTTTCTTCACACTAATAGATCATACATATTTAGAGAGAGCAATTTTTATTGCTTGCACCGATGACAACTTACTTGAAGGATCTTACTCAATCCATAGGTAGGTATGGTGGACTCTCATGGCAAAACTGGGTTTAGGGATGTTTGGAAGCACAAGTAGTATCTCTACTTGGTGCAAAGAATTTGGCTAGCATGAGGGGGAAAGGCAAGCTCAACATGTTGGATGATCCAAAAAAATATAACTTCTATTCGGATATAAGAAAACATAACTCAATATGTTGTCTTCCTTGTCCAACATCATCTTTTTATCATGTCATATTTTAATGAGTGCTCACAATTACAAAAGATGTCCAAGATAGTATATTTATATGTAAACCTCTCTTTCTTTATTACTTCCTATTAATTGCAACAATGACCAAAACTATGTTTGTCAACTATCAATAAATTTTATTCATCATACTCTTTATATGTGAAGTCATTACTCTCCATAAGATCAATATATTATCTTTTTATTTCTTCTTATTCTTTATTTTATTTAATTCCCTCGAGATCATAGCAAGAAAGCAAAGCCCTTCACTCAAAACTACTCTTTATTATATAACTCACAGACTCAATTACATAGAGGGAACATAAAGCAAAACTCAAGGCTAGATCATACTATATAAAAACTTTACTCTACTAGATCAAGATATAACCAAAAGGATCGAACTAAGAAAAACAATAAAGATAAAGATGTGATGGTGATACGATACCGGGGCACTCCCCCAAGCTTGGCAGTTGCCAAGGGGAGTGCCCATACCCATGTATTTAGCTTTATATCTTCGAAGGGGGTGATGATGGAGTTGTTGAATTCTTCTTCTCTAGCTTGCGTTTGAGGTTAAAATTTTCCTCCCTCGGATTCTCATTCTCGAGCTCGAGTTTCATTATCTTTTTGCATAATGCCGCCTTGCTGTCCTGCGAAAAACGTGGTGGGATAGATTGGACCTTAGGGAGGCTGGACTTCTTGAACTCCACATGCATATCGCCAGGTTGAGGTAGTGGATCGTCCTCTTCATCGGAGCTTGTATCCTCCTTCCCTTTTGGATCATAGTCTTCTTCTTCCTCCGTGGTCCAACCATAATGTTCCACATCCCCATAGGCTTTTGGGTTTGTGATGTAGTCATCCATGTAACTTTCTCCCTCCGAATCATGTGACGACATCTTGCTCCAAATCTGCTGCAGAAACAATGCAAACGAAAACAGAGGGTTTTGTCATGGTACCGTGGTCAAAACCTTCAGGAGATTATATAATGAATTTTTACCGACCAAAAGAAGTATCGTGCAAGAAAATGGAGTCCGGAAGGCACACGAGGCAACCACAAGGTCGGGAGGCGCGCCCAGGGGGTAGGGCATGCCCTCCACCCTTGTGGTGGCCTTGTTTCTCTCTCGGACTACTTTTAATTTTCCTAATTTTTTAAATATTCCAAAACAGAGAAAATTTGCTAGTGGAAACGTCTTGGAGTCGGTTTACTTACCGTACCACATACCTATTCCTTTTCAGAGTCTGAAACGTTCTGGAAAGTGTCCCTTATGTACTCCTCCGGTGTTACAGTGTCAATTATATTGGTCTCAACATTTATGGGAGTACCTGAGATCTAATGTTTGATTCTTTGATTGTTTACCACCTTCGAATTTGTGACTTCAGCATTGTTAATTTGTATGGCACCGGAACAATAGACCTCCTCGATAATGTAAGGGCCTTCCCATTTAGAGAGAAGTTTTCCTACAAAAATCTTAAACAAGAGTTGTATAGCAAAACATGATCACCTACATTACGCTGTTGTAGCTTATCATGCCATCTTTTAACTTTTTCTTTAAACAACTTGGCATTCTCATAGGCTTGGGTTCTCCATTCATCAAGTGAGCTAATGTCAAATTGAAGGAAATATGCCCTAAAGGCAATAATAAAGTTGTTATTTATATTTCCTTATATCATGATAAATGTTTATTATTCATGCTAGAATTATATTAACCGGAAACTTAGTACATGTGTGAATACATAGACAAACAGAGTGTCACTAATATGCCTCTACTTGACTAGCTCGTTAATCAAAGATGGTTAAGTTTTCTAGCCATAGACATGAGTTGTCATTTGATCAACGGTATCACATCATTAGAGAATGATGTGATTGACTTGACCCATCCGTTAGCTTAGCACTATGATCGTTTAATTTATTGCTATTGCTTTCTTCATAACTTATGCATGTTCCTATGACTATGAGATTACAAAATACCATTGTGTTTGGTGTATTGGGGACACAAGAGACTTTTTATTATTTGGTTGCAGGGTTGTTTGAGAGAGACCATCTTCATCCTACGCCTCTCACGGATTGATAAACGTTAGGTCATCCACTTGAGGGAAAATTGCTACTGTCCTACAAAACTCTGCGCTTGGAGGCCCAACACGTGTCTACAAGAATAAAGTTGCATAGTAGACATCAAGCTCTTTTCTGGCACCGTTGTTGGGGAGGTGAGTGCATGAAGTTATATCTTTAGATCTTGCAATTGAATCTTTTAGTTTCTTGTTTTATGACTAGTTGGTTTATAAAAACAAAACTACAAAAAATGGAATTGAGGTTGTATCATATTATTCATCTTTATAATGTCTTTCGTGAAAATGATGGAAAGGAAAATTGTGCTCAATTGATATAAGAAGAATTCAATAGAATGTTTGGTATAAATGATGAGCATGATTGCAATGTTGTTAGTATGAATTCTTTGAATATCCATGATGCTAATGATAAGCAAAGTCATAAGCTTGGTGATGATATGTTTGATGAAGATGATATTTTTAGTCCCCAAGATTTGATGTGCGGATTTGTTATAATGATTGCATGCCTCCTATTTATGATGATTATAATGATGAAAGTGGATTTGGAGAGGTCATGACTTTATTTAGTGATGAATCCACCATTTTGGATGAGGCTTCAATTGACAATGATAATAAAGTTGCTATCTATGATGATTATGATGATGACATGTATGCTATAAAGAATAATGATAACCATGAAACTTTTCATCAAAGTTGGAAGACTTAACTTTCGCTTTGAAATTGTCTCCCGCTGCTGCATGGCTGCATACCACATGAGTCTGTAGGCTTAATCCCATAGGATTCAGCCCGTAAGTGTAGCATTTTAAGTGAAGCATGCCCAGAACAAAAACGCTTGCAATTGCGTCGTGCCATCGGACAGCATGCAAACCATCGGCTATCTAGATGCCATGAATAGAAACAGCGAATCCAAGAGCTAACCAACAATAGCCCGCACAGCTCCAGAATCATCCCTACCCCGATAGTGGAGTCCAACAAAGAGTGAAGCCTGACAGAACAAGGATAAAAATAAAAAATATGAGATTGATCATATCTATAAGTTATATGCACATGTTATTGTTCTAAACCGCAGAGTTGATGCTGGTAGGCCTGTCAGAAGCAAGGCAAAAATAAAAACAAGAGAGACGGGTGGCGGCGCGCCAAGCGTCCAAAGTCTCAAGTCTCATATCAATCGCGTATAATCCGCGAATATTCACGCGAGCGCGCGCTATATGTGCATGTGTGTTAGTTTTCTCTCAATGCATGTGCTCTACTACTCAACAAAAGATGGATGCCATCCCTTATAAGCTGGTCAAAACCACCTCACCCAGCCGAGGTGGGACAACTTAACTTCTGGGCAATACCTCTTGCATTGGGCCGTTTCGGATGTTTCTTGTAGCCCACGCCGTGTTTAAAGGCGGCCAAAGCTAGTACTACTAGCTAGCGACGTTGAGCCCACGTCATTGAGCGACCACCTAGCTAACTACTCTGAAACCCCTAAAAAAAGCTAGCTACTCTGCATACGTTTAAAGGTGGGAAAGTTCAATGTCCAAACTAAAACTAACCTAGATGATAGGATGACATGTGCAACACCCAATGCAAATCACTCCAAAGAATTCCAGCTACAAGATAAAGCAGACCAAAGTGAATGTGTTCTCCACCCAACTAAGTCCAAACTATCTCCTGGATTAACCCGTATCTATACCTATACCTACCCCTACCTACTAATAACGGGAGGTAGTATTCTTGGTTTCGTCCCGCTTTTATTCTTCTTTATCTATATATCTAATACCTACTAATAAAATTAGGTAATATTCTTGGTTTCATGTCACTTGACTTCTCCCACTTTTGCAGTTTTTTAGGCAAAATCTCATGAACTTTAATAAGACGCCACAATGTTTACAATGTACCGCTTCGGTGATATTCTTTGGTTTTGACTGTACGTGCAAGCGATACATGCATGATGCTCGGTGTGTACGAGCCTATTTTTCATACATCGCATCTATAAGCATTCCCTACCTCCCGTCCATAAGTCACCTCGCCGACACGTTTCCTTCCCGTTTCCGTTTTCTTTGGGAAAAGGAGTTCCTCACGTATACACCTTGCCTATTGTCTTAACCTAACCCACAAGGCCACAGTCGAAAAGAGAAAGTGGGCAACTTCACACAAGATCCTTAATGACTTCGACTGCAACAGCTACCTCGCGCCTCCGTGATCACCCACCCTGGCTCCCCCACTTTTCGGGTCTTTGGCCCTAAAAGCAAGCTCCACCATACCTATAATGACCCCTCACAAGTCGATGAGAAGGACGTGGCGGCCGGCAGCGGGAAGGCAGGTGGCAACGGAAAGAGAGGCAGGGGTGCTCACCGGCGGAACAGAGGTTGCAATCTTTCCCTTCTACTCTCGCGGCAACCCTATTGATCTTCAAGGCAGGCTCTGTACCAGCCTACATATGTCTAGAGCTGATGGACCACGATGTCGGAATTCATGCATAACACCGAGTCAATCTACAGAGAAGGCGTCAACGCCTGCTCGACGGCAGCATCCACGTGGCTGCAATTCCCTAAGCCATTGACCTCCAATCTTTAACCATCTCGTGCGTAACACAAAGCAATCTAGGATATCATCGTTGCCGCATCTCCAAGCACGTCCAGCCTCATTGCGTTCATATTTTAGTTCTTTTTTTCATTTATGTTCTTTTCTTACTGTCGTTCTTTTTACATGTTCGCTTTTGATTTTGGTTATATTTTCAATTATTCAACGGTTTTTTAGTTTTTTTAAATCGCAAATATTTTTTACAAATTCGTGAACATTTATGGCAAAACTAGTAAACTTTTATTGCGAAACTGGTGAACTTTTTTTGAATCCGGGAACATTTGTTGAATTAAAAAAATATTTTTTTAATTGGGGAACAATTTTGAAATTAATGAACATGTTTTGCCGAACATTTTTGAAATGCATGTACATTATTCATATTCATAAACATTTTTTGAATCAGATATATTTTTCATTCATGGGCATTTTTTAATTATTTTGAACACTTTCTACAAATTAATTAATTGTTTCTGAATTCGCAAACATTCTTTCAAATTCATGAATGCCAAGATTATTTTGAATCCTCAAACATTTAATGTTGGGATTTTTTACGAAACTCACAAAACAGATTAAATGTGGAGCTCTTCTGAAATGTAGAATTATTTCAATAAGAGAAAAGAAGAAAATTAGGCCAAAAAATCAAATGAAAAACAAGACGACCCGCACACGGGGCAGCCCGAAAGGGCGCCGTGGGGAAGGCAGTGCGCGCTGCCGATCGCCTAGCGCACCGAATAAGAAGAGGTCGCACTGGTTTGGGTCAGGCAGCCTCTGTAAGTGGCCGGCCCAGTGTCTCGGGTTCGTTCGTTCAGTTTTCTTTTCAGTCATTTGTTTGTTTTTCTCTATTTTATTATCTTCTTTTAATTTTATTTATATTTAGAAATATTTGAAAAAATATTTAAAAAATAATTTACTTTATTTTTAAAATGTGTTTATGACACGTTTAAAATAAGTTCGCTAATTTGGAATATTTGTTCGCGTAATTTCGGAATAATATTTGTACCATTAGAAAAAAATTGTAACTATAGTTCAAAATTCATGAGATTAAAAAATATGTTCATGAAATTTTGAGTGAAAAATATCACATGATTTTACAAAACTGTTCTTCATATTTTTTAAGCATGTGTTTTTAAAATTTGTTCATGAAATTTTGAATAAATTTTTTTACCATGCAGAAAAATGTCCACGCATTTCAAAGCAAATGTCCGTCATATTCAGAAAAATATATAATGTAAACAAATATACCGTTTAAAAAATGATCATGACATTTTATAAAATTTTCATGAGTTACAAAAATATGTTTGTGAAATTTAAATAAATATTATAAGATGTATAAAAAATTATTCTTAGGAGTGAACCAATGGAGACCTTGAAGATTTCCACCCACTTCCGCTGACGCTAGACGAGCTTCTGTCTCACAAAGGGCGAGATATAGCCCTAGCGCGATACAATGGAGACCTTGAAGATTTTCACCCATAGGAGTGAACCAAACTTAGGTGAAAAGCCTAAGCTTGGGAAAGTTCTATTTGAACACCTCTTTGAAACTTTCAAAGTCTCAAGTCGATATCAATCATGTAAAATCCATAAATATTCAATCAAGCGCAAGCGTTATACGTGCATGTGTGTTAGTTGTCTCATCATGCATGTGCTCTACTACTTAGCAAAAGGTGGATGTCATCCCTTATAAGCTGGTAAAAACCACCTCACTCGGCCGAGGTGGGACTAAACTAAGCTTGTGGGCAATACCTCTTGCGTTGGGCCGTTCCGGATGTCTCTTGTAGCCCATGCCGTGTAGGTGGCCAAAACTAGTACTACTACCTAGCGACATTGAGCACGCGTCGTTGAGCGACCACCTAGCTAGCTACTCTGGATCCCCTAAAGAAAAGCTAGCTACTTTGGATACATTTAAAGGTGAGAAAGTTTTAAAGTGCAAACTAAAACTAGCCTAGATGATAGGACGACATGTGCAACACCCAAAGCAAATCACAAATCGATGAGAAGGACGTGGCGGCCAACAGCAGGAAGGTAGGCGGCAACGGAAAGAGAGGCAGGGGTGCTTATCTTCCCCTTCAACTCTCGCGACCACCCTATTGATTTTCAAGGCAGGTTCTATACCAGCCTACATGTGTCTAGAGCTGATGGACCACGACTTCGGAATTCGTGGAACTACATGCATAACACCGAGTCGATCTACAGAGAAGGCGTCAACTGCGTCGCCTGCTCGACGGCAACATCCACGTGGCTGCAACTTCCTAAGCCATTGACCTTCAATCTTTAACCCTCTCGTGCGTAACACAAAGCAATCTAGGATCTCATCGCTATCGCGTCTCCAAACACGTCCAGCTTCACTGCGCTCATATTTTAGTTCTGGTTTTCTCATTTATCTTCTTTTTGTATTGTTGTTCTTTTTTACATGTTCATTTTTATTTTGTTTATATTTTTTATTATTGAATGTTTTTAAAGTGTTTTCAGATAGTGAATCTGTTTTTACAAATTTTTGAACAATTGTTGAATTCATGAACATTTTAGAAAAATTGTGAATATTTATTGCGAAACTGGTAAACTTTATTTTTGAATTGGGAACATATGTTGAATGAAAAAACATTTTTTAACTGGGGAATAATTTTTGAAATTTGTGAAAACGTTTGGCCGAACATTGTTTAAATGCATGAAGATTATTCATATTCATAAACATTTCTTGAATCAGCTATATTTTAAAAAAATGATGATATTTTTCGTTCACGGTCATTTAAAAAACTTTGAACACTTTCTACAAATTAATGATTTTTTTCTGAATTCGCAAGCATTTTTTCAAATTCATGAATGCCAGCATTATTTTGAATCCTCAAACATAAGGTTGAGATTTTTTTCGAAATTCGCAAAACAAATTAAATATGGAACTCTTCTGAAATGCGTAATCTTTACCTACTAATAAACCACGGATCGCTTCTGGTCGTACGTCGCGGCATTTTTGCAGAAACCCCCCTGCATTTTCAGTATTCAACCCGCAGTCCTTTCGTAAGTGGGAAAACGTTTCGATCAAAAATTTTGCAAAACAATCCCTACAGTTTGCGGTATTAAACCCGCGGTCCTTTTTGAAGTAAAAAAAGAAACATAACCCCAACCGTCTCTCCTCTTTCTCCCTCGCCTCCCGATCCCAGCCGCCAGGAGGCACCCCACCCCGTGCGGCGGTCGATTCGGTGCCGCGCCGTCCGCCGGCCAGTGCCGGGGAGCACATCCGCGCATTTATGCATGGGGATGCGGCTGGAGGAGCTCGCGGCCAGGTTGGCGACCGAGGACCCAGGCGTCGTCGGCGGACCAGGAGGAGGAGGAGGACGCGGGGTGGGGGAGCTCCTCTACCTCCGCCTGGGCATAGTGTCGGGGCCGTCGGGGCACTGGCCGAGCCCGGCCCATCACCGTCCGCCTCGTCCATGCGGCGGCCGCGGAGGGGAGCTTCGCTTGCGGCGTAGACGATGGCGTGCGAGCCGTGGGGTACCTTATGCGGCTCCTCGCCCACCCCGACAACAAGGTCTGCTTCCTTGACTTGCTTGTTTCCTTAATTTCGTCTATGCCTGCTTGGTTTGGGGATTTGTTGCTCAATTGGGAAAATATTTGCGTGGAGAAGAGCTGGTGGGAGGAAACGGGCGGCTACTCAACAACTGCTTGTTGATTGATATCATTGCGCCAATTTGGGGCTTGCTAGCAACTGTGCTTGCCCCTGAACTATAGATGAAAAAGAGACAATGCTAACTTAATGAATGTTTTGTGTTGGAATTAGTCTGTACACTGCCCACAACCGAATCCACGGGGAAGAGGTGCTCGAGATGGAGGAGGACATCCAGATTCAGGTGGGTGGTCGATACCAACGCGGTCCTTGGAGGCGTGCACGAGATCGAAGGCGGGGAGCACCGGAAGGCAGGCGGCGGCATCGCCTCAGTTGTCGCTGCAAGGGGAAGAGAGGGGTGGAGGAGTCGGCGCTGCATCTCGTATTATTTTGGTTCAACTTGCTATTGGGCATATGGTGTGTTTTGTGAATTCCGGACTGAAAGATGATTTTCTGAGTTCAAGCTTTTGTGTGATTCCTATGTTGTGTTACTGTCAAATGACATATCTGCTGCACTGATTTTTTTCTGACGATAAAGATTCATATAAAGAATTGTGTACAAAATTGTAATCCTTAATTTCTTGAGAACCAGCGTATATTTTTTTCACTACATTAGACTTCAGATTTTTCTTGGATTTGCTTTCTGACCAATGTTTCAGTTACATCCATTTTCCGTGATGCTGCTGCCCGCGAGGACACAAGCTCACGAGGATTGTCGCCACTTCGGAGGTCATGGGAGCCGCCATGGCCAGCGAATATGTGAGTGCACACAAGCACCATCACGTTTGAGGATGCGAGAGCCATCTCAGCTTGAGAGGATGCGCATACCATCTCCAGGTATATAGCAGTAACATCTCTCCCTAACTCCACTCCGATATGTAGCATTTTTTTTCTCCTATTGTGAGATTGGAGTGTGTGCAACAAGTGTTCTTCTAAATCTCCGAGCGTAAAGACTACTCATGGGTGATGTTTCTCTGACCAGACCTCTATGTATGCCCTTTTTAACCTTTCCTATAAATAAATTAATATATGTTATTGCCATATTAATTGTGTACTTCTCTATTAGAAAATCACAAGATAGTTTCAGTGTTGTTATTCTCAATCATGTCACCCTTAAGTGCAAGACATCAATGTGCTCTTAAGAAAAATGAAAATTTGGGCAGGAAAGGTAAGCAATTTGAAGCAATCTCCTGCAGGTAAATTTTCTTTTGGTTTAGCTAATGAATGCTTTGGTATAGGTCTAATCTCTCCTTCCTGGAGATGGCTCTTTCTTATTTGTTTTATGGGGACTTACTTGGGTTTCTTTAATTAGGATACCTCCACCTGGAATTTTTTGTTTTTATTAATGAATATATATTAGTTGCATTGTTTTGACTCACCCAAGCTAGCCGTATAATAGAAATTCAGCATGCACACAAGGTGATCTGGTTGAGTTTTACTGGGTAACTGTATCATTGTTGTCTACAAGCTGAAAAGGTTATGGGTATGTACTGAAACTAAATTATAGTTTTTAAGGATTATTTGCAGACAGGTCAAGACCAGAAGATGTCACCATTATCACTAAACTCGGATGTCTTCGGGGTTGGAGATATCACTAAGGCCCCCGTACAATTATAGGTACCACACTACCACTATATAAAAATCCGAGAGTTTCTCGGTAAGCGACACTCGACAATGCAAACTTAAATCATGTTAGAATTCGTCAAATACCATATTTAACCTGAATTAGTTACTTGACATGTTCCTATCTTCTTCCTTTCCCAAATTATGTATTCAATTGTTCATCATATTTATTGATAGAATTAATTTTGCATCAATTGTTTGCACCACCTGATAATTACAACGAAAATTATGGATGTCCAATCTGGTTGGTTGTTTGTCTACTAATAAAGCTTGTACATATTTGCTTAAATTTGAATGCACGTCAAAAAAAAATCTCCCGTTGCCACACGCACATCCGTGTCAAGTGTTGAAAGCTCTGAATGCTTCACTCTTTGTTCTGATGCTTAGGGATATTGAGTAGAATCCAGTGTCACTCATGATCCTGGTTTAATAGAGGAACTGAATTGATTATGATTTTGAATGTCAAATGTCACACAGGGAAGGGCCTGAACGTGGACTTACTTAGTAATGCCCATTTGTGTAGATCGGTTATAGCCTGTGGCATCTATTTTGCACAATCGTCCGCCACGAACAAATTTTCTTTGCTGGGTGCTGGTGGTTCTACTTCCGATGTTTTTGTAGGACATTGCTCTGTTAGTAATGACTGAATGTAAAGCGTGCTATGAAGTAAATAATGCGCTGTGTAGTTCCCTCAATTACGCGAAGAAGAATACAGCAAAGACTTACTGTATGATACCTCACTATATTTGATTGTCTTGATACCATGTTTCCTTTGTTTTTCATATAGGAATTCCACTAGGTTTTCTTTACTGTGAAACACGAATTCCACTGCTATCAGGGGATTTGAAACCTAAGGGAGAGTCACTGTTTTCTCCCTCCAGCGTCAATTATATTTTTCTTGCTTTAGAATATTTTCTAACCATGTATCTAAACCTTGCAATATGCTACTTACTGACTATGACCTTGCATAGGATGGAAGATACACTTGGAGAAGGTCCAGCCAGTCTATCACCTTCGCACATATATGTTTTCACTCATCGTCAAGCATTGCACTCCCAATGTCCATATATTGTTCAATTACCAATGATGGCGACCTAGATTATAAACCAAAATAAGACAATCCTTAGCATGGTTTCCCAAGCTATGTCGCTCTTTGGGACATGCTTGATAATTACAAAAACATTAGAAGTTGAAAACCGTTTATCCTTGGAAGACTTTATTTTAGAAGTTTATTTGTCACAATCAAATATATGCCACTATATTTATTCAGATTCCTGCAATATCCTATATTGAAAATTGATTTGTTCAATTTGCATGGCCAGATGGTCATATGTATAGAAGTATTAGCATAGAAAACTCAGATATTCCACACATGAAGGGCCTTCTTTAGCTGAATTGAGTGTACACAATGCAAAGAGATATGCCTTCGCCCAAGAGTATGATAATGGTGCTAAACAGGCCCTCACAAATATGTCATTTAAACAAACTGACTGTGAACTGAAGCTATGTGTGTTGTGTATTTACTTGTAAATGTTTATTAACAGCAACGATGGTATATTTTGTTCGTGGTAATAAAAAATATTATTGCAGTAACTTACATTGAGGTTACACACACAGGGATAGAGAGAGAGAAGGACATGACAAAAGATAAGCAGTTTGTAGTTGAGGGGAGGGGGCGGATCTGGAACCATGCTTAGAGCGTGTGGCATTTGTTTTCCCCATTGCAACGCACGGGCAATTTTCCTAGTTATATCAATAAGAAAAAAGAAGAAAATTAGGCCCAAAAATCAAATGAAAAACAAGGCGCCCCGCACATGGGACGGCCCGAAAGGGCGGGCGTGGGGAAGGGAGTGCGCGCTGCCGAACGCCTAGCGCGCCGAATAAGAAAGAAGAGGTCGCACTGGCGCTTAAGGGGCCAAACAGGGTTTGCGTCAGGCAGCCTCTGTAAGTGGACCTGCCCACTATCTCGAGTTCGTTTCGTTCAGTTTTATTTTCAGTCATTTGTTCGTATTCTCTATTTTATTATATTCTTTTAAAAATTATATTTAGAAATATTCTAAACAAATATATTACAAAATTAATTCACTTCATTTTTAAAATGTGTTTAGGACGCATTTAAAATAGGTTCCCTAATGTGGAATATTTGTTCACGTAATTTCTATATAATATTTGTACCATTAGAAAAATGTTGTAACTATATTTCAAAATTCGTGAATTTCAAAAATATGTTCATGAAATTTTTGAGTGAAAAAATATCACATGATTTTATAAAACTGTTCTTCATACTTTTTAATCACGTGTTTCTAAGATTTGTTCATGACGTTTTGAATAAATGTTTATACCATGCAGAAAAATGTCCACGTATTTCGAAACAACTGTCCATCATATTCAGAAAAATATAAAATGTAAATAAATATACCATTTAAAAATGACCACGACATTTTACAAAATGTTCACGCGTTACAAAAATATGTTTATGAAATTTAAATAAAAATTATAAGATGTATACAAAATTCTTCGTATAATTGAAAGAAAATTTGTACACGGAAAATGTCCGTATTTACATACATCACGTACATCTGAAAAAAATATTAAACACAAAAAGAAATAACAGAAAAAACATGCGGAAGCTTCTAAAACCGGTCTGAACCAGTCCATAGAAGCTTCCGAAAACCGTTGACAAAACTTTACACAAACATGTATATATGTCGATCCACTTCTGCTCACGCTAGACGAGCTTCTGTCTCACAAAGGGTGAGATATAGCTCTGGCGCGATAAAATGGAGACCATGAAGATTTCCACCTGTAGGAGTGAGCCAAACTTAGGTGTAAAGCGTAAGCTTGGGGAAGTATATTTCCTTACCTACATTTCACTCGTGTTCTCATATATATTAATTACATGAATGGTTGCTTGCTGATATTTGTATATCCATATTTGGTTTACGTTTGTTTCATTCACTCAAAATCAAGAAACCAAAAAATATTTCTCATTTTTTCGCTTCGTTTTGTTGGGTCTTTATTGCCTTCTTTAGTGTTCTTTCTTATTTTTAGTTTGATTGTTGTCGTTTATTATGTTTCTTGTGCTATTCGCATTCAAAAAAAGAAACACGGTGTTCTTCTTTGGTTGGTTATTTTGCTCTTTTGAAGTTCTCTAAGAAAACAATGTATATATTTCCTTATTCTTTTTGCTTCTTCTTTGGAAGTTCTATTTGAGCCTCTTTGAAACTTTCAGGGTCTCTTTAATTCAAAGGATCTCCATAGGATTTTTTTTTAAGGATTAGAATCCTTAGAAATATTTCCTACGTTGGTCATTTGATTCGTAGAATTGAATGTTGTAGGATTTTTTCCTAAGGATTTATTTGTACTACATTTCACAGCAATTCTAACATCCACTCCAACCTCTTGAAAGAAATCCTTTGCTTTTTCCATGACATAATCAAACAAACTCAAATCCTATAGGGATGTAATGGACATGCCATTTCAATCCTATGTTTTTCTATTCCTGTGTTTTTGCAATCCTACGAATTAAAGAGGCTCTCAAAGTCTTAGGTCGCATATCAATCGTATAATCCACGAATATTCACGCGAGCGCACGTGCGATATGTGCATTTGTGTTAGTTATCTCTTCATACATGTGCTCTACTACTCAACAAAAGGTGGATGCCATCCCTTATAATCTGGTCAAAACTACCTCACCCAGTCAAGGTGGGACTAAACTTAACTTCTAGTCAATACCTCTTGAGTTGAGCCGTTTCAAATGTCTCTTGTAGCCCACGCCACGTTTAAAGGTGGCCAAAGCTAATACTACTAGCTAGCAATATTGAGCCCACGTCATTGAGTGACCACCTAACTAGCTACTCTGAAACCCCTCAACAAAAAACTAGCTACTATGGATACGTTTAAAGGTGGGAAAGTTTGATCTCCAAACTAAAACTAGCATAGATGATAGGACGACATGTACAACACCCAAAGCAAATCAATCCAAAGAATTTCGGCTACAAGATAAGCCAAACCAAAGTGAATGTATTCTCTGCCCAAACCGAGTCCAAACTATTTCCAACTCCTGGATTAACCCATATCTATACCTGTACCTGCCCTACCTACTAACGAAGGGAGGTAACATTCTTGGTTTTGTCCAGCTTTTGTTCTTTTTTATCTAAAAAATAAAGTGATATTCTTGGTTTCGTGTCACTTGATTTCATCCCGCTTTTGTGGGTTTTTAGGCATCCCATGAACTTTATCAAGATGCCACAATGTTTACACTGTCCCGCTTTCATGATATTCTTTGGTTTTGACCGTACGTGCAAACGATCTGTGCATGGTGTTTGGTGTGTACGAGCCTATTTTCATACATCGCATCTATAAGCCTTCCCAACCTCTCGTTCGTAAGTCACCTCCCTTCTCATTTATGTTTTCTTTGGGAAAAGGAATTCCTCACCTACACACCTTGCCTATTGTCTTAACTTAACCCACAAGTCCACAATCGGAAAGAGAGAGTGGGTAACCCCACGCACGATCCTTAATGACCCCGACTGCAACGGCTACCTCTGTGCCTCCGGTGATCACCACCTTGGCTCCCCCGCTTTTCGAGTCTTTGGCCCTAATAGCTCGCTCCACCATGCCTAGAATGAGCCCTCACAAGCTGACGAGAAGGACGTGGCGGCCAGCAGCCAGAAGGCAGGCGGCAACAGAAAGAGAGGTAGGGATGCTCCCCGGCGGAGAGGAGGTTGCCATCTTCTCCTTTGTCGACTCTCATGGCCAACCTATTAATCTTCAAGGCAAGCTCTATACCAGCCTACATGTGTCTAGAGCTGATAGACCACGGCGTCGGAATTCATGGAACTACATGCATAACACCGAGTCGATCTGCAGAGAAGGCATCAATTGTGTCGCCTGCTCGACGACAGCATCCACATGGCTGCAACTCCCTAAGCCATTGACCTTCAATCTTTAAACATCTCGTGCATAACACAAAGCAATCTAGGATCTCATCGTTGTCGCGTCTCCAAACACGTCCAGCCTCACTGCGCTTGTATTTCAGTTCTTTTTTCTCATTTCTGTTCTTTTCTTGTTGTTGTTCTTTTATACATGTTCGTTTTGCTTTTGGTTATAATTTTTATTATTGAACGTTTTTAAGTTTTCTTTAAATTATGGTTATTTTTTACAAATTTTTAAACATTTTTTGAATTCATGAACATTTTAGAAAAAATGTGAACATTTATTGCGAAACTGGTAAACTTTTTTTGAATCGGGGAACATTTTGTTCAATTAAAAAACATTTTTTAACTGGGGAACAATTTTTTAAATTCACGATCACATTTTCCCGAACATTTTTGAAATGCATGAACATTACTCAATTATTTCAGTAAGAAAAAAGAAGAAAATTAGTCGAAAAAATCAAATGAAAACAAGGCGCCCCCACAAGGGATGACCCGAAAGGGCGGGCGTGGGGAAGGGAGTGCACGCTGCCGATGGCAAACCATATTTGGGGTTGCAGGCGCCAGTTATAGAGCATTTTGCTAACGGGCGCCTGCAGCGCTCTCGTGCTGGGCCCGCCCAGATAGAGTTTTTACAAAATCTGTCTTTACTATAAAAAGGTCCAAAACTGGTGCGCGCCCAGCAAAACTCGAAATCGCGAGCAAATCTTCATCTTTTTCTTGCGGGGACAGTAACCACTTCGCCACCGAACTACTCCCTCTGTTCGGAAATACTTGTCATCAAAATGAATAAAAGAGCATGTATCTACATATATTTTAGTTTTAGATATATCATTTTTGTCCATTTTAATGACAAGTATTTTCGGACGGAAGGAGTACTAGTGATACATAACTTATTTGTTTTTCTTTGTTCCGAACAGCCGCGGGACTACCCTGGTTTTGGGAAGCTTCCCAAACCGGGTTTTTCCTGGTTCGTGGTCATTGCCTGGGCGGTTTTAATTTGGTTTTCTTTTTTCTTTTTTGTTCTTTATAAACGTGCGTTTTTTAAATTCGTTTTTCTAAATTGATGATTTTCTGTATAAAAAATCGATGAACTTTTTTTAAATTTATGAATTTTTTCCAAAATTGATGAACTTTTTTCTAATTTGATGAACCCTTTTCCAAATTCAATGAACTTTTTTCAAATTGGACAAACTTTTTTTAATTTCAGTAAAAAAGATATCAATTTTGATGAACATTTTTCAAGTTCGATGAATTTTTTTTCAAAATCGATGAACTTTTTTCAAATGTGATTAACTTTTTATCAAATCCGATGAACTTTTTTCAAAATTTATGAACATTTTCAAACTTGATGAACTTTTTTTCAAATTGATGATCTTTTTTCAAATCTGATGAACTTTTTTCAAATTTCCTTGAATTTGAAAAGTGTATCGATTTGAAAAGAGTTTACAAATTTGAAAAATGTCATCAGATAAGGAAGAAATAGAAAACAAAAGAAGGAAAAAAGGAAAAAGGAAAAAAAAGTGGAAATAAGGAAAAAGGAAAGAGGAAATAAGGAAAAATGAAACAATAAAAAGAAGAAAAAGATGCAATCTAGCAGTTCTGCTTGAGTGGTCTAGTGGTTAACCTGTTGTACTGCAGAATAGGTGGTTGCTGTTCGATTCTTCTAGCACGCGACGTTTTTTTCTGTTTTATTCCTTTCGGTCAAGCCCGCGTGTTGGGTCGGCCCGTCCACGCAGCAGCGTGGGCGCGCCGAAGGCGCTGACTCTCCCCGAAATCACTAATTAAGGAGTACTCGTTGCAAAGAGCACTCCTGATGTGACGGCGGCCCGATCTTTCGATGAGAGTGGGGATAATTATCGATTTGGTGGATTTTGACCTTGACGATCCGGCTATACCGTACCCGACGATACGCCTCGACAATCGCTAAACCAATCTCCGATGGTTATTGACCTTGCCGTAGGCACGATCAACCTGAACAACGAGGTTCGAGTTCCTGCAAGCAACCGAAGAACCGGCAAGAATAAAGGTGAATTACAACTGAAATTGCGGATAATAAACTAAGCACACGAACTAGATGAAAAGTTGGGGTTTCACTGTGGATCTGACAAGGCGGTAGTCCTACACGTCTCGTAGATGCGAAATTGTAGCGATGGCTAAACAATACAATAAAATCCGAGTCTAAACTCTAATCTAGAATAGCTATTTATTAGTACGGCCGCCGCCTTATCTGTTGATCTCGCGAACACCGTGGCTACTTTGGATACACGGTCATATAGAGGCCAAACATATGGGTCAACCCATAGTTGTACTACTAGCGTATTAATAAAAAAAATCCTTAGGCCCATCATGTTGCTTCTCTTGCTCCATGAAGTAAAAACCAACTTGTGTCGCCCTCGTGCCTTTGTCAAGGTGCACGTAGTATGCATGATGGATGACTGGTTGTTGTGGTAGAAGCCATGCATGCAACGACTTATGATACTGCCGTTGGTTGACATAAGCATCTCATGGATGTTGAAATTTGAGAACATATGCATGTCTATTGGTGTTGTTTGACTCCCTCGAACATCGCTCAGTTAGTCCTTGCATCTTCACGCAAGGTTTGTGCATGTCTTCTGTAATCCTGCATATAATAAAAGAAAGTGTCGTATTCTATTCGGAGTAACAAAATAATAATTTATATAATAATTATTAACAGAAATCACCTGATTATTTTATATGAGGATAATATTTTCGGTTGTATCCATAAAGGCCATGTCCACATCATTCTCCCTTTCTTGAAAACAAAGCTGTCCTCGGCTTTGGATAATCTGAAAATAGACTAACAAAAGAGACAAGGTGTATAGGTGGTATATTTATAAGTCATCCATTTTAACTTCTCTCTGTTGTTGCACTATTAATGTCTTGATACATGAGTAATTAGCATATGATATGAGATGAAAGTCCAAATAATTAGCACAAGAAATATACCAAGGTGAAGTATTACAACTTAGTTTGCACATATAAGTGAAGCACATATTTATGTCATCCAATTTGTAATGTTCATCATTAAACCATCCCAAGATAGGTAGATAACTATTAGGTTTATCGAAATTAGCATGTGTAGATAAGCAATCATGCAATATGCTATTTGACATGTAACCAACAACAATGTTGGAGGTCATATTAAAATGATCAAGCATTGGATTATTAATATTATCTTTCAAGCTAGCAAGATCATCACATGTGATGCAAATTCTATGCACCAAAAATTCATTGTCTACACAATCCTCACCAATCAAGTTAAAAGTAAGATTAGGTGCATCAATACTTTTCACGGAACTCAAACATGTGATTTCAACTATGTTATTTCTCGCATGTGACAAAGACATAGGTGGATTCGATAAAACATAATACAAAGAATTAGCATGAGAAATTCTAGCTAATACTTCATCAGGTTTAATCAATAATTGTACGTGATCCAAACCAGATTTAATTAGTAAGTCACATGGTTCAATATCAATGGCCTTTAATTCATTGGGTGCACTCAAATCAACGGGTGTGTCGGTTGTTTGATCACACAAGTTATCCAATGTAGCAACACAATTATCCATCACAAATTGCGTGATCAAAACAGATGGCATTTCATTCAACTCAACACATGAAGCTTTTAATTTAGCATGACATGGAACAATTTCATGTGGAAGGGTAGATTCAATACCTTTCTTATTACCTTCGATGGCTATATCAGAAGATGTAGGTATTGTCAGTGGCATCATGCCACAAGCTCGGAGTGTTGTGGCTCTCGTTGCATTTGGTCCAACAACCATAGCATTTTTGGCATGAGAAGAAGTAACCGAAACAAAACTTCGTGTAGGGTGTTTCACCGTGTGTTTCTTTATCTCAAGTACGTGTCTATTAATATTTTGTTCAACTTTACAAGCAAGACGGAACAAATCATTGATGGAATAATATTCTTTGTGCACAAGTATATCATAAACATCATGGTTTAATCCCATTAAGAATCTATGCATGGTAGCTTCTTCACATTCTTCGATGCCACAACGAAACAAAGCAATACATAAATTATGATAATAGTCTTCAACGGTGTCATTGCCTTGTGCTAAACGTTGCAATTTTCTAAGCAAATCACTAGCATGGTATGAAGGAACAAATCGGTTTCGCATAACGAGTTTTAAAGCTTTCCAAGTAGTAGGTTTATTACAAATATTTTCCCTGCAATAATTCCTCCATCAAACTGAAGCAAAACCGAAAAAGCTTTTAGCGACATCACTTAGTTTCTTATGCTCAGAAAAATCATGGCTACCAAATATTTCTTCTACCTCAATTTCCCAATCAATATATGAATCAGGGTCATATTTACCCTCGAAATTTGGCAAAGAAGTAACCTGATGATGTGTGTTTCTACCATGATGTAGAGCATGTGACAGTCGTTGTACCTTTTGTGGTGGGTAAGAGTGATTTGTATCAAAATGTGGCAATGCATCTCCCACAATAGACGCAACCCAACCGTTGACCGCTCTAGAATCTGCCATGGTTAGTACCATACAAAAACAAAATCACAAGTGTAATGTTCCTATGGTACTACTCGGAGGTGGTGGGAAAAAATCTCTCAACACTCTAGTAATTACCAAGCTCTTACCAGTTCTTACCGTGCTGCAGTGGTTGTCGGCCTTTGGCGCTGTCAAAAGTTATCAAACGTTGGATGTAGCGATTGCCAAGTCGACCGAACAAGGTACAATATAGGAAGTGGAGCTTGGTTAAGGTTTCCTCAACTCACAATATCAGTGGCACAATTTAGCAAAAAGTAGTGCAAGTTGAATAATTGCTCAAACTCCTAACTAGTGCTGACAGTCGACTAGTAAGAGATAAAACAATCTAAGCCCAGATACTGAAACAAGTGAATGGAAACCGATGAAAATTTAAGAGCTCTAAATAGCTAAATATAAGTGAGGTACACGTCTGGAAACAGATGATAAATGGTGAAGTGTCAAGTGCGTAGCAACAAAAGGAAAATCCTCAATGGCAAACAGCCCAAAGCAGATACTAGCCGGCCTGAATTTTGCAACGTTTTTTTTTTCTATTTTTTTCTTCTTTTCCCTTTTTTTTTCTTTTTTTCTTTTTTTTCCTTTTTTTGACAGGCCAATTGCTAGCAGAAATCACAGACACAATTTAAGTCACAAGAGATAAAAAAGATGCAAGGCTACTGGATAGGTGCAACGAGAGCTAGCTACAAGCACTTGAGTCTGGAGATTAGCGTGGACTAGTACTAATACACAGGCACAGCCTAATGGAAATCAGTGGGCGTGTCGCGCGTGGAGACAGACTGACACGGCTGGATGTCTGATGGTTTGTGTCTTGCTTGGTGTGAAGCCACGCTAAGGACCAGACTGTGTGTGCTGGGATGTCTGGCAGCTCGCGAAACGCGATGTGTGTATGGATGCACGTACGCAGGCGCAAGTTGACCTGGTTCGAAGTACTGTTGTGGAGCAGTGCCTGTACGTGTGCAAAACGATGCAAACTTGTTTTTTTTTCTTCCTCTAGATTACCGATGAATTTGCGGCAGAAAATATGGTGGACAAAAACAAGTGCGATCTAGTAGATAATTTTCTTTCGAACTAATCTAAACCAGCACTAATTCTAGGATGTATGCAACCAAAAATTCAACTACGCAAATAAGCGATGCAAAAATTGCTAAAGGCTAAAAAGGTAGGTGTAATGAATGAACTAATCTAATTTTTTTTGGCTTTTTCGTGGGTTTATGGGACAGAAAACAACTAATCTAATAAAACTGTAAATCTCTCATCGATGAACCTGAAAACTGATACCAATTGATGTGACGGCGGCCCGATCTTTCGATGAGAGTAGGGATAATTATCGATTTGGTGGATTTTGACCTTGACGATCCGGCTATATCGTACCCAACGATACGCCTCGACAATCGCTAAACCAATCTCCGATGGTTATTGACCTTGCCGTAGGCACGATCAAGCTGAACAACGAGATTCGAGTTCCTGCAAGCAACTGAAGAACCGGCAAGAACAAAGGTGAATTACAACTGAAATTGCGGATAATAAACTGAGCACACGAACTAGATGAAAAGTTGGGGTTCCACTGTGAATCTGACAAGGCGGTAGTCCTACACGTCTCGTAGATGCAAAATTGTAGCGATGGCTAAACAATACAATAAAACCCGAGTCTAAACCCTAATCTAGAATAGCTATTTATTAGTACGGCCGCCCCCTTATCTGTTGATCTCGCGAACACCGTGGCTACTTTGGATACACGGGCGTATAGAGGCCAAACATATGGGTCAACCCATAGTTGTACTACTAGGGTATTAATAAAAAAAATCCTTAGGCCCATCATGTTGCTTCTCTTGCTCCATGAAGTAAAAACCAACTTGTGTCGCCCTCGTGCCTTTGTCAAGGTGCACGTAG
This sequence comes from Triticum dicoccoides, assembly GCF_002162155.2. Taxonomy (NCBI): domain Eukaryota; kingdom Viridiplantae; phylum Streptophyta; class Magnoliopsida; order Poales; family Poaceae; genus Triticum; species Triticum dicoccoides. The sequence goes on from NC_041392.1 coordinate 163,599,791, forward strand.
TATGCATGATGGATGGCTGGTTGTTGTGGTAGAAGCCATGCATGCAAAGACTTATGATACTGCCGTTGGTTGACATAAGCATCTCATGGATGTTGAAACTTGAGAACATATGCATGTCTATTGGTGTTGTTTGACTCTCTCAAACATCGCTCAGTTAGTCCTCGCATCTTCACGCAAGGTTTGTGCATGTCTTCTGTAATCCTGCATATAATAAAAGAAAGTGTCGTATTCCTATTCGAAGTAACAAAATAATAATTTATATAATAATTATTAACAGAAATAACCTGATTATTTTATATGAGGATAATATTTTCGGTTGTATCCATAAAGGCCATGTCCACATCAACTCCACTTTCCCAGGTCGCGACAAGTGGCGCACATGCAGCGCGCCACTTGTCGCAACCTGGGAGTTTTCTTTTTTGTCGTAGATCCGTTTATTCAAAGAGCGCGACACGTGGCAAATGGCTGAGAGCGCGCCAAGTGGCGCTGATCGCTGCGAGGCTCCCGAAGGAGCGCTCGTTAACTAGTTGCTCCCGACTCTCCCGCTGCCGATTGCCTCGCGCCCCTATTAAGAAGAGATTGCACTGGTTTGGGTCAGGCAGCCTATGTAAGTAAACCGGCCCACTATCTCGGGTTCGTTTCGTTCAGTTTTCTTTCGAGTCATTTTTTTGCTTTTTATATTTTATTATCTTCTTTTAGTTTTGTTTTTATTTTAAAATATGGTAAATAAATAATTACAAAAATTGATTCGTTTCATTTTTAAAATGTGTTTATGATCATTTAATATAGGTTCCCTAATTGTAGATTATTTAATCGCGTAATTTCAGAATAATATTTGTACCATTGGAAAAATGTTGTAATAATATTAACAAATTAATGAGTTTTAAAAATATTTTCATGAAATTTCTGAGTGAAAAAAAACACAAGATTTTACAAAAATGTTCTCCATATTTTTAAAACACGTGTATCTAAAATGTGTTCACGACATTTTGAATAAATGTTTATACCATGTAGAAAAAAGTTTGGATAGTTGTTTTGAAAAAGTTTTGTATCATTCAAAAAAATGTGCACGCATTTCGAAACAAATGTCAGTCATATTCAGAAAAAATATATAAGGTAAAAAATGTTTCGTATCGTTTAAAAATGTTTATGACATTTTCTAAAAAATTCACGCGTTACAAAAATATGTTTGAGAATTTTTAAAATAAATTTTTATA
>NC_041392.1:163601239-163660683 GCF_002162155.2 Triticum dicoccoides
AAAAACTGTACATGGAAAATGTTTGTATTTACAAACATCGGAAAAATGAAAAAAAACGTAAATAGAAATAACAGAAAAACACGCGGAAGCTTCTAAAACCAGCCTGAACTAGTCCATAGGATGTTTCGATAAACATTCACAAAACTCTACACAAACATGTACATATGTCCACCCACTTCCGCTCGCACTGGATGAGCCTCTGTCTCACAAAAGGCGAGATATGGCCTTTGCGCGATACAATGGAGACCATGAGGATATCCACCCGTAGGAATGAGCTAGACTTAGGTGTAAAGTCTAAGCTTGGGGAAGTATATTTCCTTACCAACATTTCACCGATTTTTTTATTGATAGTAATTAGTATTGCAACAATTAGAAAATTGATAATGGGTGGGCCAAAATTTGAGAAATAGGAAGGACGCTATGTACAACGGCGTCCAGGCTGGACGCTATTGTGAATGACGTCCATAGCTGGGTGCTATTATAAACAGCGTCCAATTATGTGGTTCGATCAGGTGCTCTTATTTACCTATACTAAGAGTATTTTAGATTTAATATGTGAGTTTTAGATATTTTGTGATGGTTTTAAGGCATCGATAACTAATCACTGAAACACCCATTTGTACCATTCTAGCACAATTTGCTTTTGCCAAATTAGACGTAAAATCGTCTTACAACACTTGAATTTATGTATTTCTTACTCATTAGCTACCAAAATTGTCGCAGGCAAGTCTAGTTGCGCATTCTACACTTGTGACTTAATTGCTTTCTGGGCTGCCTTGAGGGCGAAAGCCTCCAGCGATTCAACCATGGATAGTGTGCTCCGGTACACTCCTTTGCAACTAAGAAAACAACTCGAGCGGTGAGCTAGTCAGGAAACCTCCCCTCTTTCCCCTCTCCCATATGGGTCGCTCCCTCGAGCTACCAGAGGCTAACCCTAGCCATCGTCATTGGGGTTCCCCCTCCCCCTCTCCCTCCTCCATAGTCGTTGCCAGAGGGCATGTTCGCCCCATCAGCGTAGGCAGCGGCGGGGATGTTTTCTGTTCCATCCACAGGAGGTCGGGCGTGGCCCAGTTTGGGCAGGCATGGACGCCCCATTGGACAACGGGCGCGGCGGTGCACCGAAGCGGCCACAAACGGTGTCGTGGCGGCGGCATGACGGCTAGCGGGCGGCGTGGGCTGCTGGGCACGGCGGCACGGGCTACAGACGGCGCCCCCTGCCATGGGCATGCAGGAGGCATGGTGTCCGGTGTTCGGCGACCAATGGTGGTCTCGGAGGCAGAGAGTGCATGCCAGAGGGTAATCATTGTATGGCTTGCGCAAGGCCTGCGGTGGCGGCAGCCATGGACGTCGTTACCTTCCTGAAGGCGGCGTTGTGGCTACTCTCCTCCTTTCGTTTGCTCCAGGTGAAAACCATGATCTTTTTGGATCAACGGTGGCGGTGCTCTAGTGTCGTACCCTTCCTAAAGGCATTGTCTTGGAGTCCACGGTTCGTCGGGCGCAACATCGTTTCTTCGTGACGCCTCTGTCGAGCACTCCGACAGCTTCTCGCGGAACTCTCTTCGTATTCTTGTTGCGAGCTTGGAGTGGGTTGTGGTGGTATCGCTGTTTTTTTTTTGCATTGTTATGTCCTTGCCCGGGTGTATGTGGTGTGGTGCGAGTTGTGTGATAGTTGCTTTATCTATAAAGCGGGGTGCGAGCCTTTTTTGATAGAAAACAACTTGAGTTCACGGCAACATGCACAAAAATTCACGCACAAATTCACAACACATCCACCCACACCGTTGCGCGTGCCTAGTGTAGGAGAGCGACAAGGGTGGAGAGAGGGCTCATGATGATGTGTTAGTAGTCAGTGTTGTTAGAGATGACTCCGAGCATAATAGGGAAGAGGTAGGGGTGGTCCTTCCTGAGGAGGATATAACTGCCGGAGTTGGACAGCTGGGGCCCCGGCGGCAAGGGGGTTCAACGGATCACCATTGCAAGAGAGGCACGACAATGGCAATTGGCAAAGAGGGATAACAGTGAGCGAAAGAAGGGTGTGTGTTGCTAGAGCGCCATTTTCGGTGGACTAGAGGTGACGGAGTCTAGCTTTGGTCATGTGGAGGTGGCTGAGGGTACAAGTCGAAGGCCGGAGGCAGCCAGGCGGGGTCTGGTCGAACCAAACAGTGGTCGCTGTTTATAAGAGCGTCCAGCCTTAGACGTTGTTGGTACTGGCATCCAGCCTTGGATGCTGTTATTCCTAGCGTCCTTCCTATTTTTCAAATTTCTGATTAATGTTTATTAGTTTCAGAATTACTGGAATATTAATTATCAATAATAAAAAATTCGGTACATTTCACTCATGTTCTCATATACATTAATAACATCAATGGTTGCTTGATGATATTTGTAAATCCGTATTTGGTTTCTGTTTGTTTCATTCGTTCAAAATCAAGAAACCAAAAAAAAATGTTTTTATCGCTTCGTTTGTTTGGTTTTTATTGCCTTCTTTTGTGTTCTTTTTTCTTTTTGTTTTGCTTGCTGTCGTTTCTTATGTTTCTTATGCTATTTGCATTCCAAAAAGAAAACATCATGTTCTTCTTTGGTTAGTTATTTTGCTCTTTCAAAGTTCTCTAAGAAAATGGCGTAAATATTTTCTCATTCTTTTTGCTTCTTCTCCGAAAGTTCTATTTGAACGCCTCTTTGAAATTTTCAAAGTCTCAAGTCGCATATCAATCGCGTACAATCCGCGAATATTCATGTGAGTGCACGCGCTATACGTGCACGTGTGTTAGTTGTCTCTTCATGCATGTGCTCCACTACTCAACAAAAGGTGCATGTCATCCCTTATAAGCTGGTCAAAACCATCTCACCCAGCCGATATGGGACTAAACTTAACTTCTGGTCATTACCTCTTGCGTTGGGCCGTTTCGAATGTCTCTCACGCCATGTTTAAAAGTGGCCGAAGCTAGTACTACTAGATGGCGACATTGAGCCCACGTCGTTGAGCAACCACCTAGCTAGTTACTCTCGAACCCCTAAAAAAGTTAGCTACTATGGGTACATTCGACGTCCAAACTAAAACTAGCCTAGATGATAGGACGACACGTGTGATACGTCTCCGTCGTATTTATAATTTTTGATTGTTCCATGCCAATATTATACAACTTTCATATACTTTTTGGCAACTTTTTATACTATTTTTAGGACTAACATATTGATCCAGTGCCCAGTGTCAGTTCCTGTTTGTTGCATGTTTTATGTTTCGCAGAAACCCCATATCAAACGGAATCCAAACGGGACAAAAATGGATGGAGAATATTTTTGGAATATTTGGAGAATATGGGAGGAAGAATCAACGCGAGACGGTGCCCGAGGTGGCCACGAGGCAGGGGGCGCGCCTGCCCCCCTCGTGGGCCCCCCGTAAGGCGGTTGCTACTCTACTTTGGCCGCAAGAAAGCTAATTTTCGGGAAAAAAAATATCGGCGAAGGTTTCAACCCAGTCGGAGTCAGGAATCTCCATATATATACGAAACGATGAAAGGGCAGAATACGAGAACGCAGAAACAGAGAGAAACAGAGAGACAGATCCAATCTCGGAGGGGCTCTCGCCCCTCCCACGCCATGAAGGCCAAGGACCAGAGAGGAAACCCTTCTCCCATCTAGGGAGGAGGTCAAGGAAGAAGAAGACAAAGGGCCCCCCTCTCCCCTTCTCTTCCGGTGGCGCCGGAACGCTGCTGTGGCCATCATCATCACCGCAATCTTCACCAACAACATCACCGTCATCATCACCAACTCTTCCCCCCTCTATGCAGCGATGTAACCCTTCTTTTACCAGTTGTACTCTCTACTTAAACATGGTGCTCAATGCTATATATTATTTCCCAATGATGTATGGCTATCCTATGATGTTTGAGTAGATCTGTTTTGTCCTATGGGTTAATTGATGATCGTGATTGGTTTGAGTTGCATGTTTTATTATTGGTGTTGTCCTATGGTGCTCTCTGTGTCACGCAAGCGTGAGGGATCACCACTGTAGGGTGTTGCAATACGTTCATGATTCGCTTATAGTGGGTTGCGTGAGTGACTGAAATACAAACCCAAGTAAGGGGGTTGTTGCGTATGGGATAAAGAGGACTTGATGCTTTAATTCTATGGTTGGGTTTTACCTTAATGATCTTTAGTAGCTGCGGATATTTGCTAGAGTTCCAATTATAAGTGCATATGATCCATGTAGAAAAAGTATGTTAGCTTATGTCTCTCCCTTAAATAAAATTGCAATAATGATTACCGGTCTAGTTATCGATTGCCTAGGGACAAATAACTTTCTCGTGACAAAAAGCTCTCTACTAAAACTAACTTAGTTGTGTCTTCATCTAAACAGCCCCTAGTTTTTATTTACGCTCTCTTTATTATCTTGCAAACCTATCCAAAAACACCTACAAAGTACTTCTAGTTTCATACTTGTTCTAGGTAAAGCGAACGTTAAGCGTGCGTAGAGTTGTATCGGTGGTCGATAGAACTTGAGGGAATATTTGTTCTACCTTTAGCTCCTCGTTGGGTTCGACACTCTTACTTATCGAAAGCGGCTACAACTGATCCCATATACTTGTGGATTATCAAGACCTTTTTCTGGCGCCGTTGCCGGGGATCAATAGCGTGGGGTGAATATTCTCGTGTGTGCTTGTTTGCTTTATCACTAAGTAATTTTTATTTGTTGGTCTTAGTTGTTCTTTATCTTTAGTTCTGGATATGGAACACGAAATACCAAAAAAATTAGGTGTACTTGCTACTCCTGGAGATGGGGAACCTCCTAAAACCCTCGATGCTCATTATGTGAAAGATATTATGTACTACTTTGATAATCCCGAGAAAACCCCATTCAATTATGTAATGGGAGACACGTTGGATCAACGTGAATACTTTAAGGATTATCGCTTGACTCAAAAAGGGAAACTATTATGGGATCAAATTCATATGTTGAAGTGGTATGCTAGGCAACTATGCTTGAGATATGATTATACTTGTTGCTCTGGGATGAAGTCTCCACACCTTCCCTTTTCATGCGAATTTAATGATAATGAAACCTTGGCTTCTTATGCTAGAGGTATATATGATTACTATGATGTGGAACAAATAGAAGAATTTCTTGCTTTTATGGGTGCTTATGAAATTGAATCTATGTTCAAAGAGTTTGAAAATCTTTATGATGTTGTTTATAGACCTGAAAATTTAGCTATCCTTAAATATTGCTATGCCAATTATGAATTCAATTCCGATATTGATGCATTTATTGAGAAAGTCTCCGTTGTCCAAGAAGAGACTAATATTTTGCAGGAATCTATGGAAGAAGAAATTGATGAAACTGTGAGCTCATTGGATGAAAAAGATGAGGAGGAGAGCGAAGAACAAAAGGAGGAAGAGTGGATTGATCACCCGTTCCCACCTTCTAATGAGAGTAACCCTCCAGCTCATACATTATTTAATTTCCCTTCGCGCTTACCGAAGGATGATTGCTATGATAACTGTTATGATCCCGTTGATTCTTTTGAAATATCCCTTTTTGATGATGCTTGCTATGCTTGTGACCAAGATGCCAATATGAATTATGCTTATGGAGATGAACTTGCTATAGTTCCTTATGTTAAACATGAAATTGTTGCTATTGCACCCACGCGTGATAGTCCTATTATCTTTTTGAATTCTCTCAACTACACTATATCGGAGAAGTTTGTTTTTATTAAGGATTATATTGATGGGTTGCCTTTTACCGTTGCACATGATGATTTTGATGAATATAATATGCATGTGCTTGCTGCTCCTACTTGCAATTATTATGATATAGGAACTACATCTCCACCTCTCTATGTTTCCAACATGATAAAATTGCAAGAAACTGTTTATAATATGCATTGGCCTTTACTTTGTGTGCATGAATTGTTCTTTTATGACATGCCAATGCATAGGAAGAGAGTTAGACTTCGTTGTTGCCTGATATATGTTGCCTTGTGCTCACTACTAAATGCCAAATCATTGCTAATTAAAATTGGCTTTGATATACCTTGGGATCCGGGTGGATCCACTACTTGAGCACTATATGCCTAGCTTAATGGCTTTAAAGAAAGCGCTGCTAGGGAGACAACCCGGAAGTTTTAGAGAGTCATTTATTTCTGTTGTGTGCTTTTATAAAGTTTAAAAACAAAAAAATAAAGAGGGAAACCCAAAACTTTTCAAAAAGAAAAGTGAAAGTGAGATAGACGAGCATTGTTGAAGTGGGAGCTAGCCTTGAACTTTGTTCATGCTCACAGAAACTTTGTGAAAGATCGTGAATGTCGCCTAGAGGTGGGTGAATAGGCGCTTTAAAATAATTACGGTTTAGGCTTGAACAAATGCGGAATAAACCTAGCGGTTAATTTGTCAAGCACAAAACCTACAACAATTAGGCTCACCTATGTGCACCAACAACTTATGCTAAGCAAGATAAACTACTACTCCCTCCGTCCCATAATGTAAGACGTTTTTTGACACTACACTAGTGTCAGAAAATGTCTTACATTATGGGACGGAGGGAGTAGGTGATAGCAAGATATATGACAAGAAACAATATGGCTATCACAAGGTAAAGTGCATAAGTAAAGAGCTTGGGTAAGAGATAACCGAGGCACGTGGAGACGATGATGTATCCCGAAGTTCACAACCTTGTGGATGCTAATCTCCGTTTGGAGCGGTGTGGAGGCACAATGCTCCCCAAGAAGCCACTAGGGCCACCATAATCTCCTCACGCCCTCGCACAATGCAAGATGTCGTGATTCCACTAAGGGACCCTTGAGGGCGGTCACCGAACCCATACAAATGGCAACCCTTGGGGGCGGTCACCGAACCCGTACACTTTGGCAACCCTTGGGGGCGGTCACCGGTACCCGTCAAATTGCTCGGGGCGATCTCCACAACCTAATTGGAGACCCCGACGCTTGCCCAGAGCTTTACACCACAATGATTGAGCTCCGAATGCTACCAACTGTCTAGGACGCCCAAACACCCAAGAGGAACAAGCTCAAGGGCACCAAGCACCCAAGAGTAATAAGCTTCTCAACTTGTAACTTCCACGTATCACCATGGGGAACTCAAACCGATGCACCAAATGCAATGTCAAGGGCACACAGAGTGCCCAAGTCATTCTCTCTCAAATCCCACCGAAGCAACTAATGCTAGGGAGCAAAATGAGAGGAAGAACACCAAGAACTCCAAGATCTAGATCCAATGGGTTCCCCCTCACATAGAGGAGAAAGTGATTGGTGGAAGTGTGGATCTAGATCTCCTCTCTATTTTCCCTCAAAAACTAGCAAGAATCCATGGAGGGATTGAGAGTTAGCAAGCTCGAAGAAGGTCAACAATGGGGGAAGAACACGAGCGCAAGAGATAAAGTTCATTGGGGAAGAAGACCCCCTTCTATAGGTGGGGAAAAAATCCAAACGTTACTCACAGCCCGCACAGAGCGGTACTACCGCTCGTCCTCATGGTACTACCGCTAGGGGTAGCGGTACTACTGCTTGCGAGCGGTACTAAAAAAATACATGTGTGCCTACTTCTGATGGACTTGGGACGAGTTTTTGGTCCGGAGCGGAAGTAGCCACGGAAGTAGCCGCGGTAGTACCGCTCCCAAGGGCGGTAGTAAAAAATTACATCCGCTTCTGTCCGAGGTAGTACCGCTGCAGCCTTTCGAGAACACCAAAACTACCACAACTTCTGCAAAACGGACTCCGAATTCGACGAAACCAAGTTTGTTGGAAAGCTAGAGACAAGGGCTAACACAATCTTGATAGAAATAACAATAAGAAGCAAATAAGAAAAGGACCATAAGAAAATGGTGAGAACCCTTCCTCGGATAAGACCGGTAAAACCTCCAACACCGAAAACATCATAGAAGACGCATGCGAACTCCGTTTTCGATGAACTCAAGCCTGTCATCAAGATGACCATAAGCTCTAAGACTCACAAAGAGAACCAAACAATAACCAAGAAACATGATGCAAGGATGCAATGGTTTGAGCTCTCTACTAACGATATGATCAAGCTACCAACTTGAGAGCCCCCTTGATAGTATGGCAAACGATCCTATAACCCGGTCTCCCAACTACCACCATGAGACCGTTAAAATAGAAAACCTATCAAGGGCAAACCTTTGCCTTGCACATGGTCCACTTGAGCTAGACGATGACGATCTTGACTCCCTCAAGTTGGACCACCTTTCTTGATTGTGTTGGCTCCATGAAGACTAGAAGATTGCTCCCTCATAGTCCACTATGGGTGAGCCACTCTTCAGCTCATCTTCACAAGTCCATTGTCACCACAATGGACGACAAGCTTGAAGCACTTGATCTCTTCATGATGCTCCACCTAAACTTGCACACGGCAATCTTGATGACGATCACCACTTGATGTCATCCTTTCCATGGGTTGTATGATATCTTCCTCTTGACGCAAACCCATGGACACGTACCTAACCCCACACGGAACTCTCACATAGACCATGGGTTAGTACACAAAGTGCAATGGACAATGCTTACCATACCATGGGATCACTTGATCCCTCTCGGTACATCCTTTACGCTTTGTGAGTTGATCAACTTGATTCACTCTTGACTTAGTCTTGACCAACCTTGAATCTTTCCAACTCTCTTCGTTTGGATGATGTCTTGAAGGTAAACATGAATGATCACACAATCTTCTTCTTCAAGACATGCTTGCAATAAGCTCAACACTCACATGACCAATCTTTGGATAATTCCTTAATAGCACCTTGGTCAACACATAAACACCTTGAAACCAACACATGGACTTTAAGAAATGCCTATGGACAAATCCTTCAAATATAACTCAATGCAACCATTAGTCCATAGAGAATGTCATCAATTACCAAAACCACACATGGGGGCACCGCATGTCCTTTCACTTTGTGAATCTTGATTACAAAAACTTTTCAACAACATTAATTATCCCCTTGTACAATTCCATTGTATTATAAAAATAATGTGCCAAGGTTTGCCTTTAGGATGTTTACAATGCTTGTTGGTTTGTACGGTGTAGGACAGAAACTTTGACTGTAGTGTGCGATTTTACATTTTTTTTACTGGAATGTCAAATGGTTTTGATTCTTTTTGCACTGTCTTTCTATACAAATTTTTATTTTTCCTAATTTTGTAAGAATTTTTCAAGTATCAGAAGTATGGTGAATGTTCAGATTATTACAGACTGTTCTGTTTTAGACATATTCTGTTTTTGATGCATAGTTTGCTTGTTTTGATGAAACTATCAATTTATATCAGTGGATTAAGCCATGGAAAAGTTATATTATAGTAGCTATAATGCAAAAAAATTATGAATTGGTTTGCAACAGTACTTAGAGTAGTGATTTGCTTTATTATACTAACGGATCTTACCGAGTTTTTTGTTGAAGTTTTATGTGGATGAGGTGTTCGATGATCGAGAAGGTCTCGATGTGAGAAGAAGGAAGAGAGGCAAGAGCTCAAGCTTGGGGATGCCCAAGGCACCCCAAGTAAATATTCAAGGAGACTCAAGTGTCTAAGCTTGGGGATGCCCCGGAAGGCATCCCCTCTTTCTTCAACAAGTATCAGTATGTTTTTTCGTTTCGTTCATGCGATATGTGCAAATCTTGGAGCGTCTTTTGCTTTAGTTTTCACTTTTATTTTATGCACCATGCTGGTATGAGGTAGTCCTTGGTTGATTTATAGAATGCTCATTGCACTTCACTTATATCTTTTGAGTATGGCTTTATAGAATGCTTCATGTGCTTCACTTATATCATTTGAAGTTTGGATTGCCTGTTTATCTTCACCTAGAAAACCGCCATTTGTAGAATGCTCTTTTGCTTCACTTATATTTGTTAGAGCGTGGGCATATCTTTTGTAGAAATAATTAAACTCTCTTGTTTCACTTATATCTATTTAGAGAGATAACAGGAACTGGTCATTCACATGGTTAGTCATAAAATCCTACATAAAACTTGTAGACCACTGAATATGATATGTTTGATTCCTTGCAATAGTTTTGCGATATAAAGATGGTGATATTAGAGTCATGCTAGTGGGTAGTTGTGGATTAGTAGAAATACTTGTGTTGAGGTTTGTGATTTCCGTAGCATGCATGTATGGTGAACCGTTATGTAACGAAGTCGGAGCATGAGGTATTGATTGTCTTCCTTATGAGTGGCGGTCGGGGACGAGCGATGGTCTTTTCCTACCAATCTATCCCCCTAGGGGCATGTGTAGTAGTACTTTGCTTCGAGGGCTAATAAACTTTTGCAGTAAGTATATGAGTTTTTTATGACTAATGTGAGTCCATGGATTATACGCACTCTCACCCTTCCATCATTGCTAGCCTCTTCGGCATCGTGCATTGCTCTTTCTCACCTCGAGAGTTGGTGCAAACTTCGCTGGTGCATCCAAACTCCGTGATACAATACGCTCTATCACACATAAACCTCCTTATATCTTCCTCAAAACAGCCACCATACCTACCTATCATGGCATTTCCATAGCCATTCCGAGATATATTGCCATGCAACTTCCATCATCATCATATACATGACCTCAGCATTTATTGTCATATTGCTTTGCATGATCGTAAGATAGCTAGCATGATATTTTCATGGCTTGTCCGTTTTTTAATGTCATTGCTACGCTAGATCGTTGCACATCCCAGTACACCGCCGGAGGCATTCATATAGAGTCATATCTTTGTTCTAGTATCGAGTTGTAATATCGAGTTGTAAGTAAATAAAAGTGTGATGATCATCATTATTAGAGCATTGACCCAATAAAAAAAGAGAGGCCAAAGAAGCCTAAATAAAAAAGGGGGCCAAAGAAGCCCACAAAAAAGGGGGGGCAATGTTACTATCCTTTTATCACACTTGTGCTTCAGAGTAGCACCATGTTCTTCGTATAGAGAGTCTCTTGGGTTATCACTTTCATATACTAGTGGGAATTTTCATTATAGAACTTGGCTTGTATATTCCAACGATAGGCTTCCTCAAATGCCCTAGGTCTTCATGAGCAAGCAAGTTGGATGCACACCCACTTAGTTTCAGTTTGAGCTTTCATATACTTATAGCTCTAGTTCATCCGTTGCATGGCAATCCCTACTCCTCACATTGACATCAATTGATGGGCATCTCCATAGCCCGTTGATTAGCCGCGTCGATGTGAGACTTTCTCCCTTTTTGTCTTCTCCACATAACCCCCATCATCATATTCTATTCCACCTATAGTGTTATATCCATGGCTTGCGCTCATGTATTGCGTGAGGGTTGAATAAGCTGAAGTGCGTTAAAAAGTATGAACCAATTGATCGGCTTGTCATTGGGGTTGTGCATGATGTGAATATTTTGTGTAGTGAAGATGGAGCATAGCCAGACTATATGATTTTGTAGGGATAACTTTCTTTGGCCTTGTTATTTTGAAAAGACATGATTTGCTTTATTAGTAGGCTTGAAGTATTATTGTTTTGATGTCAAATGATAGACTATTACTTTGAATCACTCGTGTCTTAATATTCATGCCGTGATTAGATACATGATCAAGATTATGCTAGGTAGCATTCCGCATCAAAAATAATCTTTTTTATCATTTACCTACTCGAGGACGAGCAGGAATTAAGCTTGGGATGCTGATACGTCTCCGGCGTATCTATAATTTTGGATTGTTCCATGCCAATATTATACAACTTTCATATACTTTTTGGCAACTTTTTATACTATTTTTAGGACTAACATATTGATCCAGTGCCCAATGCCAATTCTTGTTTGTTGCATGTTTTATGTTTCGCAGAAACCCCATATCAAACGGAATCCAAAGGGGACAAAAACGGACGGAGAATATTTTTGGAATATTTGGAGAATATGGGAGGAAGAATCAACGCGAGACGGTGCCCGAGGTGGCCACGAGGCAGGGGGTGCGCCTGCCCCCCTCGTGGGCCCCTCCCCCCGTAAGGCGGTTGCTACTCTACTTTGGCCGCAAGAAAGCTAATTTTCGGGAAAAAAATCTCGGCGAAGGTTTCAACCCAGTCGGAGTCAGGGATCTCCATATATATACGAAACGGTGAAAGGGCAGAATACGAGAACGCAGAAACAGAGAGAAACAGAGAGACAAATCCAATCTCGGAGGGGCTCTCGCCCCTCCCACTCCATGGAGGCCAAGGACCAGAGGGGAAACCCTTCTCCCATCTAGGGAGGAGGTCAAGGAAGAAGAAGACGAAGGGTCCCCCTCTCCCCTTCTTTTCCGGTGGCGCCGGAACTCTGCCGTGGCCATCATCATCATCGCAATCTTCACCAACAACATCACCGCCATCATCACCAACTCTTCCCCCCTCTATGCAGCATTGTAACCCTTCTTTTACTAGCTGTACTCTCTACTTAAACATGGTGCTCAATGCTATATATTATTTCCCAATGATGTATGGCTATCCTATGATATTTGAGTAGATTTGTTTTGTCCTATGGGTTAATTGATGATCGTGATTGGTTTGAGTTGCATGTTTTTATTATTGGTGCTGTCCTATGGTGCTCTCCGTGTCGCCCAAGCGTGAGGGATCCCCGCTGTAGGGTGTTGCAATACGTTCATGATTCGCTTATAGTGGGTTGCGTGAGTGACTGAAACACAAACCCGAGTAAGGGGGTTGTTGCGTATGGGATAAAGAGGACTTGATGCTTTAATGCTATGGTTGGGTTTTACCTTAATGATCTTTAGTAGTTGCGGATGCTTGCTAGAGTTCCAATCATAAGTGCATATGATCCAAGTAGAAAAAATATGTTAGCTTATGCCTCTTCCTCAAATAAAATTATAATAATGATTACCGGTCTAGTTATCGATTGCCTAGGGACAAATAAATTTCTCGTGACAAAAAGCTCTCTACTAAAACTAACTTAGTTGTGTCTTCATCTAAACAGCCCCTAGTTTTTATTTACGCTCTCTTTATTATCTTGCAAACCTATCCAAAAACACCTACAAAGTACTTATAGTTTCATACTTGTTCTAGGTAAAGCGAACATTAAGCGTGCGTAGAGTTGTATTGGTGGTCGATAGAACTTGAGGGAATATTTGTTCTACCTTTAGCTCCTCGTTGGGTTCGATACTCTTACTTATTGAAAGAGGCTATTACTGATCCCCTATACTTGTGGGTTATCAACGTGCAACACCCGAAGCAAATCAATCCAAAGAACTCCAACTACAAGATAAACCAAACATAGTGAATGTGTTCTCCGCCCAAGCGAGTCCAAACTATTTTCAACTCTTGGATTAACCCATATCTATACATGTACCTACCCCTACCAACTAATAACGGGAGTTAATATTGGTTTCGTCCCGCTTTTGTTCTCTTTTATCTATATATCTATACCTACTAATAAAATAAGGTAATATTCTTTGTTTCATGTCACTTGATCTCATCCCGCTTTTGCGGGTTTTTAGGCAAAATCTCGTAAACTCTATTAAGACGTCACAATGTTTACAATGTCCCGCTTTCGTGATATTCTTTGTTTTTGACCGTACGTGCAAATGGTGCGTGCATGATGCTCGATGTGTACGAGCCTATTTTTCATACATTGCATCTATAAGCCTTCCCAACCTCCCGTTCATAAGCCACCTCGCCGACACGTTTCCTTCTTGTTTATATTTTTTTTGGGAAAAGGAGTTCCTCACGTACACACCTCGCCTATTGTCTTAACATAACCCAGAAGGCCACAATCGAAAAGAAAGAGTGCACAACTCCACGCACAATCCCTAATGACCCCGACTGCAGTGGCTACCTCTGCGCCTCCGATGATCACCCACCGCGGCTCCCCCGCTTTTCGAGTTTTTGGCCCTAATAGCAAGCTCCGCCATACCTAGAATGAGCCCTTACAAGCCGATGAGAAGGACGTATTGGCCGGCAGCGGGAAGGCAAACGACAATGGAAGAGTCAGGGTGCTTCCCGGCGAAAAGGAGGTTGCCATCTTCCCCTTCAACTCTCACGGCCACCCTATTGATCTTCAAGGCAGGCTTTATACCAACCTACATGTGTCTAGAGCTGATGGATCACGACATCGGAATTCATGGAACTACATGCATAACACCGAGTCGATCTACAGAGGAGGCGTTAATTGCATCGCCTGCTCGATGGTAGCATCCACGTGGCTGCAACGCCCTCGGCCATTGACCTTCAATCTTTAACCATCTGGTGTGTAACACAAAGCAATCTAGGATCTCATCGTCGCTTTGTCTCCAAACACACCCAGCTTCATTGCGCTCATATTTTAGTTCTTTTTTTCATTTTTGTTCTTTTTCTACTGTTGTTCTTTTTTACATGTTCCTTTTTTTATTTTGGTTATATTTTTGATTATTGAATGGTTTTTAAGTTTTTGTCAAATCGTGAATATTTTTTACAAAATTGTGAACATTTGTTGAATTCATGCACATTTTAGAAAAATTGTAAACATTTATTGCGGAAACTGGTATACTTTTTTTAAACCGGGGAACATTTGTTGAATTTAAAAACATTTTTTAACTGGGAATAATTTTTTGAATTTGCGAAAATGTATTGCCGAACATTTTCAAGTGTACGAACATTATTCATATTCATAAGCATTCCGCTATATTTTTAAAAAATTATGATATTTTTTGTTCACGGGCATTTAAAAAAATTTAACACTTTCTACAAAACTCTACAGAAACATGTATATATGTCGATCCACTTCCTCTCACGCAAGACGAGCTTCTGTCTCACAAAGGGCGAGATATAGCCATGCCGCAATAATAATGGAGACCATGAAGATTTCCACCCGCAGGAGTGAGCCAAACTTAGGTCTAAAGCTTAAGTTCGGGGAAGTATGTTTCCTTACCTAAATTTTGCTCATGTTCTCATATACATTTTACACGAATGGTAGCTTGATGATACTTGTATATCCATATTTGGTTTCTCTTTGTTTCATTCGCTGAAAATCAAGAAATGGAAAAACATTTCTCATTTTTTTCACTTTGTTTTGTTGGGTTTTTGATTGCCTTATTTTGTATTCTTTTTTATATTTCTTGTGTTTGTTGTCGTTTCTCTTGTTTCTTCTACTATTTGCATTCAACAAAAAGAAAACCCGATGTTCTTCTTTGGTTGGTTATTTTGCCCTTTCGAAGTTCTCTAAGAAAACAACGTAAATATTTCCTCATTCTTTTTGCTTCTTATTTGGAAGTTCTATTTGAGCGCCTCTTTTAAACTTTCAAATATTCAAAAAGATTTTCTCTTCGCTTCCTTTTGCATTCTTTTTTGTTTTCTTTAAGAAAAAAACATCTCTAAAATATTTTTGTTGTGTTTCTTTGACTTCCTTTTTGCCTTCTATTTTTCAAGAAAATCCAAAAAGATTGCTTCTTTCACTGTTCTTCTATTTTTCATTTGGTTTCTTTTTGTTGTTCTTTTTGGCTTTTCTTTGCCGAAATCTTTTGAAGTTTCTTTCGTCTTTGTGTGTAAGTTGTTAATCCAAAACTTCAAAAAGATTCCTTATATGTGTTGTGTTTTGAAGAGAAGAAATTTATGATTGGCTCTTATGTGCTTTATTGTTGAACTAATGGAAAGACCAAAAATGTTTTTATTGTTTAGCTTGAGTCATGAAAACACTTGCACTATATTATGATTATCAATGTTATTCAAGTTGTGCATGTGACAAGGCAATAATGATGATTATTTGGTGAAGTAGTTGTGGCGGAGAAAGTTGGTATTATCATATATTGCTTTTGTTTATGTACGAATGTTTAACCTCACTGGATGCGCCAATTGGTGCAAAGACCAACTGTAGGTTAGAAGATAAGCAAACTACTTGAAGGATTCCCCCCCCCCTCAACTATCTGTGCATGATTATGCCCATGTTGTGTTTTTATTTGTCTTGCAATTATCATTTCCCGTAGCTTTCACTGGTGATCCACTTTTGATGACATGAGACTGGATATAAGATGGAAGTTACATGAACTGTTTGTAGATACCAACAACCAGGGCAATAGGAAGACCGATCACACACCTGACACCCCTACATTACATGATCTAATACATCAAAAATTTCTACTCAGAACAAAAGAGAAGACTCGAGGCCATCAGTTTCCCATCAGAGTCTGCGCCAGCATTCCCATTTGAGCGGCCACCCGTTGCGCCAACCAACTGAAACCCGATAGTTAAGTGAACTATTTGAAACATAAGACGGGAGTTACGTGAACTGTTTTGAAGAGACCAATGCAACCATTGGCACAAATACCAACTGCAGCTAAGAAGAGAAGCAACTAATAGAATCGAAATTTTAGGTTATTCGACGGATGTTTCTCGTGAATAGTTTGCAAGCGATTACATACGTATTGGTGCATGACCAGAACTGTCAAGGCCTCCTAATCAAAACAAAAAGTCAACATGTGAAAGGGTCCGGCGGGCCCTTCTTGTCACATATGTTCACTAGATCATGAAGACGCGCGTTGCCGTGCCCACCCATTCTAACGCAAGAATAATATATATTTATGAAATAATTAGAAAAATGTTGAATAATAAATATAAATTGAACAATTCTAATTAGACCGAGAGGCCATATGTCAGCTTGAATACTTAGCATCGGTTTAACCTACTTTTTTGTGCAAGCACATATATGTTACCCGCAAAAGATAACATCCAATTCCGAAGCAGAGAAACATCCTAGGAGTTAAATATTTAAGCTCTTGCTACTTATATTCTACTCAAGAGGTTAAGTATTTATACCTGCAGGGTAGTTCTTTGATACCTGCAGGCTGCAGGAGAACTGCAATCAACACGGGGAGCAGGATCATAGATGCAGTCACCTGATTACTTCTAACATGAATAATGGGGAGATGATGTCGAACACAGTATTGCCAATATTAGTACCATATTAGCAGGTGCTTTACTCGTCCCCTCGATTTGAACCCTGGGCTTATACTTCAGATCTATGAATGGGAGGATGGGAGGATATCTTTGAACATATCTCTCTGCAAGGAAACAAAATAGCAACAACAAATCAGAGTTAAGAAATAACATTTACCCTCTACGTTGGAAAGTGAATGAGGCCCGGCGTCAATACGCCGCATGAACATGGGAACCATAGGACAAACTCGTGCTGATATGTGAGGATTAGTAAACAAGATACATTCAAAAACCAAACAGAGACTCTAATCTGCACCAAAGAAAAACACGCACGTCCCATCGATTGAAGTTGAGAGGAAGTAGAAGGAAAAGGGACGTGCACCGCTTGTACTTTTCTCACCGTCTCACGTGTGTTTGTTTCCCGTAGTGTGCACGCTGGGGAGGATGGGATTCACGGGGATAGCAATGGGGAAAGGGCTGAGGGCTAGAAGTGGTGGCAGCGGCGTCACAACAGGAGGATCTGAATGCTGGAGGAACGCAGCGACGGCGGGACACCGTCTCTGATAGCACAGAAAGTGCCGCCGGCACCGCCGCCGCCTGTAGCAGGAGTCCGCCCAAATCAGAGGCGAGTTGCGCCTCTGAGCCCTGCGCTGATCGCAACCGTCTATTTAGGATCGGAAATTAGGCTGCATCAGTGAATGAGATGTCGCCCAGGTCAGTCTTCGGAGCGGCAGCCCGCTAACGTTGGTCGGCCGGGATGCGCGGGTGGGATGACGGGGCTATCACGAGCGTTGAAGAATTAATCTGACGGTTCAAACCGTTAAATCGCTGTGAAGAGCCCTAGGTGGCTATGCTATACTGTTTCTCAATGCACTACTAGTGACGAAACATGGTTTGTCTAATCAGTGGTCTCAAGGATTGCATAGGGACTTGAGAACCATGTGCCCGGTCACTGGTGCCGGACGTCCCACTGGCAAATGAAGCATGCGGCCGGCCAGGCATACAACATCCCTAGCCAACCGAGCGTACGTGTCCAACTGACGCAAGCGAGTCAACTATTCGGGGGCCAAAGGACGCCAACAGGCGTGTCAGGACCCCGACTCAATGCCACATAGATCTAGCATGTAACACTTCATATCACTTTGCGGCCTCACACACGGTATTCCCACGGGTGTCGCCTTACCGTTACCCGGGACCGTTTGCGCCTTTTGGCACACGTATATGACAGTGTCGCTAGCATCCACATGATAAGGAGCCCGGGCTGACATGGCTAGTCGTAAATCCAAAGTGGCACAGACTTACAGGGACAGGCATCCATGACCCAGCTTCGAACGTGTCGGTCATCAGCAAGTGGGTCCGGGCTGTAGCACTGGGCTAGCAGGACTCCGGTAAACCGGGCTGTAGCGGACTAACAGGACTCCGGTACTCAAAGCGTGACATTTCCCCGAAGGGACAGACACAGGAACGAAGAAGGACACATGCCGGCCATCCTAAGTGTTCCAGAGCAGTAGCAAGCTACCATGGCTCAGCGGTAACACTAGGAGACATTTCCCGGTAAGAGAGGCTACTAAAGATAAACAACTAGATAGTCAGATCCCACACATACCAAGCATTTCAATCATTCACACAATATGCTCGATATGTGCAAATACAACGAAGCATCACAACATGACTCTACGACACAAGTACTTATTCAATAGGCTCCGAGGAGCGAGATATTACAAACAGGGGTCTCATGACCCAACAATCAGAGCATACAAATCAAAGCACAAGCGGAAGCTATCATGTCTGAGTACAGACATTTATAAATGAAAAAGGCTGAGAAGCCTGACTATCTACCAGATCCTGCCGAGGGCACAAGATCGTAGCTGAGGTATCAAGCTAAACGTCGAAGTCCACGCGAAACTACTAGCGAGACCGAAGTCTCTCTGCAAAAACATAAATAGGCAAACGTGAGTACAAATGTACCCAGCAAGACTTACATCAGATCTATCTACATATGCATCATTATCAACAAGGGGGTGGAGGGGTTTGACTGCAGCAAGCCAGCTTTGACTCGGTGGCTATCCTAAACTACGACTGCAAGTAACTCTTTTGAGGTGGCGCACACGAGTCCACATATTCACCATATCAATACACCACCATGGATCCGCTCCCGTCTCCCTACGAGAACGCCATCCATAGCACTCACGCTTGTCTTGCGTATTTTAGGGTATCCACTTTCACTTGTCTATGAACTGATATAAGCAACCCAGAAGTCCTTTTCCGCGGACACGGCTATTCGAATAGATGATGATAACCCTGCAGGGGTGTACTTCTTCATACATGTTTCCACCACTTAGCGTCTGCACACGACATGTGCTCGGCAGACTTCAAGCGAAAGCCGACGTGGGTGTAGACCACGACCTACCTAAACACTCAAGTCTCTAGTCCAGGTTTATTGCCTATTCGGGTTCCATCCATGAGGAGATCCGGCCGGAGTTTCGCTCACAGCCCCAAACGATGTGAACAGGGTTCCGTGACACCAAACGGGCGCCCGGTATACCCGGCCACGTGCCTACCGCATCACAGCCCACCCCTACGGTCAGCGCTGTCCACGGCCTCCAGCATACTACAAACACCAGAAACTACTTGCAACTCCTGGACAGAGAGCTAGGGTGAATAAGAAGTCGGGCGGGGTCATATTTCAGGGCCCAATGTATGGTAGTAGCTGAATCATGGATCACAAACACAGAACTCAGTTCCTGAGGACGGCTTCAATGAGACAACCCACCATGTACTCCTACATGGCCTCTCACCGACACCTTTTACCAAATCGTGTTCACACACTTAGCTCACACACAGTAGGACATGTTCACACGCCTCTGATTCATCCCCGATGAATCAGACCTGACTCAACTCTAAGCAGTAGCAGGCATGACAAACAAGCATGAATGAGTAGGCACAACAGGGCTCAAACAATTCCTACTCATACTAGTGGGTTTCATCTATTTACTGTGGAACGACAGGTCATGCAAAGGATAAAGGGGTTCAGCTACCGCAGCAAGTAACAGATGAATCGATGTTGTCCTAATGCAGTAAAAGAGAGCAGGAGCGAGAGAGTAGGATTGTATCGGAATGAACAAGGGGGTTTTGCTTGCCTGGCACTTCTGAAGATAACATTGAGTCTTCATCAGTGTCAACGATCACATCATCGGTATCACGTCTATCGAGAGGGGACAAATACCGGCAACACAGAAAGGAACACAATCAATGCAATGCACAATATGATGCATGCTCATGACATGGCAATATGAATGTGTTTTGGGCTAATGCAACTAGCAACAGATTAAATGAAGTTGGTTTGAATATAAAATTCAAATTCAAACTCCATATGTGATTATTTAAATGCCCTTTATATGATTTGTGCTAAACAGCATCTATAAGTTGTTCTAACATGCATGAAAATGGTACAGATGGATTCCTTGAATTTTTCTGATAATTTTTCATATATAAATTATTTAATTTGGAGTTACGGTTAATTTTCTATGATTTATAGAAGTTTTAGGTATTTTCTGAAATTTCCTGAATTATAATAAATCCAGAAAATGGTTTATTGCGTCAGCGTGACGTCACAGAGGCGTCAGCAGGGCTGACCAGGTCAAACCTGACGTGTGGGGGCCACACGTCAGTGACACTGGGGTTAACCCTGGGTCAAACCCGCACTGACCAGGGTTGACTTGGCTCTAGGGCCCACTGTCAGCGGCTGGTGGGGTGGCTAATGGTGGGGATTAGCGCTAAATAAGCCGCCACGTCAGCCTCGCCGGAGTTCGGCCGGCGACGACCAAACCGCGCGGCGGTGCTTCGCCGGAATGGGCTACAGGCGGCGGAAAAGCGCGCGGAGACCACCGGGGCGTAGCCCGTCATCGTCCGCATCCAGTGGAGCATGTGGGATGAGCTGGGGAGGCCGGAGCTCACCGGAGTGGAGCCCGAGGCGGTGGCCGGAGCTCGGCGAGGTCGGGGTTGGCGTTCGGGGGCACGGGAGGAGGGGCTGGTGGGCGCTACGGGCTCCTGGGAGCAAACTGAGTGCTATGACGCGCCCAGGCACGAGCTACGGCGTCTGTAGCCACGACGGCGGCATGGCCGATGGCGGTGAGCTTTCGGGCTCGTGGGGAACGACGCTACATCACGGGGGCGAGCACAAGGAGTTAGGGAATAAGGTAAGTGGCTCACGGCGAGTCAGACGGTGCAGACGGCGGGGCCGGGGAGGCTCTGGACGCGCCGAATCGGTGGAGTCGATCTCCGGGCACCGGAGGTGAAGACGACGATGCTCCGGTCGACTGCGGCCTCCTCTGGTCGCGTGCGTCGCGTGGGTAGCTTCACGGAGTCAGGGCGGAGCTCAGGGACGCATAGTGGGAGCGAGGGGGTGGCTGTGGCCCCGGTAACGGCGTCGGCGGCGATGGGCTCCGCTCGGGCGCGTGCAGGGAGGGAAGCAGAGGAGGAAACGGGGTCCAGGGGAAGAGAGGGGAGGTGCAGGGGGCGAGGGGAAGTGCGTGGTGTCACCAGAGGGCTCGGGGAGGAAGCAGGAGGTGGCCAGAGCAGGGTGGAGGTGGCGCGCACGGCGGCGTCGCGGTGTCCGCGTCCTTCTGGCGAGGAGGAAGACGACAGGGGAGTAGCGGTGGCGGGCTGGGCCGTGCTGCTGGGCCAGGTGGGCTACCAGGTGAGCGCCAGGTAAGGTTTCTCTCCTCTCTTTTATTTCTATTTTAGTTACTGTTTTCTATTTTCTGTAATTGTGTTTGGATTTATTAAAAATGCCAGAGCATTTCCAAAAATCATGCAACTGACTGTGGCCACTGTTTGGAATATTTCCAACAGTAAACATTTCAGTTTGTGATTATTTGAGCATTTAAAATATTATTAGCAATTAAATGCCCAAATGCAAATACTATATAATTTAATTCAAAAATCCAGGAATAGCCTACAAATATGTTCATCATTTTTGGAAGAGGTTTTCACCTTTAACAGAAATTATGAACATTTCCAAAGGGCATTCTGGGTTATTGAAAATATTTTTATTGAACCTAGTTAAATTTCATTTGGTGCTAGGGTTTCAACAATCCCCATTTCAAATTTAAATGAAATTTAAACATGGTGCAACACTCTAATGCATGCACTAGGCATTGTCAGAACTAGGGATGTGACAACTCACCCCCACTAAACAAGAATCTCGTCTCGAGATTCAAGCGTAGGGCAGGGTGAAAGGGGAACGCAAACTAGCACAATCTTCACGATCCAGGTTGCACTTCAAATGAACGTTGATTTGAACACCAACTTTGTCTTGTCGTCTTGCTCTGAGAACTCCAGCTATCATGACAACGAGGGGAAAGGAAAGACCCTAAAAGAATTGTTCTTCTCGAAGGTCGAACAACTCAGGATTAACCCACGGAATGAGACATAGCAACATCTCTCGAGCTGAGAGACGAAGCACACATCCATAGGAATGGAGTGAAGCAGATGACAAGGGTTCACTAGGTAGACAACAATTTCACACCTAAGAGGGTGGTGAACGGTTGTCAACGTAGCGAGGAGTTGAGTTGCCATGAAACCATAACGATACACCTTAGGGAAGGTGACTCGTAGAGATATCCCCTTAAGTGGCAAAAAGAATTACTTTTGATTCAGAGATCATTGAAACTCTTTAAACCAGCCTAAGGCAATTCTCAAGCGATCGTTTGGAGGGGGTCGGTAGAATGGCATACTCGGACTTGGATGATGTGGATTACCTTGTTGAAGACAACGTAATGGATGAATTTTGCTTATCACCGGAAATGGAAGAGACCCATGGTAGAATGGCACATTGGCGGTGCAAGCTGGGAACAAAATGCAAATGCTGGGAATGATTCTGGTAACTGGGGAAGAACCCAACAATAGAGAGTGAATTCACTGTTGGAGTGGTTATAGCATAACCGAAGAGACTAGGAGCAATCCCGGTTAGTGCCGGCGATAATACCTAGCGCTTGAGCGTGCTCTCAAGAACTTGAGCATTTCCACAATCATCAAGATTTTACCAATATCCGTGTCAAGGATCCTGGCAACACAACATACTACCATGATGGCTAATGATGGATGATGCAGACGCAAAGGAAGATAACACCTTCTCAGATTTCACCTTAGCGAGGCCAAGGAAATAAAAATCTGGATGATCGACCGAGAGACATTTAGCACTCCGCTTCTAATGTTCTCCTTGATGTGCTAGTATAACCCATTCATAGATATGGTTTGATATCTAAAACATCAAGTAAAAGGTCGGACTTCGGGAACACAAAAATCCATAGGGGCAACTAGGGAGTAAATCCTACGAAATCCTTAGGGGAGGTGGCCAACTTCTTCAATCAAGATACTACAATAATAGGTCTTCCGGTTGGGTGTGTTGGCCACGACATCCACTTTACCGGTTATCGAGGAACCAATATTATAGTTCTTGGGGAAATGTTCCAACCATCATATCTGCCTGAGATTCAGATCTGGTTGGTGTCAGAATATTCCAGACCCATCGAGTCTAGGAAGAAAAATGAAAGTTTGCAACACAAATCGACGAGATGACGTTGCGGGATTCTCGGGAGATGAACTACGATAGCAAGCTCCAAAACATGAGCTGGTTCTGCTACTAACATGTGAACACGTTGTCCCAGACAAGCATGACCACATAGTAGTCTTATAATAAAACACTACCGAGTTCAGGAGGGGGAACCATCAACGAGGGTATCAAAGTCTTGTGCATTACCATGGATTAACACTTAACTCCTTTTCTCGAACAAATCAGTCAGTGGCTTGGGGTGCTACGGAACACATATAGAATGGAGGTTGCAAGTCTCCGAACCACAGAATACTTTCGCACGTGTGCATGACTGATTTGGGATGATTCCAAAGGAAACAAAACAATCTTTCTCAAATTCACGGCGGCAACTTTCACCAAATGCACGTGTATAAGAGGAAGTCACTCCTTTCATCAAACAAATACTTCATGAGCTAGCATGAAGAAAATGCTTTCAAAAGTTTCCAACACTAGCTTAATGTTCAACAAAATCATGGAGGAGATAAGGATGTTGTCAATGGGCTCAACAACAATTCATCCGGGTTTCCTTTTAAAAGGAATTCCATAGTTAAGTGAACACGGTGATAGCATTGGTCAGACCAAAGATGTAATGGTGTATGCTCGAGGGATCAACCACGAATAAGACAACATTACGAGCATCGTTGGTACTGATTTGATTTGACGATAGCCCACACTCAAATCAAAGGATTGATAAGACAATAGGTCCAGCAACTGATCACAGGGACCAATCGATGAAGATATCATCTTTCTTCAACACACACTACACAAGAATATCCCTTTGGAACGAACTAAGTCAGACAAGCTTTTATCTTCCAACTCTCCAAGTTGTTGTCTAGCTTAACCAACTAGCTCAGGGATATCTAACACCGATTCTTGGAGAGAAGGTGGTTCACAAGAAACCAACTTGATCACGAACTCAACATAGCGGTCAGGTGACAACCCGGTAACACCTCCAAGAAGATATTTGGAAAGTCACGAACCACCGGTATGTTACTAAGCTCGAGAACAATCTTGCTTTTGAGGGCAAGACGATATGATCAAATGAGTGAGGACTTGACAAGATCCTAACTCATCAATCGAAGGGTGCACCGAAATAAGGACTAGGTAGCACGATCAGTCTTAGAAGGATGATTCGAAAACCAACATACTAAGAATGAAATTATTATCCTTTAGCTACCAAGCAACAGAGTTGCTAGCAGTATTGATTTCACACATCACAATTCATTTGTCGGTATTCCGGTTGCATCAACACGAGGGCCGAGGAATGAACAGTGATGGCAAGAAGTGTCACTGTACCAAGAGTTCATGGGATGGTGTGCAATTCCTATAACAATCTCGATATAAAATATGCAATACTCCAAGGTAGAGCAGAACCAAAAGCTGGATTGGCATTTGATCTGCGGAATACAACTACTTTGACCCAATCCTAGATATGGAAGAGGTACTGGAGTTTGTTTCTCCTAGTCATTCCGGAATAGAATGGCTTGACAGACCACAAGAGTCATAGGCATCGATGAACGAACGCACGCATACTCTTGACTATCAATTGATGGACGAGGGTCAGAATGCAACTAAAGAGAACAACTCAAAGGAACATATAACTTTCTGAGTTGTGGATGCATAGATTAGTATGTCGAACCAAGTTCAACATATTTCTTCCGGATAACCCATGCAGAAAGGTAGAACTGGCAGAGTCACGATTTATGAATGGAGAACTCCTCAAGAGTACTCTAATTGTGATGATTTTTTTTTGATCCAATAAACATCTGCCATAAGTAGTTCATGGTATTTGGAAGAAGAAGATACCACGGACTTCAAGGACTATCGCAAAGGTTACTAATATCCTAAAGGCACTAGCAATTACTATCCACATGAAGTAGGTAGAGTGAATCTCGGGTTCAAAACCCAGGAGTAGAATACCTACTACTAAATGGCATCACGGGATGCTTCCGAGAATAAAGGACAGAATCATCACACTAGGGATACAAAAGCGTTGCTAAATTGCTAGGTGACTTCCTAAACACCTAGGGTCATAATAGTAACTCCAACATACATGTCAAGGCAATAGAATTCCTCAACTCAACAATTAGTGTGATTGAGCTGGCCTAAAGGAACATCGAAACGGGAAGAAAGGATTTGCAATTGCATCAGACTACTTAGAAACCTGGAATGACTCGGACAGCATAACGGCTGTAAATGCTCAGAAGAGATTTGAGACATTCACAAAAATGGTGGCATAACCACTCAGAAGCACAATATCAAGGTTTCGAGATCAACAATTAACATACGGAAGTAGTAGGAACTGAACTGAGACTTAAATCCAACAATCTATAAGTCTACGGATTAGTAACACGTGATCCTGATGGGAAGAAGAGATAGCCTAGTTCTTATTCCCCGTAGAAGAGAAGATGATGACTCAGATCAGAAGGGCATGAGGTAAAGGAGTAAAAAGAGCCTTACGTTCCATCCCACAATCAATTCCCTTATATAACTAAGAATTTCTAGACTCAACTTCGACCAGTTTGGCTTGGTAATTCTACAGGCAGTCAAGCTCTGATACCAGCGCTGTCAGGACCCCGACTCAATGCCACATAGATCTAGCATGTAACACTTCATATCACTTTGCGGCCTCACGCACGGTATTCCCACGGGTGTCGCCTTACCGTTACCCGGGACCGTTTGCGCCTTTTGGCACACGTATATGACAGTGTCGCTAGCATCCACATGATAAGGAGCCCGGGCTGACATGGCTAGTCGTAAATCCAAAGTGGCACAGACTTACAGGGACAGGCATCCATGACCCAGCTTCGAATGTGTCGGTCATCAGCAAGTGGGTCCGGGCTGTAGCACTGGGCTAGCAGGACTCCGGTAAACCGGGCTGTAGCGGACTAACAGGACTCCGGTACTCAAAGCGTGACATTTCCCCGAAGGGACAGACACAGGAACGAAGAAGGACACATGCCGGCCATCCTAAGTGTTCCAGAGCAGTAGCAAGCTACCATGGCTCAGCGGTAACACTAGGAGACATTTCCCGGTAAGAGAGGCTACTAAAGATAAACAACTAGATAGTCAGATCCCACACATACCAAGCATTTCAATCATTCACACAATATGCTCGATATGTGCAAATACAACGAAGCATCACAACATGACTCTACGACACAAGTACTTATTCAATAGGCTCCGAGGAGCGAGATATTACAAACAGGGGTCTCATGACCCAACAATCAGAGCATACAAATCAAAGCACAAGCGGAAGCTATCATGTCTGAGTACAGACATTTATAAATGAAAAAGGCTGAGAAGCCTGACTATCTACCAGATCCTGCCGAGGGCACAAGATCGTAGCTGAGGTATCAAGCTAAACGTCGAAGTCCACGCGGAACTACTAGCGAGACCGAAGTCTCTCTGCAAAAACATAAATAGGCAAACGTGAGTACAAATGTACCCAGCAAGACTTACATCAGATCTATCTACATATGCATCATTATCAACAAGGGGGTGGAGGGGTTTGACTGCAGCAAGCCAGCTTTGACTCGGTGGCTATCCTAAACTACGACTGCAAGTAACTCTTTTGAGGTGGCGCACACGAGTCCACATATTCACCATATCAATACACCACCATGGATCCGCTCCCGTCTCCCTACGAGAACGCCATCCATAGCACTCACGCTTGTCTTGCGTATTTTAGGGTATCCACTTTCACTTGTCTATGAACTGATATAAGCAACCCAGAAGTCCTTTTCCGCGGACACGGCTATTCGAATAGATGATGATAACCCTGCAGGGGTGTACTTCTTCATACATGTTTCCACCACTTAGCGTCTGCACACGACATGTGCTCGGCAGACTTCAAGCGAAAGCCGACGTGGGTGTAGACCACGACCTACCTAAACACTCAAGTCTCTAGTCCAGGTTTATTGCCTATTCGGGTTCCATCCATGAGGAGATCCGGCCGGAGTTTCGCTCACAGCCCCAAACGATGTGAACAGGGTTCCGTGACACCAAACGGGCGCCCGGTATACCCGGCCACGTGCCTACCGCATCACAGCCCACCCCTACGGTCAGCGCTGTCCACGGCCTCCAGCATACTACAAACACCAGAAACTACTTGCAACTCCTGGACAGAGAGCTAGGGTGAATAAGAAGTCGAGTGGGGTCATATTTCAGGGCCCAATGTATGGTAGTAGCTGAATCATGGATCACAAACACAGAACTCAGTTCCTGAGGACGGCTTCAATGAGACAACCCACCATGTACTCCTACATGGCCTCTCACCGACACCTTTTACCAAATCATGTTCACACACTTAGCTCACACACAGTAGGACATGTTCACACGCCTCTGATTCATCCCCGATGAATCAGACCTGACTCAACTCTAAGCAGTAGCAGGCATGACAAACAAGCATGAATGAGTAGGCACAACAGGGCTCAAACAATTCCTACTCATACTAGTGGGTTTCATCTATTTACTGTGGAACGACAGGTCATGCAAAGGATAAAGGGGTTCAGCTACCGCAGCAAGTAACAGATGAATCGATGTTGTCCTAATGCAGTAAAAGAGAGCAGGAGCGAGAGAGTAGGATTGTATCGGAATGAACAAGGGGGTTTTGCTTGCCTGGCACTTCTGAAGATAACATTGAGTCTTCATCAGTGTCAACGATCACATCATCGGTATCACGTCTATCGAGAGGGGACAAATACCGGCAACACAGAAAGGAACACAATCAATGCAATGCACAATATGATGCATGCTCATGACATGGCAATATGAATGTGTTTTGGGCTAATGCAACTAGCAACAGATTAAATGAAGTTGGTTTGAATATAAAATTCAAATTCAAACTCCATATGTGATTATTTAAATGCCCTTTATATGATTTGTGCTAAACAGCATCTATAAGTTGTTCTAACATGCATGAAAATGGTACAGATGGATTCCTTGAATTTTTCTGATAATTTTTCATATATAAATTATTTAATTTGGAGTTACGGTTAATTTTCTATGATTTATAGAAGTTTTAGGTATTTTCTGAAATTTCCTGAATTATAATAAATCCAGAAAATGGTTTATTGCGTCAGCGTGACGTCACAGAGGCGTCAGCAGGGCTGACCAGGTCAAACCTGACGTGTGGGGGCCACACGTCAGTGACACTGGGGTTAACCCTGGGTCAAACTCGCACTGACCAGGGTTGACTTGGCTCTAGGGCCCACTGCCAGCGGCTGGTGGGGTGGCTAATGGTGGGGATTAGCGCTAAATAAGCCGCCACGTCAGCCTCGCCGGAGTTCGGCCGGCGACGACCAAACCGCGCGGCGGTGCTTCGCCGGAATGGGCTACAGGCGGCGGAAAAGCGCGCGGAGACCACCGGGGCGTAGCCCGTCATCGTCCGCATCCAGTGGAGCATGTGGGATGAGCTGGGGAGGCCGGAGCTCGCCGGAGTGGAGCCCGAGGCGGTGGCCGGAGCTCGGCGAGGTCGGGGTTGGCGTTCGGGGGCACGGGAGGAGGGGCTGGTGGGCGCTACGGGCTCCTGGGAGCAAACTGAGTGCTATGACGCGCCCAGGCACGAGCTACGGCGTCTGTAGCCACGACGGCGGCATGGCCGGCGGCGGTGAGCTTTCGGGCTCGTGGGGAACGACGCTACATCACGGGGGCGAGCACAAGGAGTTAGGGAATAAGGTAAGTGGCTCACGGCGAGTCAGACAGTGCAGACGGCGGGGCCGGGGAGGCTCTGGACGCGCCGAATTGGTGGAGTCGATCTCCGGGCACCGGAGGTGAAGACGACGATGCTCCGGTCGACTGCGGCCTCCTCTGGTCGCGTGCGTCGCGTGGGTAGCTTCACGGAGTCAGGGCGGAGCTCAGGGACGCATAGTGGGAGCGAGGGGGTGGCTGTGGCCCCGGTAACGGCGTCGGCGGCGATGGGCTCCGCTCGGGCGCGTGCAGGGAGGGAAGCAGAGGAGGAAACGGGGTCCAGGGGAAGAGAGGGGAGGTGCAGGGGGCGAGGGGAAGTGCGTGGCGTCACCAGAGGGCTCGGGGAGGAAGCAGGAGGTGGCCAGAGCAGGGTGGAGGTGGCGCGCACGGCGGCGTCGCGGTGTCCGCGTCCTTCTGGCGAGAAGGAAGACGACAGGGGAGTAGCGGTGGCGGGCTGGGCCGTGCTGCTGGGCCAGGTGGGCTACCAGGTGAGCGCCAGGTAAGGTTTCTCTCCTCTCTTTTATTTCTATTTTAGTTACTGTTTTCTATTTTCTGTAATTGTGTTTGGATTTATTAAAAATGCCAGAGCATTTCCAAAAATCATGCAACTGACTGTGGCCACTGTTTGGAATATTTCCAACAGTAAACATTTCAGTTTGTGATTATTTGAGCATTTAAAATATTATTAGCAATTAAATGCCCAAATGCAAATACTATATAATTTAATTCAAAAATCCAGGAATAGCCTATAAATATGTTCATCATTTTTGGAAGAGGTTTTCACCTTTAACAGAAATTATGAGCATTTCCAAAGGGCATTCTGGGTTATTGAAAATATTTTTATTGAACCTAGTTAAATTTCATTTGGTGCTAGGGTTTCAACAATCCCCATTTCAAATTTAAATGAAATTTAAACATGGTGCAACACTCTAATGCATGCACTAGGCATTGTCAGAACTAGGGATGTGACAAGGCGGGTCCGGCTCATGCGTCTCACTCGGCAAATTGTGTGGGAGGGCGCACGCAAACCGAACCAAAACCACTACATGACGGTGACCCTGACCGTGTCTGCATCCACCCGTCATGGACCCACCAAGAAACGAAATCCCTATGAACACCTCGCCAATCCTCTGGCTCCATTAAGTAGTTTGCCATTAGATGGGAACCAGAATTACAAATACGTATTACTTATTACATTTGATTATGTATAGTTGTAGAAATATGCATTGAACATAAGTGCAATAACTGAATGGAAAATAATTTTTCATGCATGACGTATTAACGACGATCTTCAAACTTATACGTAACCAAAAAAATAGGAACTACATTCCCATATATGAATCAATGATATGCTTTTGATGATATATAACATATTTTTAGTTGGGTGACCTAGAACTACGCGCATGCCCTATGCATTGAGATGGAGGCAGTGAAAGCGCAGGTTATCTCCCAGAGGGGATGAATGAGAGATTTTTAGAAATTTGTCAAACTATGATGAATTTGACGAAGATCAGAGTGAAGAAATAGAAACACAAAGGAAACTAAGTCATCACAGAATCAGAATACATGCAATCATGATACATAATAGTGAAGAACATGCAATCATACAAGCACGAAGAATATGAACCGAGGAAGTAAAGATAGCAAGATGAAATTTTTTAGTTCAAATTCGTGAGAGGATAGATCACAAATTCTTCAACAGCGGAATGATGTAAGAGAGGGTGATGAATTTGAAACCAGGTTGGCTCGGTGAAGACACAACAATTTGGTAGACCAGTTCTAGTTGCAGCATCAACTGTACGTCTGGTTGAAGCGACTGAGTGGCAACTCAGAGGACACGCAGTCCTCACCGTATTCCTCTTGAGCTAAGGTCACTTAGTCCTCGCCCAATCACTCGTGGTAAGTCTTTAAGGTAGACTTCCAAAACCTTCACAAACTTGTTCACCGGCACACTATAATGACTCTTGGTGTACTCAGAACTTGACGCCTAACCGTCTGGAAGAATGACAGTCTTCAAAGGTAACAGACGTCAGATCACACAGATCAATCTCTTCAGTGATGCTTAATCACTTTGGCTCTGGGTTTTCCTCACTTAGGATTCTCTCAAGGTCGTCGGAGGATGGGTTGCTCTCAAATGACAAGTGTCAGGTTCTCTCAGAGCAGCCAACCAACAAGTGGTTGTGGGGGCGGCTATTTATAGCCAGGGGCAACCCGACATGAAATGCCATAAACTCCCTTCTCTGATTCGCCCGTTGTCAGGATAGGGATTCACCCGGTGATACGTCTCTGATGTCTACTATGCAACCTTCTTCTTGTAGACATTGTTGGGTCTCCAAGTGCAGAGGTTTGTAGGACAGTAGCAGATTTTCCTTAAGTGGATGATGATGAAGCTATGTACCTAGGATAGGGGCATGGACCTGTCCTAAGTACCCTACCCAAGGACATCCCTAGAAGAAGTCACCTTTCAATCGACTTGGAGGTATCCCACTCGACAGATTCAAGACACTCGACCACGAAGCAATCACTCGACCAAATTCCAACCACTCGACTGCCAGGAGATCTAAAGTCACCCTGCACGCAAACGGTCGTTCATTAAGTAGCTTTTATGGTCATCATAGCACTTTACTGGGGGCGTTACCAGTAACCCCCAGTCTTAATGTACTTTAAACCTTGCATTACTGAGGGCTGGAGGGGCCTGGCGAACTCTATATAAGCCACCCCCCTCCTCAGTATCAAGGGTTGGCACCCCTGTTATTCATACACACATAATTCAGTCGACCGCCTCCGGGCACCGAGACGTAGGGTTGTTACTTCCTCCGAGAAGGGCCTGAACTCGTAATCCTCGTGTGCTTACAACTCCTCCATAGCTAAGATCTAGCCTCTCCATACGTACCCCCCTACATAACTGTCAGAGTTAGAACCACGACAGTTGGCGCCCACCGTGGGGCTAGGAGTCTTAGCGCCTAGTTTGAGAAGTTGCGATTTTTTCCGATCTCCTTGATCATGGTTTCGGGCGGAGCTTTGGTGGAGGGCCGCGAGATCCGTCTCGGCGTGCTCACGTTCATCGCCGATGACTCCGCTTGGCTTCAGGAGGCTCCACTCGACGTCGACGCGCTCCCCGTCCGCGGGGCGACGCACTTTCGCGCATGCGTCCGTGGTGTCCTCCTGCGGCAGCCGTCGACCCAGTATCGGTCGGCTCCCGTGGCATCTCCCCGCCCTGTTTCTCGCCGGCGCAAGCGCTCCGGTCGGTCGAGGCTTCAGAGGTGGGTGAGGCATGCGGTGGCCCGCCAGTTGGCCACCCCACAAGTCGCGGCAATCGAGCCCGACGAATCACTCTATGGCCTGTTCGACCTGTCGACTGGCTCCGCAGAGACCGCATCCGAATGCGACAGCAGTGACCCAGCTGCAGAGGTTCTGGTGATCGATGGGCCACATAGTCCTCTCGGTTTCCCCCGCGCTGACGGAGGCGCGGATGGGGGCGACCCGTCGCGTCCTCACGAGGAGTATCTCCCCGAGCCTCTCACGTCGTTGTAGCGGGAGGAACTTCGCCGCTGGAACATGGATGCACTCCATACTCCTATTGTTGGAGAAACCCCCGAGGCCCGAGCCTTGGAGGACGCACGCTTGGCTAACTTGGCCGAGCGCACTCGACTGGAGAATCTCCAGCGAATACTCGACGGGCGAGCGCGTCAACAGGCTCCAGAATCCAGTCGACGTCAACTCTTTCCACCCCCGCAGGTATATCGTACTCCGATTCAGAATTTGGTGGCTGCGGCCCGTATAGCAGAGTCGATTCAGCCCTCCCAGTCAGAGGCTGGCAGAGGCTTGTTGCAAATTAGAGCGTTGCTCCGGGCAGCGGGAGACCAGAATTCCGCTGTTTCTCAGTCGCGGAACATGATCCACAGTCGATCCGTTGCAGCGGATACAGTCCAGTAGGCTCACAGCCCAAGATCGCCTCCGAGGCGTGAGGGACGTGGAGACCGGCGTGATCAGTACAGAAGGAATGAGCAGTATGATCACCGATTTGATCGTGATGATCGACGTCGAGTACCAACCCCTCCCCCGAGGAGTGGATCATATGTGCCTCGACAGCAGGTGGACAGACGCCCTCATAGTGTTGGGCGGAGAATTCCAGTCGACCCCAGGGAACCAGGCTTTGATGCGAGATCCATTCTCGTTCAAGGTTTGGTCGACAGGAATAGAGCTCACCGAGAAGGCCACGACAGAGATGCGCCTACCAGTAGCAGAGTACATGTTTCAGGGCCAGAGTGTTTCAGTCGAGCCATCAGAGCCGCTGTAATTCCTCCCAACTTCAGGTTGGCACTGGAGTTAGTAAGTTCACCGGTGAGTCCAAGCCCGATACTTGGCTCGAAGATTACCGAGTGGCTGTCCAGATTGGCGGTGGGAACGATGAGGTAGCCATGAAGCACCTGCCTCTCATGTTAGAAGGCTCGGCCAGAGAGTGGCTGAATCAGTTAGCACCCAGCAGCATTTACACTTGGGAGGATCTCTCCCGAGTGTTTGTCACCACATTTGAAGGAACATGCAAGCGATCTGCAGGCCTTACGAAATTGCGGTCTTGCGTGCAGAAACCGAATGAAACTCTGAGGGATTACATCCAGAGGTGGATCACATTGCATCACACAGTTGAAAATGTACCAGATCATCAAGCAGTTTGTGCCTTTAAAGAAGGCGTTAAGTACAGAGAATTGAATCTGAAGTTCGGTCGAACCAGAGAGATGTCTCTGAATTGGATGATGGAGATTGCCACCAAATACGCTAATGGTGAAGATGAGGATCGACTCCGGAGTGGCAAGCATAAAGCAGTCGCCCAGAAAACCGGAGGAAATTCCAGTCGGAAACAGAAGCGGAAAGCCGAGCCAGCCGCTCCTGGGGAGGCCCTGGCCGTAACCCAGGGAAAATTTAAGGGAAAACCCAAAGGACCTTGGAACCCCAAGAAAGTTAAAGACCAAGATGGAAATGATGTTTTGGATCTACCGTGTCACATCCACACCAAGAAAGATGAAGAGGATAAACTCATTTACCCAAAGCATACCACTCGACAGTGTCGGCTTCTGATCCAGCAGTTTCAGGGCAAGCAGTCCAAAGATAAGGAAAAGGAGTCGGACAAAGTTGAGGACAAGGAAGATAGTGACGGTGGGTACCCCCAGGTCAATTCCACCCTGATGATTTTTGCTGATGTTGAGAGCAAAAGTCGACTGAAGGTTATTAACCGTGAGGTAAATATGGTTGCTTCGGCAACACCCAATTATCTGAAGTGGTCCCAGACTGCCATCACATTCGACCAGTCTGATCACCCTACGCACATTGCCACCCCTGGGAGGCAAGCTATGGTGGTCGACCCAGTTGTCGAAGGCACTAGACTGACCAAAGTCCTGATGGATGGAGGCAGTGGTTTGAACATACTGTATGCAGAAACATTGAAAGGGATGGGCATTCCGATGTCCAGGCTCAGCACCAGTAACATGAGTTTCCATGGAGTCATTCCTGGGAAGAAAGCCGAGTCACTCGGCCAAATTGCTCTTGATGTGGTTTTCAGCGATTCCAAGAATTACCGCAAGGAAAAGTTGACATTCGAAGTTGTGGATTACCAAAGTGCTTATCACGCTATTTTGGGCAGGCCAGCTTATGCACGCTTCATGGCTCAACCATGTTATGTGTATCTCAAATTGAAAATGCCTGGTCCCAAAGGTGTGATCACTGTTACAGGCAATCAGAAGAAAGCAGAAGAGTGTTTTCAGAAAGGCTCAAAGATTGCTGACGCTCAGATGGCGGTGGTCGAGCTACAAGAGTATCAGAAGACTGCAGATCCGAGTGAGTTGCTACGAGCTAAGAAGCCTGCTTCAGAATCAGCTTTTCAGTCGTCCGATGAAACGAAGGCAGTTCACATTCACCCGACTGATCCAAACGCTGCTCCGACTCACATCTCAACGACGGTCGACTCCAAATAGGAAGAAGCGCTCATCCAGTTCCTCCATGAGAACTGGGACATCTTCGCATGGAAGCCTGCTGACATGCCTGGAGTTCCCAGGGGGCTGGCTGAGCACCGTCTACGAGTTGACCCAAAATTTAAACCTGTGAAAGAACATCTTCGACGCTCCGCCGTCCAGAAGAGAAAGGCCATTGGCGAGGAGGTGGCTCGGCTCTTAGCAGCGGAGTTCATCCGAGAAATTTACCACTCCGGGTGGCTCGCCAATGTTGTCATGGTCCCCAAGAAGGACAAGTCACTTCGCATGTGCATTGATTTCAAGCATATCAATCGGGCCTGCTCGAAAGATCATTTTCTTCTCCCCCATATCGACCAGATAGTCGACTCGACTGCGGGATGTGAGCGTTTGTCTTTCCTAGACGCCTATTCCGGGTACCATCAGATCCGTCTGTACGGGCCTGACGAGATCAAAACAGCTTTCATCACTCCATTCGGGTGCTTCTGTTATGTCATCATGTCGTTCGGCCTCAAGAATGCCGGAGCCACGTTCATGAGGATGATTCAGAAGTGTTTGCTCACTCAAATCAGTCGGAATGTGGAGGCATACATGGATGATATTGTGGTCAAGTCACGGAAGGGTTCCGACCTGCTGACTGACCTTGCTAAAACCTTTGCCACCCTCAGGAGGTATGATATCAAGTTCAATCCGTCAAAGTGCACATTCGGAGTTCCAGGTGGGAAGTTACTCGGTTTTCTCGTTTCCGAACGGGGAATCGTCGCCAATCCTGAAAAAATTGGTACTATACTCTGGATGAAACGTCCTGTGCGTGTGCATGACGTCTAGAAGCTTACAAGATGCTTGGCCGCTTTAAGTCGATTCATCTCTCTCCTCGGTGAAAAGGCATTGCCTCTTTACCGACTGATGAAGAAGTCCGACAAGTTTGAGTGGACTCCAGAAGCTGATGCAGCATTTACAGAGCTCAAAGCTCCGCTCTCCACCCAGCTGGTGCTTGCTGCCCCAATCAGCAAGGAGCCTTTGCTGATTTACATTGCAGCCACAGGACAAGTTGTCAGTACAGTACTTACGGTCGAGTGGGAAGAAGAAGGAAAGGCCTTCAAAGTTCAGCGCCCATTATGTTTCTGAAGTTTTGACTCCTTCAAAGCAAAGATATCCTCATTACGAGAAACTTGTATATGGGATTTATATGACCACGAAGAAGGTTGCACATTACTTCTCTGATCATTCCATTACAGTCGTCAGTGATGCTCCACTATCAGAGATTTTGCACAACAGAGATGCAACTTGTTGAGTGGCCAAATGGGCGATTGAACTTCTTCCCCTAGATATCAAGTTTGAGGCAAAGAAAGCTATCAAGTCCCAAGCAATTGCAGATTTCGTCGCCGAGTGGATCGAACAGCAACTTCCGACTCAAGTTCACTCGGAGCACTGGACCATGTTCTTCGATGGATCTAAGATGCTGAATGGTTCCGGTGCTGGTGTAGTATTGGTTTCCCCCCGAGGAGATAAGCTCAGATATGTTCTCCAGATTCACTTCGATTCCTCCAATAACGAAGCAGAATATGAAGCACTTTTGTATGGGTTGCGCATGGCCATTTCACTCGGCGTCCGTCGCCTCATGGTCTATGGCGACTCAGATTTGGTGGTTAATCAGGTGATGAAAGAATGGGACGTCAGAAGTCCAGCTATGACTGGTTATTGCAATGCAGTGAGAAAGTTAGAGAAGAAATTCGAGGGGTTAGAGCTTCATCACATCCCCCGACTGAAAAATCAAGCGGCTGATGATTTGGCAAAGATAGGCTCCAAGAGAGAAGCCATCCCCAGCAATGTGTTTTTGGAACACATCCACTCGCCATCAGTCCAAGAAGATCCTTTTACAGATGAAGCCCCGCAGCCAAAGAGTGCCACAGATCCGACTGAAGTTGAAATTCCGGCAGTGGTCGACCTAATCATGGAAGTTTTGGCAATCAATCACCCCTGACTGGACGATACCGTACATCGCGTATATCCTAAGAAAGGAACTCCCAGAGGACGAAGAAGAGGCTCGACAGATCGTCCGTCGATCCAAGGCCTTTACAGTCATAAAGGGACAATTGTATAGAGAAAGCGCGACTGGAGTCGGTCAGAAGTGTATAACACCAGAAGAAGGTCAGATAATCCTTGATGATATCCACTCAGGGACCTGTGGTCATCATGCATCCTCTCGGACCATTGTGGCTAAAGCATACCGAGCGGGATTTTACTGGCCAAGAGCGAATGAAATGGCAAAAGAGATAGTTAACAAGTGTGAAGGGTGCCAGTTCTACTCCAACATGTCGCACAAGCCTGCATCAGCCCTGAAGACCATTCCACTCGTCTGGCCCTTCGCTATTTGGGGACTGGACATGGTTGGCCCATTGAGAACAGGCAGGAGCGGTTTCACACATGTGCTTGTGGCAGTCGACAAGTTTACCAAATGGATTGAAGCTAAGCCTATCAAGAATCTTGATGCTTGCACTGTTATCAGTTTCGTCAGAGAGTTAACATTCAGATATGGAGTCCCGCATAGAATCATCACCGACAATGGGTCAAACTTTGATTCAGACAAGTTTAGAGCTTTTTGCGCCTCTCAAGGCACACGAGTCGACTACG
This sequence comes from Triticum dicoccoides, assembly GCF_002162155.2. Classification (NCBI taxonomy): domain Eukaryota; kingdom Viridiplantae; phylum Streptophyta; class Magnoliopsida; order Poales; family Poaceae; genus Triticum; species Triticum dicoccoides. The sequence goes on from NC_041392.1 coordinate 163,638,995, forward strand.
CATCGGTCGCCCACCCCCAGTCGAATGGACAAGCAGAAAGGGCAAATGGTCTGATTCTCAAAGGACTAAAGCCTCGGCTGATGCGTGATCTCAAGCACGCAGCAGGCGCTTGGGTCGACGAGCTTCCGTCGGTTCTGTGGAGATTGAGGACTACCCCGAATCGGTCGACTGGAAGAACTCTGTTCTTTCTAGTTTACGGAGCGGAAGCAGTCCTGCCGAGTGATCTACTTCACAATGCACCCCGAGTCGAGCTTTATACCGAAGATGAAGCAGAACAAGCCCGGCAAGACGCAGTCGACCTCCTCGAAGAAGAAAGAGAAATGGCTATGATCCGATCGACCATTTATCAGCAAGACTTGCGTCGATTCCATGCCAGAAATGTGAAGAGTCGAGCCTTCCAAGAAGGAGATTTGGTCCTCCGAGTAGATCAACAGAAACCACACAAGCTCGCTCCTACTTGGGAAGGTCCCTTCATCGTCACCAGAGTCCTCCACAATGGAGCGTGTCACCTTTACAATGTCGATCGCCAGATTGATGAGCCACGAGCTTGGAATGCAGAACTGCTCCGCCCCTTTCACACTTGAATTCTCACTCGGACGAGATGTAATAAGAAAAACTTCTGTAGTCTATTTATCAAAGACAAGAGTGTTACAAATTTTCCTATAATTGTTGTTGCTTTTGTTTGCGTGTGAAATCCGTGGGTGGCTTAGCTACGAATCTGTTTCGTCTAAGTTTGTAAAAAAAATCCTACCGAGTGGCGAGCCAGACTCCCACTCGGAGGCTTAGCTGCAGCTCAGTGCTCGCCTAAGTGTTTAAAAATCCTACCGAGTGGCGAGCCAGACTCCCACTCGGAGGCTTAGCTGCAGCCTAGTGCTCGCCTAAGTGTTTAAAAATCCTATCGAGTGGTGAGCCAGACTCCCACTCGGAGGCTTAGCTACAGCCCAGTGCTCGCCTAAGTGTTTAAAAATTCTACCGAGTGGTGAGCCAGACTCCCACTCGGAGGCTTAGCTGCAGCCTAGTGCTCGCCTAAGTGTTTAAAAATCCTACCGAGTGGTGAGCCAGACTCCCACTCGGAGGCTTAGCTGCAGCCCAGTGCTCGCCTAAGTGTTTAAAAATCCTACCGAGTGGAGAGCAAACCTCCCACTCGGAGGCTTAGCTGCAGCCCGGTGCTCGCCTAAGTATTTAAAAATCCTACCGAGTGGTGAGCAGACCTCCCACTCGGGGGGCTTAGCTGCAGTCCAGTACTCGCCTAAGTTTGAAAAAATCCTATCGAGTGGAGAGCAGACCTCCCACTCGGGGGCTTAGCTGCAGTCCAGTACTCGCCTAAGTTTGAAAAAATCCTACCGAGTGGATAGCAGACCTCCCACTCGGGGGCTTAGCTGCAGTCCAGTACTCGCCTAAGTTTGAAAAAATCCTATTGAGTGGAGAGCAGACCTCCCACTCGGGGGCTTAGCTGCAGTCCAGTACTCGCCTAAGTTTTTAAAATCCTACCGAGTGGAGAGCAGACCTTCCACTCGGAGGCTTAGCTGCAGCCCAGTGCTCGCCTAAGTACGGAACACATCCCAATCCGCAAGGATGATGAGGTGCAAATCGACTGCTACCTTCTCCTTCGAAGTTGCACCACAAATACAAAGTTATTTTGAGTGAAGAACAAGTTCCACTCGACAGATAATTCATGAAGATATTCAACGATAAATCAAGTTCAGATAAGATCCAAAGGTTCTAGACCGCAGATCAAAGTACTCGAGCCTCTAGCTGTTACAAAATCCACTCGGCATTCCGAGGCAAATTTAAAGTGAAGCATAAAAGTTTTTATTCCTCATGCGGAGGACTGGAAGGGGCAACGAACTCGTCCAAGTCGATCCCGTCTGCAATGCGAGTGGCAGCAGCAATGAAAGTCTCCATGAAGTCTTGAAAGTTGTGCTTCCTGGTATTGGCAACTTGGATGGCGGCCAGCTTTTCTTCTCGCGCCTCCTTGCAGTGGACGCGGACCAGAGACAGAGCGACGTCAGCGCCACATCTAGCAGAAGATTTCTTCCATTCCGCCACTCGACCTGGGACTTCATTCAGTCGAGTCATCAGGGACTCAAGGTCATTCTGAAGCGTCGTCCTAGGCCAGAGCGACGTGTCGATCCGTGACATCGCAACCTTCAACCGAGCAAGATAGTCAACAACGTCGAGAACACGAGATTCCAGTTGGAGCACGTTCATAGCAGCCTCGTCCTTCACTGGAGAATTGATGGGGTCCAAGTCTGTCTCCACTCGACTGGTCTCCTCTTCGAAGTTCTGGCAAAATTCTGTAAACACAATTCAAGGATAAGTCAGTGGCTCTACGCAGATTTGGTAACTGCAAGTCAGTCGGGCCGGAGTAATTACCCTCGAGCATGACGAACAACTTCTTGGCGAGTCCACCGAGATAAGCCTCCAGATCGTTCCTCTTCCCCGCCAGTTCACTTGCCTTGTCATTCAGAGCTATATTGCCATTCTTCAGATGGCTGGCCTCTCGATTAGCCGTGTCGAGAGCAGTTTTCATCCTGGAGTTTTCCTTTTCAAGGTACCGACTGAAGCCAGTTTTTCTTCAGCAAGCTTCGTTTTGTTTAGGGCCTCCTTCTGCGCTTTGGCAAGGTCTTGATCCTTCTTCTTCAGAGCCTCCTCCATTTTGTCTGCGAAACATCAAGTGAGATCAACATCGAGGACGGCCAGAAAGAAAGGACAGTCGACAAAAGCTCACCAGCCATACCTTTTGCTTCGTCCCTCGCCTTCTGCAAGTTCTCCCGAGCAAGCTTCAAGTCAAGGTTCAGCTGGATCTATTTGTTCTCCAACTCAGTGTAGCGAGCCACAAGTTCGCAGGATTTCTGCAAAAAATCTGTCGACAGACATCCAAGATAAGTTACTTCCGAGTAACCAAGAGACAATGATGGCGTTTCTAAGACTACAGCCGAATCAAAAACATTCGACAGTAGTCTCGGGGACTACACCCAGTGGGTGCACTCAGCGTGCCCCCACTGGTTCGACCAAAAAAAATTGACTGCCTGCAGCCGACCTTGTACAGTTCCATTCGACATAGCCTGACCAGACCGAGTGAAGAAGTTCAGCTAAAGCAACACAATATAAAGACTACAGTCGACTGCCAGCAGTCCACCGTAGTCTCGAGGACTACACCCAGTGGGTGCACTTAGCGTGCCCCCACTCGTCAAAAAGATTAATAGACACACCCGGTGGGCGTACAGATATAAAGATCTTCGGAAAAGAGATTCTTCAGATAGCATATCCTAACAGAATGAGCGGTGAATCAACTGACCTGGACGTTGCTCCAAAGAGCTGAGCTCGCGTCATAAGCTGCTTGGCTGGCTTCCCGAACCACCTTCACTTGCTCCATCATGATCCCCGCCTAGCGTATAGCCTCTTTAGCGGCACCCACTTGGTCCTCAGGGACGTGGTGTGTGGCAAAAAGCGAAGGCGGATTTGCAGTCGATGTCGAAGGCCGGACACTCGTCAGAGGTTCAGCGAAGGTCACAGAAACCCGAGTGGTATCACCACCCTCCCGGACTGCGGCCTCAGGCGCCGGAGTAGTTTGTGGGGTCTTGCCAGCCGGCGCCCTCCTGTTCCTTCGCGCCCTCAGCGGCACTTCGTCGTCATCATCAGAGAGGTCAATGACATGAGGAGGAGCTACAAGAAAAATCCAATCGATCGGAATTATAAGAAATCATCAGTCGACTAAAAGCAGAGCATCAGTAATCATACCGGGGTTGGAGGTAACAGCATCTTCCATCTCTTGATCATCGTCCTTGGCGGAGATCTCCGAGGTGGCAGCACTGCAAATTTCGAAAGTCAGTCAGCTTATTCAATGAGTCGACCAAGAGTCCGTCATGTTCGACAAAGGAAAACAAATTCTACTATTACCCAGAAATGGTGGGGACAGTCATCTTCATCTTGGGCAGAGCCTTGGGTGGCTTGGACGGCGTCGCGCGTGGGTGCTTGGGAGCTTTTTCTGTCGGCGCTGGAGATGAGGTCCGAGGGCGCTTCGACGACTGCCCAACAGGGATAGTTGCCTTACCACGTTCCCGCGCAGGGTCGTGTGTAAGCTTGGATCGCCGTTCCGAGCGGGGAGGTTCGACTTCTTCCTCCTCCTCTTCACTGGAGTCGTCATCGTCATCCCCCTCTCCCTCGTTGTCAGATTCCCACTCTTCTCCCTCATCTCCACTTTCGCCTCCACTCGCCTCTCCTTCCTCGGCCTGCTCCTGTGCTCCATTGGGTGTCGAGTACATCTCAGTAGTGGCCTAGAGGACAACAAACGAGACAAAAGTCAATCGACTGATCCAAAAAGACAAATAAAGAAAGCAAGATCACAGTCGGAAACGCAAGGTCAGACCTTGTCCACTTCGTATGTTTGGTCGAGTGGAGGAATCCTCCTGGCTCCTCGGGGGTTGTCCTTGTTCCCTGTGATACTCGACAGCCACCCTTCCAACATCTTGTCAGTGACCTCCTCTGGATGAATCCGAGTGGTGTCTTCGAGACCCGAGTACAGCCACATCGGGTGGTCACAAGCCTGAAGTGGTTGGATGCGCCTCCGAAGGAAGACTTCCAACAAGTCCATGCCAGTCACACCCTCGCGGACAAGCTGAACCACTCGACCGACCAGCACCTTGACTTGCGCCTTTTCCTCCGGCGTCACTTTCAGAGAGGCAGGTTTTTGTGCTCGATTCAGAGAAAAAGGGGGAAGCCCAATCGACTGTCCTGGGGTCACCTGGTCTTTACAATAAAACCAAGTCGACTGCCACCCACGGACTGACTCGGGAAAAGTGATAGACGGAAAGGAACTTTTTCCCTTCATCTGGATCGCCAGACCCCCGCACAGCTGGATCACCTGCGTCTGTTCATCACTTGACTTGGCCTTCTTGACCGACTGAGAGCGGCAAGTGAAGATGTGCTTGAAGAGTCCCCAATGGGGGCGGCAACCCAAGAAGTTTTCACACAAGGAAACGAAAGCAGCAAGATACACAATAGAATTGGGAGTAAAGTGATGGAGCTGCGCTCCGAAGAAGTTCAAGAAGCTCCGGAAAAAAGGATGAGGAGGCAGAGAGAATCCACGATCGATATGGGTGGCGAGGAGGACACACTCACCATCAAGAGGCTGGGGTTCGACTTCTTTCCCCGGGAGGCGCGCAGATTCGTGGGGAATGAATCCCCCCTTGACCAGATCATCGAGATCATCCTGCCGAATCACCAACGGCATCCAGTCGCCCTGGATCCAATCCTTGGGCAGAGCAGTCCTTGAGGAAGATCCGCCCCGACCGGACTTCTTCCCCTTCCCCTGCACCGCCGCCTTCTTCATGCGCTCCAGAGCCGACGTCTTCTCCTTCACCATCGTCGCCGGCGAAACTCGAACAGACCTACGGCACCAAGGTGGGAGTGGAGGTGGCGGAGGATCTTGTGAAGGAAGGGGGAAAAGTGAAGGCGCACCGTTCGGGGGTCCCGAGCCGGCAGCTTATAAGAGGTCGCTTTCGAGTGGCTGACTGGTAGGCCCAGGCAATCCCATCAAATCCCGCAACGGGCGCGCGCGCGGTACGTGGCGAAAAAGGTGGCGCGGGGATCGAGGAGCTTCCGTCCTATCCCATCCGATTACTGCGGCCGCCCCCGTCCCGCGCGCTTCCCGAAATTCAAATCCCGCAAAATCCGCGGGCCGCAGAACAACTCGTTAAACAGAAGATCCCTTTCACACCGTCACTCGGAACTTCACAAGTAAAGAAATTCACTCGACAAGAGGCCAAGAATGGATCAAGGCGACTGAAAGAAGTTGACGACGTCATCCGTGACAATTGATCCAAAACAAGACGTTCATATAACATGAAGAACCAGTCGGAAAGATCCCCAACTCCTTCCCCACTCGAACCTCGATCCATTCGGGGGCTAATGATGAAGCTATGTACCTAGGATAGGGGCATGGACCTGTCCTAAGTACCCTACCCAAGGACATCCCTAGAAGAAGTCACCTTTCAATCGACTTGGAGGTATCCCACTCGACAGATTCAAGACACTCGACCACGAAGCAATCACTCGACCAAATTCCAACCACTCGACTGCCAGGAGATCTAAAGTCACCCTGCACGCAAACGGTCGGTCATTGAGTAGCTTTTATAGTCATCATAGCACTTTATTAGGGGCGTTACCAGTAACCCCTAGTCTTAATGTACTTTAAACCTTGCATTACTGAGGGCTGGAGGGGCCTGGCGAACTCTATATAAGCCACCCCCCTCCTCAGTATCAAGGGTTGGCACCCCTGTTATTCATACACACATAATTCAGTCGACCGCCTCCGGGCACCGAGACGTAGGGCTGTTACTTCCTCCGAGAAGGGCCTGAACTCGTAATCCTCGTGCCCTTACAACTCCTCCATAGCTAAGATCTAGCCTCTCCATACATACCCCCCTACATCACTGTCAGAGTTAGAACCACGACAGATGACCTAAGGTTTATCAATCCATGGGAGGCGTAGGTTGAAGATGGTCTCTCTCAAACAACCCTGCAACCAAATAACAAAGAGTCTCTTGTGTCCCCAACACACCCAATACAATGGTAAATTGTATAGGTGCACTAGTTCGGCGAAGAGATGGTGATACAAGTGCAATATGGATGGTAGATATAGGTTTTTGTAATATGAAAATATAAAAACACCATGGTAACTAATGATAAAAGTGAGCACAAACGGTATTGCAATGCTAGGAAACAAGGCCTAGGGTTCATACTTTCACTAGTCTAAATTCTCTCAACAATAATAACATAATTGGATCATATAACTATCCCTCAACATGCAACAAAGAGTCACTCCAAAGTCACTAATAGCAGAGAACAAACGAAGAGATTATGGTAGGGTACGAAACCACCTCAAAGTTATTCTTTTTGATCGATCTATTCAAGAGTCCGTAGTAAAATAACATGAAGCTATTATTTCCATTCGATCTATCATAGAGTTCATACTAGAATAACACTTTAAGACTCAAATCAACCAAAACCCTAATGTCACCTAGATACTCCAATGTCACCACGAGTATCCGTGGGTATGATTATACGATATGCATCACACAATCTCAGAATCATCTATTCAACCAACACAAAGAACTTCAAAGAGTGCCTCAAAGTTTCTATCGGAGAGTCAAGACGAAAACGTGTGCCAACCCCTATGCATAAGTTCACAAGGTCACTGAACCCGCAAGTTGATCACCAAAACATACATCAAGTAGATCACGTGATATCCCATTGTCACCACAGATAAGCACATGCAAGACATACATCAAGTGTTCTCAAATCCTTAAAGACTCAATCCGATAAGATAACTTCAAAGGGAAAACTCAATCTATTACAAGAGAGTAGAGGGGGAGAAACATCATAAGATCCAACTATAATAGCAAAGCTCGCGATACATCAAGATCGTGCCAAATCAAGAACATGAGAGAGAGAGAGAGAAAGATCAAACACATAGCTACTGGTACATACTCTCAGCCCCGAGGGTGAACTACTCCCTCCTCGTCATGGAGAGCGCCGGGATGATGAAGATGGCCACCGGCGAGGGATCCCCCCTCCGGCAGGGTGCCGGAACAGGGTCCCGATTGGTTTTTGGTGGCTATAAAGGCTTGCGGCGGTGGAACTCCTGATCTATTCTGTTCTCTGGAGGTTTCAGTATTTATAGGATTTTTTGGCGTAGGTCTCACATCAGGGGGTCTCCGGGTTGTCCACGAGGCAGGGGCCCACACCCAGGGGGTGGGCGCGCCCCCACCCTCGTGGGTAGCCCGAGACTCTCCTAGCCCAACTCTTTTACTCCGGGGGCTTCTTTTGGTCCAGAAAAAATCATCAAAAATTGGCACGTCAATTGGACTCCGTTTGGTATTCCTTTTCTGTAAAGCTCAAAAACAAGGAAAAAACAGAAACTGGCACTGGGCTCTAGGTTAATAGGTTAGTCCCAAAAATTATATAAAATAGCATATAAATGCATATAAAACATCCTAGATGGATAATATAATAGCATGAATACTTCATAAATTATAGATACGTTGGAGACATATCAGTCTCCAACGTATCTACTTTTCCAAACACTTTTGCTCTTGTTTTGGACTATAACTTGCATGATTTGAATGGAACTAACCCGGACTGATGTTGTTTTCAGCAGAATCGCCATGGTGTTATTTTTGTGCAGAAATAAAAGTTCTCGAAATGAACTGAAACTTCAAGGAGAATATTTTGGGAATATATAAAAAATAATGGCGAAAGAATCAAGACCAGGGGGCCCACACCCTGCCCACGAGGGTGGGGGGCGCGTACCCCCCTGGGCGCGCCCCCCTGTCTTGTGGGCCCCTAAGGCTCCACCGACCTCAACTGCAACTCCATATTTCACGTTCGGGGAGAAAAAACCCAGAGAGAATGATTCATCGCATTTTACGATATAGAGCCACCGCCAAGCCCTAAACTCTCTCAGGAGGGCTGGTCTAGAGTCCGTTCGGGTCTTCAGAGAGGGGAATCCGTCGCCGTCGTCATCATCAACCATCCTCCATCACCAATTTCATGATGCTCACCGCCGTGCGTGAGTAATTCCATCGTAGACTTGCTGGACAGTGATGGGTTGGATGAGATTTATCATGTAATCGAGTTAGTTTTGTTAGGGTTTGATCCCTAGTATCCACTATGTTCTGAGATTGATGTTGCTATGACTTTGCTATGCTTAATGCTTGTCACTAGGGCCCGAGTGCCATGAGTTCAGATCTGAACCTATTATGTTTTCATGAATATATGTGAGTTCTTGATCCTAGCTTGCAAGTCATTAGTCACCTACTATGTGTTATGATCCGGCAACCCCGAAGTGGCAATAATCGGGACCACTCCCGGTGAAGACCGTAGTTTGAGGAGTTTATGTATTCACTAAGTGTTAATGCTTTGGTCCGGTACTCTATTAAAAGGAGGCCTTAATATCCCTTAGTTTCCAATAGGACCCCGCTGCCACGGGAGGGTAGGACAAAAGATGCCATGCAAGTTCTTTTCCATAAGCATGTATGACTATATTCGGAATACATGCCTACATTACATTGATGAACTGCAGCTAGTTCTATGTCACCCTATGTTATAACTGTTGCATGAGGAATCGCATCCGACATAATTATCCATCACTGATCCAATGCCTACGAGCTTTTCACATATTGATCTTTGCTTAGTTACTTTACCGTTGCCACTGTTACAATTACTACAAAACTGCTACTGTTACCTTTGCCACCGTTATCGTTACTTCCATACTACTTTGCTACTAAATACTTTGCTGCAGATATTAAGTTTTCCAGGTGTGGTTGAATTGACAACTCAACTGCTAATACTCGAGAATATTCTTTGGCCCCCCTTGTGTCGAATCAATAAATTTGGGTTGAATACTCAAACCTCGAAAACTGTTGCGATCCCCTATATATACTTGTGGGTTATCACCCGACAGCAGGCCCGTGGCGAGCAATGGTTAGAATTTGAACTCTCAAATTCATCGGGGCACTCAACTTTCTCATGGTAGGCAGATCGCACTGGCGAACTCCTAACTCCTCAGCCTGACCAAATTCGTCAGCTAATCCGGAGATTTCCAAAGGCTTCACTCGAAGCGGCCCGTGTATGTATATGTTTGAGTAAGTTTGAGCATCACTTTGGAAATGTGAATATGTTTCACCTATACCCCTTTAATAGTACAGTTTTTTCTGTGACTCAAATAAGAAGAAAAAAACCTACGAAAACGAAGTCTTCAAGCTTCAAAGTATTCACGTCAATTTCTTCAAAGGCCGTACCTATTTCATCACCAAATTCTTCACTTGAAGAAATCCATTTTTAGGGGTCGACTTCCACGTGTTAAACTGAATCTTCAGGGACTCTGTTTCTTGTGTATACTCACAATCACATTAGTTCCTCAACCTATTTGTCTTCAATACTCCAAAACCACTAAGGGCACTTGATGCACTTACAAGCAGTAACTACACCAGCCATCTGAACCTACAAGATTTACCACCAAAGGGACGAAGACGACAGTAATTGGCGCAGAGACCAATTACAGAGGTTGACGCACAGACCAACCGTAGCCTGAAATTTAAGCGAACTATTTGAAGGATTATTTCCCCAATTGTCTACAAATGATCATGTTAAACCATTTGAAGGATTTCTGCCAAGCGCTAGCTGCTTGCTTCAGACCATGTAAAGTTTTATGAATTTTATAGACATGATTAGCTTTGTCAGGGTTAACAAAGCCGAGAGTTTGTTATAAATAAACTTTCTCCTCAATCTCACCATTCAAGAATACCCTCTTAACATCCATTTGATAAAGAGTGGTGTTATGGTGATTAGCATATAACAAACTAATGGCTTCAAGTCTAGCAAGGGGGGCATAACTTTCACCATAAGGGGAACGTATGCAATTTGCCGAGAAAGTTTAACATCAGCCAAAATCTATATGCATTGAACATGTGAGGAATCTATATAAGAACATGCTACCATATTGGAGGGAAGCATGTAAGGCAAAATAACCCACATAACTTTAATAGTACAAAATTACACGTACAAATTTTCACAACTTCTATATCCAAACAAATGACCAAAAACTAATTAGGTTGTCAGTCCAAACTTATGCTCAACTTGAAGTGAAACATCGTTGAAAATTCTGATTGAACATTGAAAAAGAACAAAGTTAACATGAAAAGATAATTGGGGAGAATCTGCCATGAAAGTAATACAAGATGGTTTGCAGAGGCATGCGATGGTGTACCTAGCCACGAAGCACCATACCACACGGTTGGGGAAGAACCCTAGAAATATTGAAGGACATGAGGAGTAAATTATTGTGGGAGGCTAGAAGCCATGCCGAAACAGAAATGTATGGAGCATTGATGCCATCAGCTACTACCTGGGAGAATCAAGTCAGTGTAGAGAAGATGAAGAGGGAGAATGAAACCCGTGAGTCGACCAAATTAATTGGAGGAGGAATTAATTAGGAGAGGATAGGCGCTGCCTTGGCCGCTGATTTTTTTAGAGAAATAAATGATAAGCTGCGCAGAGATATTATGGAGAAGCTGAATTAAATCACACAATTTGTTTAGTGGAATTCTTTTGCTGAGGTGGCAAATTTGATGAGGCGGATGGCTCCCTATAAATTGATGATGTGGGTAGGTTGCATGAAAGAAAAATCAGGTAGTGGGGAGCTCCTATTTAGAAACCAGGTAGATATAATTCTTTTTATTTTATCTTGTCTCGTGCGCAACCATCCATGTTTTTCCATTTGGTGAAGCTTAGTTTCATCCCAAAAGTGTTGATTAGGGGTGTATGCAGTGAAACCAAATTAGGGTAAAAATGTTGCATGGAACACTTAAACTTTGAAAAACTTCATGAGCTACCTCCCTGCATGCAACAAAGTTGAATTAGGATTAAAAGGTTCTTTGGAACATTGGAGGTTTGTAGGAACAAAGGCATCTAGGGTAATTCAGACCCTTCGGATCCACGTCCACAGTGATCGCCACAATGACAACGCGCAACTCCGCTTTGATTATGTCCCCTCAGTAGTGGCATTCTTGTTCAACATTGTAGTAACACCCAACCATGGGTGCATGATTTTTCAGTAAAAATGAATCAATCTATGTTTCACAAATTGCTTTGCAAATTGGAATTACACCTCACCATCTATATGGCCGGGGTAGATAAACCAAGTCATCAAAAATCAGGCCACAACTAATGTAATTTATGATTTTATAGTTTGAGCTTTAGGAAACAAGTCAAAGAGATTGATTGATTTTTTGTTGTCATACCTTTGCTACCCTAGGCGGAGAGTTCAGTCTATGGTCGATGTCGTCGTCGCATGACGCCCCGCCTCTGCTACGTTTGCATGTCTGATTGTCTCCCACCTATTCGTCTAGTCTATAGGCGTCAGTGCGCTTCTACGTGATGGTTGTCCGCTGGCGTTTCATGTTAGCAAGAGCACATATGGTAGTTGAAAAGGCAGAATGATGATTTGTAAGTAGATTTGAAGGCAGAATGACACATGTGCATAACTGAAACAGAACCGGGCTTCATCCCAATAAAACGGGTATATGGATGATGAACAACATGACAATGGATGGAAGGAAGGGATCCAAACCTGCCACTTTGTCTCAGTGGTACATGGTTGTTCGGATATGCAATGGAACCGTTGAGGTGACATGTGTGATGACATGGATAGGCTGCATATTGAGATCAATCCTATAACGAGGATAACTCATTTGTACAGGATACATGTCATAGAGCCTCCTCACAAACAAGATTAATGGAAGGCACACAAAGTTAAATGTCGAATCAAATGTATAGTGCTCCGATAGTTAATAGTATATCACATGGTTATTACTCCATAAAGAAATATAAGAGCGTTGAGTAGTTCATTTTTTTACGCGACATTGATTTGCTTGTGTTTGAGGGGACACTTACATTTTATGGGTCCATTTGGAGTGGAAGAGTAGAAAGCAAAGGAATTGAAAACTTTACAGGAATGTGCTTTGCCTGTCTACGAAAAACCTAGAAATGTTCGACACAGGGATGCAAATTTTTGATGAGTTCGACGTGAACTAGTAAAACCGAAGGAACCGGTGGATAAAAGCCAGTGCATGCACTTGCCTCCAATTATATAAAAATAGTTTTTTATTCACCCATACATGCATGTTGCTTAGCAGATAGCTTGACACTCACATGTAAGGATTTTTTTAAACCGGCCAACTCACACCTTGCATCGGGCTTCCGCCCAAACATTGGGTTAGAGTAGCTTTTTTTTGTTCCTGTAGTAAAAAGTGTATAGGATATGTGAACTTTCCTGTAGAATGAGTGAGGACGTTCCTTTGAACCGAACGCATCACAGGTTATTTTCTCCAAGAAATTCAGACCCATGAAAATTCCTGCACACCGAACGGGACCTATATTTGTCCATAACACATTGTTTCGAATTCACCCCTAACCCTCATCTCTACTCCTAATGAAGCAGTTGGTAGTGTCCGTCGGTCAATTTTCATTCTATTAGGATGCGTTTGGTTGAAGGTGTCATATGAATGGGTTGGGACCGTTCAATTTATTTGAGATTGAACCATTCAATTCATGCGTTTGGCTGAATATAAGAGATGAGCTAATTATTTAGGACGGGACCAACAGTCATGCTCACATAGTCATGCATGCAAAGCGTGGCCATTTGATTCGACCGATTTGGTTGGGTGGAACGGTTCAGCATCTTCAAGGCATATTCTCTTTTTTTGACTTGAACCATTCATGTGCTTTATAACCAAACATGTCTATTTTTTGAACGATCCCAACCCATTCATGACCACCCTTGTAACCAAACGCACCCTTAAAAACGGGTTTTTTTCATCCTCGATCCCACCTCACGGTTCCAAAAAAACCAATCAAAACCAACTGAGCCCCGTCCCACGAAACGAAATCAGAGGAACGAGGTCCCGGCCACAGGATCGATTGTGCGTACGAGTGAGGCCTCCTGCCCTCGAGCGCCCCACGACTCGCACAGCAGGTCGTGAGACGCCACCCTCCATCCCCTCGCCCCAGATCCATCCCTTCGCCACCGCCAGTTCGTCCCTTCGCCGCCCGCCGTTCCATCCCTCCGCCGCCGATCCATCCCTTCGCCGTCGCCCCGCACATCGAAGCCGCCGCCCTCCATCGGACGAACGAGCCCGCCTCAAACGCCGATGAGAATAATGCTCCCCTCGATCTATTCGCTGTGTTGAGGGGAACCACGCCCCAGCCGCCATTGCGGATCTCTTCGACGCCGCTGAGGCCCTACGGGAGCCACCGACGCCTTCATTGCGGTGCTCTAGGTCGCCGCCGTCGTGGTCCACAATCCCCGCCGCCGAGGTCCGTAGTCGCCGCCGTCGAGGTCCGAGAGGTGTCGCCGCCACCTTCATTCCGGACCTGGAGGTCTGCGCCAATCCCCAGGCCAGGGCGGTTCGTACCCCAGTCCCCAGGGCAAGGCGGTTCAAACCCCAGTCAGAGAGAGCTAGGTATGTGAATTTGCATGTTGATACAACCATTAATCCCAGTCAGAGCGGCGCTAGGTACTTGCACGCAGACACATGTTTCCATCCGCCTTCATTATGTGAATTTGCATGTTGATACAGCCATTAACCATGGTACATACATCTGTTAAGATCCCGTGCGTGGCTACGGGTATAATGAATGCAACGGGCACAGCGGTTCCATGCTGGATCATGGTGATGATGCAGTCGACTCAGCGGGGGATAGGAGGCTCGCCGGCTGGCGTTTCATTGATGCATGGGTGTTCCAATCATGATGGTACTGTCGGATAATGTACAAGACTTTTTTAGAACAATGTACAAGACTTTGGACGAGGTTCATCTGCGTCGATGTTTGTGGCTGGGTCGCTGGGTACACAATCCATTCACCGTGTAAGGTTTGCACCTTTTTTTTTCTATTTGCATTTTTTCTGTTGATTTTTCATATTGTTTGTGTTGGCCAACTAAAAAAAGATTTAGGATCCTAGATACAATGGACCATATTTATTCATGTTGCCTATATCTGTCAGCAAGCTCACCAGACATTCCCTCCATTGGGATTTTAGTAGATATAATGGACTATATTTACTCACGTTGTCCACAGCCTATTTGAAGAGATTTCTCTTTTAGTTCATTGGTATGAAGTTGTTGTTTCATATATATCTATGCAATAGCAGTTTCATGTAGACAAATATGCATGTCATGGCCTTCTATTCTTGTCCTTTTCATGTTCAAAGATCAGCACACTCATTAGATTAAATTTTGATATTGCATCTTTAAGCACTTCCTGAGAATTACATGCTACAGATGTATTTTCTATAGCCTCTATACTTTAGTTGCAAATGGCAACTTGATTGAACTGGATCAGCTGTAAGCTTTGCTAAATTCGTACATAACTAAATAAAAAACTGCACTTTTACCTCCCTGTGGTAATATAGAAGCATACTGTAAAATTCATACATGATTAATACTATTTCGTTTGCAGGTTCAGTCAACTCCTTTGAGGTGCTTAACAAGTAACGGAGGTTTTGGTGTCATCTGTACTCAGGGAAAGGGTGTGAAGACTATACATGTCAAATCCTCATACGAAATGTTGATCTGTTGTGCTTCTAGAATTATGGATTTCCGAATAATTAAATGACCAGTTATGCAATACAATATTCCCATAGTATTGAAATCTTCTATTCTGCAAAGTGTCCTTCAGAAAATGGCACTTGCACTTAATATGGGACACTCCAAATCCATATGTGCAGGCTATATCTGATATTTTCTCCATACAGAGTCAGCAGCAACTTGATTTATATTTCCGCTACTTGTCAATACGATGGCCCGTTGGAAATAAATGAGGTTTGGCCATCACTTATACTTGGGAACTACTTTTCAGTGATAGCTGTGTTGACTAAGGTACTATTTTTTCTTAAAGATTGATTTCTTCAGTGTCGCGTGTTTTACTTTACAGTTTTCTTAATATTCCATTGCCAATACACTGTTTTTTGCTTGATAGAGAACTACGGCGGGCTTACGCTTACCTGAAGTATATTCAAAACTATCAGAGTGTACAACAGATTAGAGCAGATTACATCAGCCTTAAAGGTAAAATGATCTGAACACTTGTTCACAATACACTGTAGTACATAGTAATAGTCCACTTAGTAATTTCTATATAAAAGTATGATCTGAAAATTTTGTTGGTTGTTTTTGCACCAGACTGTTGGCCATTAACGGTTATCTATGGCACTAAAACTTGTTGATCTCAACACATTCACCTCACAACACTTGTTGGCTAAAACATGTGCATTTAGCGCCAAAGAAGTTGAGGAATTAATGAGGTGATAGGTAAACTCCTTATACTGAATTTATCTATTTTCTTTGCTTCAAGTATATAGAAATATATTCCTTGACCGAAGCTCATTGACACTGCTGCCACTAATTTGCTGCGGGTCATCGACTTCAAGATTGATAAATATGTTTCTCTTATTATGCAGGAGTTGTGTGCTGAGGAGAAACTATTCTCTTGCAAATTGGATAGTTGTTGTAGGAATTAAAAAGGCACATGATTGTATTGTTGTTGTGGGATTTCGTTTCTACACGTTCCTCGACCCTAATGTCTACATGAGGTGTGAGTTCAACGGATCGTGGAAATTACATTACTAATAGAAAGGTAGGTAGAATCACAGTGATTCATACAAGAACTCACTAAAATTTTCCAATAATGAATCATATAGTTTATCAGCTGCCTCAACGGCTCACACTTTTGCAAGTCTTCATATTTTAGAAAATACGATTGAATTTGATAATTGGATCAAATGCAGTTATATGTATTGTATTTGCTTTGGTTGAATCTGAATTCTGTTAGAAACACAATGAACCACTTAGATATAGTATAAAGCATCAATCCGTACAGAACTGAGAGATGTCGTGTTTTTACAGTTCTTATGCCATCTTATCAAATTTTCTTGTCCCACATTTTATTTCAGATGCCGCAGCAAAAAGAATGCTCTCAGCCTTGGACGATTCATTCACTCGATTCTTGAAACCATTACCTTTTCTGAAGTAAGTCTGGCTAGCACGCAAGGTGCCCTCGCAGGTGAAGGTTGCATGTCTTCTGCTGGGTGTTTTGATACTTTTCAGTCTCTACTTGAATGTTGCGTACCTAATTTCTTAGTGGCCAACAATCATGCACTGATTCTTGCTAGGGGTCCTCGAGGAAACTCAATAGATGGCTACAGATGTTGCTAGGGGTCCTCGAGGAAACCCAATAGATGGTTTTTTCCTGAAGGTATTAAGATTACCAAGATTTGGTCAGCTGTTACACCATCATATTTCGGCACCTGAGTTTTGGTATGTGCCATGCATATATTTTGGCAGCAAATGGGTGGGTGCCTGGGTTCTCAATGTCCTTCCTAAATGGAAATCATATACATACATATATGTTTGATGTCTTGATATAAGTGAAAATAGTTCATGATACCAGCCTAAGACTCTTAATTTCTGTTTCTTTGCTATCTGACCTTTGCATTTCCTAGGTAAGCACTGTGTGAGATCATACATTGATCATGGTTCTTGATAGTTGTGTACTTTTCTTGGATCTTTAGAAGAATGTTATCTTGAGAAAAAAAAAGAGAAATCAGCTGTATGTAACTTCTGGAATTTAGTATGCTGGTGGCATTCTAATGTTTAATATATATCAGGCATCATATGCCATGTGAAAAGTCATGTTAATATCATGATGGGTCGCATGCAAGTGCATGTAGCAGCTCATCTTATTTTGTTAGAGATAATTTGCATGGTGATTACCATAATGGTGTCAGATGAACAAAATACTTAGTGTGACCATGTTAAAAACTTAAAATGATGGTCTAGGTGAAAACTTGCTATAAAGATGGGTAGCATGTCTTTTAATCATTTCTGAGGCATTTCATGTCTTAACGGGAAATTGTTTTTCAAGTTCTCCATTGGTGCGGCGGGGCTTAGAGGGATGGCCAGGTGGCGGCCAGCAACAGCAGTGGGCGGAGGTCGAGGGGAAGGTGTGGCAGCGAGGCGGCGCGCGAAAGTTTGCAGTACATTACACAATTTTGTTTGCTATTCAGTAACTAATGCTAAAGTTTATTCCTACAGCTTCTACATGAACAACTCCCTGTTTACTAAAGGCAAAAACTCATCCTTGAGCCAGCTTACTCCTGCAAATGTGGGCCAACACACAATTCACTTCATGCCTTGTTCATAACATCATATTTCTCAACCTAATGGCATCTGCCAATGATCTCAAAAGCCGATGTGTTCAACTTGTGTTTTTGTCGTGTGTTCAACATGTAATGTCATTTTTGTAGGCTAATTTCACTTTCGATGATCTCACGATAAAGCGACCATAGAACGAGAAGGTGAGCTAAAAATCATCTTGTTGTTTATTGTTGCAAAATTTCCTGTATGTGTATCTATATAGCATAAAAAAGAAAGCGACCATGATTATAATGTCCTACTAATGTGCTTATTGAATTGATGAAATAACTCAAATGTATTTCTTTATACTAATCTAATTACTTGGATTGTTTTTTCCTTCGTTTTATCTTTACCATTAAAGTTTGTTTTCTATCTTTTCTGATTCATAAGTTACGTTCATGCCAATGGAGATGGTGAATACACTCCTATGGTTGGATGTAAAACCTGTCGAACAGATGGCCAAACCCATTTCCGAAGCAGGCCCAAAAAAAAACATTATCACTTGTTTTGGAAGCTGCCTAAAGAAAAAACAGCACCGCAGAAACATATATGACTTAAAGCCAAAGGTAACAATAAAAATCCTTCTCTGGTTCATTAATTGGTTCGCCTAATCAAATTGTTGATTATGCAACTGAAACCTGCGAGGAATTATTATAAACATGATTTGGATGCATCATATTGAAAGTGGAATAGGGGCAGGGACGTTGATCCTTCGTAATGACCACAGGGACTACTGGAAGGCGCTACGTTTGGCGAGAATCTGCTAATCTATTTCACTAACGCCGTGTGGGCGTTCTTGAATTCCGAGTATGCCGCAACTGGATTTGACAGGGTGAGGGATGCAGGAGCGGTTCCGAGTATGCCGCAACTGGATTTGATAGGGTGAGGGATGCAGGAGCGGTCGATGACGAGGTGGCTCCATCTAAGGGTGGCCGGTATGACGTCCGGGATATCGCGCACCTATAGAGGTAAGCAGATTGTGTAGAACTGCAGCTTGTTATGTATAATGCTGTTTGATTTAATCTGATGCTATTTTAGACTTATGCAACCAAATCTATCAGAAAGAGTGCATGATAAATAAAGTTTATATAATGGAAGAGGAAATCCACCCAGCGAGTGCATGATGAAGTAGACCACTCTACTTTTTAAACTGGGAACTTCGATTGGAAATTGTTACTGATTATTGAAGTCGCATGGTAAGATAGCTGAATAGTACTATTTCAGTACTGGAAGTTTATGCAAGTTGGTGCACAGTACCGGAAGTGGTGGTATGAGTGAAATGAAGCACACTTCTGATGGGGAGAAAAAACGACTCGTCCGTAAGGAGACAATTGATCTCTTCTGAATCAAGGTGATGTTGGTTCGACAGATGGATATCTTTACCTATTTTTGTGAAGAGTTTTGTGTGAACCTGGAAACGACAAGGGGAAATATAATACAGGGTCTAGCATGAGAAGACATTGATTTTGAGCACAAATGCAAAAATGCATAACCGAAAAATTAAAAGGCCTTTGTTAATGTCTCAGTTGGTAGTCTTCGTCGGTTAATTTTCGTCCTATCTACCATGTTTTTTTCGTTCTCCCTCCCACCTTACGGTTCCAAAAAAACCAACCAAAACCAACTGAGCCCTGTCCCACAAAACGAAATCAGAGGAATGAGGCCTCCATGACTCCTCTCTCGATCTGTTTCCTAGGGACTGAACACCGCCGCCGCCGCCGATCCCATCTTCCCCGGTGACATGCCTCGCCGGCGGCCTCCTCTCCCCATCCACGCCAGCGACCTTCCTCTACCCCGCCCTCTCTGTCAACCCGTCCCTCTAGCAGCTCGGGCGAAACCCTAGCCCACCCGATGCCACGGCGACCTAGCAGGCAGGCGCGAGGAGCCCTGCCCAGCCATGGCGACACCGCCGGCGGCCTCCTCCTCCCCCTCACCTTCTCTCCCTCTCCCAAGGGAGGGAAGGGAATGGAAGGGATCCGGCGGCAAGGGGAGGCAGCGCCCAGATCCGCAGCCGCACCGGTGGGCCGCCATCCCTCGAGGTCGTCCATGGAGGTCCGAATGTGATACAGGCTTGAGGTACGCCTTACAGACTTACCTATCTATGTATCTTAGTTACAAGAGCATCAAGGTATGAATGTGATACACTACCACCTATTTTTACTCGTATGGACCAAATCATCAATGTTAAAATTCTGATGTCCACCTAAAAGTAACTGTAGGTTATTCGCTCAGAATTGTCGATTGCCGCTGACCACTTCTTAGATTTCTATTAACCTGAGGACCAGAACAAGCAGGTTCATGTGCAAGTATATAGTTTATATTTGAAGAGTTAGCTTCAGACAACGCACGATCTATGCAAAATCCATCATCTCATGCTTGCATAACAAGACCGATGGTAATTTGTCTACTACTCTACTTACTGCAGTTTACAAATTCTTTTATGGCTTCAGTTCCCACGCCGCTGCACGTGCAGGTCTCTGTTTGCTCAGTCCTCTTGCCGCGACACCATCACCAAGTCACTCAGAACCCACCACCGCCACAAACACCCCATACCGTCACGCGTGACGGCCGCAGCATCACAACTTCACGGTAAATCATTAAAATTTCAAAACACCAGTCAATTCATGTTCAAGTCGAGAACTAATAAATGTAGACGACCATCCAAAAAAAGGAAGTGAAAAAACCTTCCAAAAGCAAGGAGTGTCTTTCTATAAAAAAAAGCAAGGAGTGTCAACATTTGAAACAAAATATATTTTTGTACAGAAGTAATTTACATCTATGGAAGCAATTTTTTGTTCATCACTAATCTGTATCAATATGTGTTGTGTTCTCTTTCAGAGAAGTGAACTATGAAATCCCTCCTCATTCCAAACAATGAAACTATGAGGCTGAAAGTACAAATTTCATACGACATGACTGACTTAGAGAAAAAATGGGCGTATTTGGAGCCGGATGAAAATATGGGCAGATTTGGAGCAGTGTGAAGACGGCGCACGCTGGTGTTGCAATGACCAAAAGTGTCGAAGTGAAAGAAGAGATGGAATGACAATGACACAACCTTGTAGTGTGATTCTTGTATGTATGTTTGAGGTCCGTAGGAAAAAAATGTATTAGTGAGATAAAGTGACGGAGATATGCATCTTAGGCGCAGATGGAAGCAGAGCACAAAGATAAACGAAACATTATTAGTTTGTGAATGAACTCGTGGTGGAAAGAATGTTTTCATGTTCATATGCCACATTTTCTTACTATTTCTACTAAGGTAAGGAGCCTTGTATATGCCATATTTTTAACATATGTAGTAGAGCGAGACAACAAAACAATGACATAGAAGCCACGTAAAGAATCAAGGGGCAGTAGATTGAGAGTATGGTTGATGTATGGACAAAGAGTGCTAGGGAGAAGTTCAACAGAAAAGAGAGGCTAGATGGGGTGCATGGCATTTGTTGGAACAGAGAGAAGATACTTGCATTTGTGTTTTGGTTGAACATTGCGTGCAATGTGTTCGTTTGGGGAGGGTAACTTGAGCATTGTTTACAAATTTATTCGTTGGCCCGTGGTAACGCACGGGCAGTCTACTAGTACTCTCATTGCATCGGGATTGGTGAGAACTAGTGATTGGGTTCGGGCCGGGTTGGGCCAGGTCGACAAGGGCCGTCGTGCTTCGGCCGCCCAACCCCAGCAACCGGTCATAGCTCGCATCCAAAGATTTCTAAAAAAAAAAGCTCGCATCCAAAGAGCACCAGGCGACCACGCACCAACCGTTCCCTCTTCCATCGCACGCCCCAGATGCGATCTCCCGTCCCGTGCCTCTCCCCCGTCCCCGCCGTCGCCGGCGCCCCGGCGGCTCCTTCCTCGCCGCCACACCTATCCCCTCCCACCTCCTCGCCCCCCGCCACCGCTTTCTCATGCCCTGGAGACTTTGCCTTGCCA
>NC_041392.1:163661124-163690272 GCF_002162155.2 Triticum dicoccoides
GTCGAGGATCCAAACTTTCCCCCCTCGGCGCCGGCGACCCGGCGTCTCCGGCCTTCCTCCCCGCCGCATGCCTAGCCCTTCCCCACTTCCCTGCCTACCCGCCTCCGCTTCCACCTATGGCCCCTTCCCGTCCCCAAACCGCGGATCCAGATTTTCCCCCTCCCCCGGGCCGGCGCCGGCGCCAACAGCGGCTCAAAAAACGGGATCTTTCGTCCCTCTCCAGCCGGTCGACCTGATCTCCCGTTTCAGCTGGCTACCCCGAAGGCCAACGGCGTCAGGCCGGTCCAGATCTGGCGGCTCTACTCCGGCGACCTTCTGTATGCAGTGCTGTGATGAATCACAAGGCCGGTATCTGAGTAAGTTGCCTCTTGAAGAGGACTCCTTCCTTGATTGTACACTTTAAACTGATCATATATTATTCTGAGCAGACATATACAGATATGAATTCATCAGCCGGTTCATTTTACATTTTATCCTGACGCACTGTTGAAGGAAAACAGCATCCATTGCCTCAGCTTCCACTTAGAAATTAAGCATATCTGAAGTTGGATTGCACTGCCTTTCATCACAACTTCTTTGTGTTCAATTTTTTAAACTGCTACTCCCTCCGTTCCAAAATAGACGACTCAACTTTGTACTAATTTTAATACAAAGTTAGTATAAAGTTGGGTCATCTATTTTGGAACGGAGGGAGTACCTTGTAAATGGATATTAAACTTTGGTATTAATTCCTTGCAATTTTATTTTCTGCCCAGCTACGAGACTGGTTGGATCCATCGCTTAATCATGCTGTTGTGCCATCTTCTCTTCTCATACTTTCAAGGTAAATTTGGTTAATGTATTTCCCACTGGCTATTGGCTAGAACAGATCTGTTTGGGCTTGCGTGCTTACTCATCTTTGCTAATGCTGTCAGAGCTTTTACCCTGGCTGGGAGAATGAAACCCATGGATGCTGTTGTAGCAACAGTGTCTTCTTTGCCAGATGAAGTTGTGGATACAATTGGGACAGTATTGCCATCTGAAGATTCGGTTTCTGAGAGGAGGAGAAAACTGAAATTCCTTGAGATGCAGGAAGAACTTATCAAGGTGTGTAACACATACGTAGATTGTATTGTTTTTTTTATACATAGGTGTGAGAATGTCTGGATGAACCAAAGGTTTTGAGAGCCTGTTTATATGCTGATCTAACGTTAGTTGTGTAGGATTGTGATGATCCAAATTCCACTGATTTAAGAGAAGCACTTAATTTCTGCTGATAAGTCTATAATTATGCTCATTTAGCATCATCACTAGTTTCTCAGACAGTGTAGCCAAATGACCTGTTTTCAAGCAACTCATCTAATAGAAAATTCAGATATGTTAAACAAAATGGAGGAGTTTATAGCGTTAAAAAATATGCGTGGTGCTGCTAACATTGAACTGTTAACCAATTATAGCATTAAACAAAATGGAGCAGTTTATAGCATTAAAGCACCGCCCGACCAGCTTTGTGTATACGGCGGTGGGGAAGCCTGCATGGTGCTGCTAACATTGAACTGTTAACCAATTGTTTTAGCATAAGGTTCTTACCCAAGTATGTTAGTTTTGGCATAGTGCTGTATTGCTTCTAACACTCAGCTGTTACCTGTTTATTTTAACTTAGCGTAATGCTGTTACTGAACATGTAATCAGTTATTTTAATGCTTTGAATGAAACTATTCAGGAGGAGAGAAGAAGAAAGAGAAAGAAGAGAAGGCAAAACAAAAGAAGGAAGAAAAGGCAAATCTCACAGAACAGGAGGCTGCTGAAGAAGATTTGGCTTTAAAGGAAATGACTGGCCCTACTGCTAGGGAAGAAGAAATGATAGAAGCAAAACGGCATGACACACTTGACCAGGAGCAGCTCTGTAATATCAGTCGAGCATTGGCTGTGCTGGCATCTGCATCGGTATGATCCTAGTCCATCTGTATTTTCTGTCGTTACTTCGCGGACTCTTAGTGATAGTGCCATAATTACTTACATTGCAGTCTGTTAGCAAGGAGCATCAAGAGTTCCTGAGCCTTGTCAACAAGGAGGTACGATGTGAATTTTTGAAGTGGGGTCAGAAGGACAATTACCATACAGCATTTTTTGTTTGTTTGTTGCATGTATGAACTGTTTTACTGTGGAGTCTGAGTAGTACTTAATTGTTGAGGAATGCAGATAAAACTATATAACTCCATGCTTGAAAGAGAAGACACAGAGGAGTCTGAGTAGTACTTAATTGAACATCTTAAATAGTTTTCTCAACATTTGTAGAAATAAGTATCGTTTGATCGCCTGCTGTTGTGATACAAGGTAACTGTTACCCATGGGTTTCTACTTTGTAGTGAGTACATGGGTTAATTGGCCTTGTATTCGGCCTTATACCAGTTTTTCCTGTAACCCGGTGGCAGTACGTGGTACCAGTTTTTGGCCTAGTAGTTTACTAGACCTACTTTAGTATCATTCCGTTGTTAGTTGGAGATACTAAACAGAACAAATGGATTTCTTCATCATAAACCGCATCCTGAATTAGACTGTATGAATGGATCTCTTCATCATAAACTGCATCCTGAATTAGTCTTAACTTTCACTCGGTCCTGGCCTGCATATACTGTTGACACCTGCTTGATTGCATTTCCACCTTTATATTGCGTGTATATTTTGGAATAAAATGCTGAACTAGCATCAAAAGAGTTATACTACAAGGTACTGTGGTAGTTTACATTCAAGTATACGATTGAGAGTTACTCACAAGTTAGCTCTAGGCACTTATGCTTGGTCACTGGCACAAGCTCCTCCTTGTGTTCTTTATGTCAAAATGATTGTGACAATTCTTTCTTAATGCAGCAAATTCTCTCTTTAGCCTAAAAAAAGAACGATTGAAGTATAGCATGTCAGCATTAGAAGTATAAGGGTCTTGGTTGCTCTTGTTAACAAAGTTACAGCCTGTGGCTTTATCACTGATCTCTATGCCTACATTTGCCTTCCCCCAAGTCTGTTAGTTGGAGAGATTTCTTTGGTGGAGCTACCATTGATGTTGGTCATCCATACATTGCTATTGAATAATTTATGGGTTATTTGTTGACATATATTTTTGCTCTGTTTTAGGTTGATGCTACGCTTCGGGAATTGGAAAAGGAGATTGATGATGTGGATAAACATATCAGAAACCGCTGGCAACTGCTTGATAGGTATGTCAATTGCTTGTGTATCAAAGTCGTTTCATATTGCATGGCTGTCAGCTAGTGCATTGTGCTGCTGGTGAATTTCCTCTAGGAGTTGGACCTCCATTAGGGTTTGTTTAGGTAGGGAGGGCTAAGACCTAATCCGATTAAACCAGAAGCGATTGTTTTGGTAGTACTGAGTTTCCTGTCGATCTGTAGGAATTGAGCAGTATCAGTGATCAATGTGTACCACCTACCTCTAAGTGGTAGTTTAGTTGTCCATTGCCATTCTTTGATATCTGTTCTTGTGATTTATACGCTGCTCTGGTGCAGATACGTCGACAGTTATCGCCCCTACCCTAATTCAGGGATTTACCTTTTCTCAGTAAAACGCTGATTTGGCAATATACAACTAACTACTCCCTCCGTCCCATAATATAAGAACGTTTTTGACACTACACTAGTGTCAAAAACATTCTTATATTTTGGGACGGAGGGAGTACTTTTAAGCAATAACTAATAGAGGCAGATGTATAATAATGGATGCTACTTCTCTCAGTAACTACCCCGTTAGTGTGACTGATAACAGAGACAAGTAGAAAACTGTCTCTACTCCCAACTGACGCTAATAGGTGGCTGTCCCTGAGGGTGTGAGAGGGGTGCGGCAGGAGAGGGCCTGCGCGGGGAAGGTTAACTTGCCCTTAAGTATCATTGCAACATTATTTTATTTTATTTTTGCGGAAGTATCGGTGCAACATTTATCTACCATGTTCGCACCAATGATTTTAACTCAGATATATTATTGCTGATACAGACATTTATAGTCTGTGTGGTAAGTCAGAGTTGTATCATTGGTGAGCTAATTAATATGGCTCAACTTCTGGAAGATGTGTGAGAAATATTCCTATCTCAGATTCGTTCTACAATTTTATTAATCGGATACCCCATGAGTTCCCTCATGCTTGCTTATGTGACATGAGAAAGGAAGATCGATATCCAATGCAGTATATAGTATTCTTTTATAGACCTTAATGTTTGGCTGTACTTGGAGCATGTTTCGTCAACATGCTGATATCGTTTGTACAATGTCTTTTGATCTTCTGTTGCATCATCCTTTATTGCTTGAATTGTAAACCATGTACTTCACTGGGTTTCATGGGTAGCATGAGTATGACTAGTTTCCATACATTTTTGTATGCTTGCTGTGATGAATCACAAGGACGGTATCTGAGTATGGTTGCTCTTGAAAAGGCCTCCTTCCTTGATTAACATCCTAAACTGATCATATATTCTGAGCAAGCATGCAAAAATCTGAATTGACCATGGATCCACAATGACCTTTCACGTGCATCCTTTCCTGCTTGAAGTGTAAACCATGTAACTTTGCTTTGTTCATGGGTTGCATAATATGACTACTTTTCTTACCTTTGTCGGTATCTGAGTAAGGTTAGCTCTTGAAAAAAGGCCCCCTTCCGTGATCATATATTCTGAGCAAACATCCTTCCATGGTATCTGAGCAAGTTGGGTCTTGGAAAAGGCCAACTTCCTTGATCATTAATCCTAAACTGATCGTACACTCCGAGCAAACATATTCAAATCTGAATCCAGTGAGTGCTAGGAAGTTTTGATTTTTGTCCTAGCAACAGAATATATAGTAGTAACTCAAGATTGACTTTGGCAGGTTGGTGTACTACTGTTTATCATTTTGTCGAAAGTTGTGGCCTGTTATTAAATGTTAGTGGTTTCCTTGATGGTCTTGCTATATTATTTTTCACTTGTGGTGCAATGGAGCTGCTGCAAGTGTAGTAGCTATAGATGCACAGAGTTACTTTTAATTATATATACCCTTGTTTCAAGTGGTGCAACTGAGCTGCTAAAGCCAAAAAGGAAAAGTATTAGCTGTATGGACAATGAGTTTGATCTTTCTTCAATCCTTGCTGTTGTGATCCTGAAGTCCGTGCTGCTTCATGTTGCAGGAGAACATACCCCTGGAGGAGGCATTCGAGAACCTGAGATGCAGCCACCGAACAGATGCACCAGCACCTCTAATCTTTCGGCCCAAGCAAGCTCAAAGAGATGGTGGTAATGCTCCTACTCTACATTTTATATCCTCTCTGCTGCTTCCTGTTAACTGAATTGGGTCTTTGTTTTTCATGTGTGGCTTGCAGGAGAGCAACCAAACTAGCTAGGGTGGCCTGATGAGGTCCTGTATGAGGCTTTGCTTCTGATTCATATCATATTAGGTCTTGTATGATGATGCGTGTGTGGTTGATGCTCACGTACTAGCTAAGGTGGTTGTTTTGCCACTGGTGTTTCAGTTTGTACCTCATTTAGCTCACTGTTGTTACTTATTAGTACCTAAAACTGCTGCTGGATAGGCATTCATTGCTTGCTCAGTGTTCCCGTTGTTGGTGGAATTAACTGGATGCACAAAATATTTCAGCAACATATGCCAAAAGGTGCTGCTGCTGCTACCTTGCTGCTATGCAATTGTAGGTAGCCGGCATATCCACAATTGTACAGAGGCTATAGCTGCTGAACATAATTTAGTTCTTGCATATTTATCTTAACTCCACCAAGCTCATATTTGCTTAGAGGACTAACTGTAAGTAATTTTTTTCAGGTCAGCGTACTCTGATGAGAACATGCCTCCTGAAGGATTGCTTGAGTTGTGGTTACACTTGTTGAATTTATGTCCTAGTGTCGAACATGGTCTGCACTGACGAAGTGACGATGGTGAATCAGTTGCTGAAGCTGAGGTGTGGTAAATTAGTGTGTCCCCCCATGTCCCAGTATCTTGTTGTAGTATGATAGTTGTTCTGATGAGTATTATATGTTTCAGGAAGATGGATCATTTCCAGATATGCATCTGCACGCCAAGGAGCTGGAGCTGTAGCTGAATATGCATCTGCACGCCAAGCAGCTGGTGAGTAGCGCTTGTTCTGCTAGCAATAGCATGGAGTATTATTGTTTCAGTTTTTGCTTCAGCCAGTTGATGGAGTGCATTTGTTAGGGTTTCAGTAATTCAGCGCTCTTACTCTTAGTGTTTGTACTAGTTCTTGTACTAGTATCACGCTATAAGTGCTTGTACTCCATCAACTAAGGACTACCTCCGTCTAGGTGAATAAGTCACTCGCGTGGTTCTAGGTCATCGATTTGAGGATTTAAATATGTGTTATATGTCATGAAAAGTATATCACTAGATTTTTACAATGATGTAGTTTCTAAATACATATCTTTTGTCACATATAATACATATTTAGATAGTTAAATTGTTAACCTAGAACTACGTGAATGACTTATTCACCGAGACGGAGGTAGTACTTAGTTGTTATTCTTGTACTCTTAGTTGCCTGACTAGTAACCAAAATTTATTGTTTAAAAGGCTTTGATTGATCAGCGACGGCCTTGCACAAGAAGGTGCAGTCAGCGAGCAAATCTTGAGAAGATTGAATTGCATGACCCAGCTTGGGCTGGGTGATATGGTACGATACTCTACTCAATTTGATCCGGGCTGCATTGGATGCCCTCTAGGCTCCATCGTAGCTGCTGCAGTAACCCTATGCGTGTGTAGGCTTTTCAGGAACTCTGCTCGCGCGTGCCCTCTCCTCTCCTCTCTGTGTACAGAGGGATGGGGCTTGGCGTGAAGACCACGCGGACCCCTCGGCGCGCGGTAAAAAGTGAACCCCGGGGCCCGGGCCCCGTGCCCCATCCCATTCCCTTTATAATTTATTTACCCATCTTTCTTTACTGCTGCATGCAGGTGAAAGAGGCGACGGCTCCTCAGCCCCGAGGCGTCTCTCTCTCTCAATGGGCATCCATCAATGGGCACAGGTATGCGTGCACCCACCCACCCACCCCTCCTCTCAATGGCCATCATTGTTTTGCTCACTGCCTCACTCCCGTCCTCTTTCTTTCTTCTTCCTTACGCAGAGCCTTCCACACACAGCAGCAGCCAAGGCTTGGACCGACGATGAACCAACCGAATCGGCGCAGCAAGATGCACCAGCAAAGGAAGGGCGCGGCGCCCCCAGGCCAAGGAGGGGGCGGCCCCACATCGCTCGAACCCTCGCTCAATGACGCGTGGGCCCGCCTCCTCCAACTGCAACGGCCCCCATCGCGCCTCCTCCCGCCGGCCGCGGTACCAGGCAGGCTGACATGTGGGGGCCGCCACGCCGCCGGTATATATACCGGTGTCGGTGTGCCCCCTCTGTCTATCCTCCTCCCACCGCCACATCTGCCACGGATCGCTCGCCGGAGACGCCCGCCGCCACAGATCGCTCGCCGGAGACGCCCACCGCCACAGATCGCTCGCAGGAGACGCCCACCACCACCGGTTGGACCTCCTGGTTCGACTCTAATCCTGTTTCCCCTCCTGGGTTTCCAGCGTCTGCTCGCCAAGCTTACCTCATCCCCGCAGGTTATCAATGGCCGCCGTTCTCCATGGTGCTCGCGCAGGCCGCGGCGGCCCTGGCCGCGCTCAGGGGGGGCAGAGGGGCGCCGCCGTGCAGCAGGGCCCGCCCCAGGAAGCAGCCCCCGTCCCCAACCCCAACCCCCCACAGGTGACGCCCTCTGCCATCTCCTCCCCTTCTCTCTGCTCATGACGAACCCTTCCTCGTACTCTTGTGATCTAGAGATGTTTGACCTGTCCTGTTTTGTACCAATTTGATCTGCTCTAAACGGCTCTAAACGGTTATATCTGTTCATGCATGTCTGTGCAGTGTACACCTCTTATCAGCACCTCGACTTTAATATATGCCTGTGTAGCGGGCAATGCAATGCCGCTAATGAACTAGTTAAATTTTCTGACATGTGCTTGCTTAGAACACTGGATTTTGTACATGGACACCGCACTAGATTTCCTTGTTACTTAGCTGTGGGCTGCACGTTTTTTAGTGGCGCTATTCTCTACACCTTTGTAATTTATTGGTTTGCATGCACATAATGTCATGGCAGAACCACTTCCTTGAATTATTAGTGGGCTGCACGTTTTTTTTGTGGTGCTATTCTCTAAACCTTTGCAATTTATTGGTTTGCATGAACATATATGTCATGACCGAACAACTCCTTTGAATTATCAGTGGGCTTATTGGAGGCCTGGAAACGAGAATCTTTCCAAGAAGAACAAGAACTATGATCAACAACTGAGAATTTACAGGCGCCTAGAGAACTCCCATCGTGTTAATAAGATGGTAATTTCATTTTGAGTGATCTTCTTATTGCAGGTCTAGATTGTAACAGTAATAACTAGAAAATTGTATTGCTTGTAGGAGCTCGCTTACTTCACAATTCCTGAAGGTCTTCTAATTCAGCCGGCTCACATTGTGAATAAGCTACGGGATATAGTTTCTCTGTATAATATGATGATGCCATTACGGCAGAGGTAAGAATTAACTGTTGTAATGTCTGTTATAGAGATCTCATGTTAAATCTGTATGCATCACTGTATACATATGAAGTGTTAACTTAAGGTACATGGGCTTTTATTTTCTAGAGTTTTCACCGTCTAATGCAATCATCTACATATTCCTAAATTGGAATGTCCTTTACAATTATTACCTGCACTTGTTTGATCTAATTGTGAGTGGTGTTATATATGTCCTTTTGTGGAGCAGGAAGGTATGGTTGCTTGATAAATTGGTAGATAGCGCAATGTCATTGAAGTTTTAGAGTAATGATTAACACTTAACAAACTAACTTGTCCTGTAAATTAGCTGTGAGTTACAGATTTATTATACAAATTAGTAGCTAGGCATTGATCTTAGTTGTTTTGTGTATATTATTATAATCTGTGCCTTGTTTCTTCTGCTCTCTCTAGAAAATTTTGTTAACACTATATTAATGGTTTAGTTTGATATTTCAGGGCTCTATAAATATCTTGATGGCTACTCTGGTAAAGAGACAGACAAAATCAATAAGATTCTCGTTAAGACTGTACTGTGTGTTGACGACAAAATTGCTGAAATCTTGGCGGCGGGGTGGTACTGCCCTCCGCGTCCCAATGTTTTTTATGATCTTCCGAGGTTAAATTGATGGTAAACTTCCAAGTCCTAATCTTATTGTAATTAATGCTTGTTTTGATTGAACTTTTGACATGAACTGCTTGTAAATGAACTTGTAAGGTTTGATGTGTTTCAACTGCTACAGCTTCAGTAGCTTCCTCATATTGTTACCATCTTGTTATGTTCAAGCTGTATTATGATGTTCACTACTTTCTCATGTTTAAGTCTTCAGTTCTGTCTAATTCTCTGTTCGGAGTGAAATATGCTACATTGGCTTTTATTTCTAGAATCTTCTCATGTTTGCTCTTCATTTTTATCTTGTCTCCTTTACTCTTCATTTCAAAATACTGCGACTCGCATTGTCTAATTTTTTTGCTCTTCAATTCTCTGTATGGACTGAAATATGTTAGTCCCTCTGTCCGGAAATACTTCTTGGAGAAATGGATGTATCTAGATGTATTATAGTTATAGATACATCCATTTTTATCCATTTCTTCTGGACCGAGGGAGTACATGGGAACCTTTTTTCTGGAATCTTCTCATGTTTGCTCTTTGTTATTATCTCTTCTTTACTCTTCATTTCAAAACTACTGTCTAATATCTGTTTCTTTGTCTGTAGGTTCTCTTCTTGAATGCTGTTAAAGAATGATAATCCAAAGTATTTCTAGTTACCATCTTTGTTACTGGTAATCTTTTCACATAAACTTATTTTCTAGAATCTTCTTGTGCTTTCTCTTTGCTCCTTTACTCTTCATTTTAAAACTACTATCTAATATCTGTTTCTTTGTCTGTAGGTCCTCTTCCTCTAATGCTGTTAAAGAATGATAATCCAAAGTCTTTCTAGTTGCTATCTTTGTTGCTGGTAATCTTTTCACATAAACTTATTTTCTAGAATCTTCTTATGTTTTCTCTTTGCTCCTTTACTCTTCATTTCAAAACTACTGTCTAATATCTGTTTCTTTGTCTGTAGGTCCTCTTCCTCGAATGCTGTTAAAGAATGATAATCCAAAGTATTTCTAGTTAGTATCTTTGTTACTGGTAATCTTTTCACATTAACTGCTTTTGGTACCATTTGAATTATGATGTTAATGATGACCCTCATTGTCTAAATTTTCCATCCTGCACCTCTTCATTGATCTCCAATTCTTTGTAT
Organism: Triticum dicoccoides; assembly: GCF_002162155.2. Lineage (NCBI taxonomy): Eukaryota > Viridiplantae > Streptophyta > Magnoliopsida > Poales > Poaceae > Triticum > Triticum dicoccoides. Next base: position 163,671,447 of record NC_041392.1, read on the forward strand.
GGAGTGAAATATATTACTCCCTACTCCCGGAAATAATTATTGGAGAAGTTGATGTATCTAGATGAATTTTAGTTCTAGATTCATCCATTTTTATACATTTCTCTGACAAGTATTTCTGGACTAAGGGAGTACATGGAAACTTATTTTCTAGATCTTCTCATGTTTGCTCTTGGTTATTATCTTGTCTCCTTTACTCTTCATTTCAAAATTATTGTCTAATATCTGGTTCTTTGTGTGTAGACGCTGCTACTACAGAATATTGCTCAGAAGTCTTGCTGGTAAACTTTTGACATCAACTGCTTTTGACTGTTTGAACTAATACAACTCTTTTTCCTCTTTCTGTCACCTGGCTTTTGTGTTTCACTATAGTGTGTCATGCATATTGTTTAGTAACGGTTCAGGCTGAATTAGAATGTTAACGGTGAAATATGTCGTTCTCATTGTATTTTTTCTCATGTTTAACTCTTCATTACTGTTCAATTCTCTGTTGTGAGAGGAATCTGTTACATTGCCTTCTGTTTTCAAGAATTTTCTCATGTTTACTCCTCATTATCATCTATCATTTCTCTTAATTGTAAAATTACATTCTACATTTGTTTTTTGTGCAGATGCTGCTTGTATGGAATGCCACCGTGTAGATGCTGCTCGTATGGAATGCCACCGTGTAGAAGCTGCTCGTATGGAATGCCGCTGTGTAGATGCTGGTCGTATGGAATGCCGCCGTGTAGATGCTGCTGCAGAATCATACTTGTGAAATCGTTGTGAATATTATGATGTTACTGGACAAATATTGTTTAGGTTCCTACTGCTACCGCTTGAACAGCTTATTGTCAGCTTGAGCACATTGCTGTATTACATTGTTTTCGGTGAAACATGTGGGGTGGTATGCTACCTCGTCATTAGTTTTATTGATATGCCACTTGCATTTTGTAGTTCAATAACAGCAATGGAAATTTCATGAAATCTACTTTTGTGACGTCCAACTTAGTGTTGGAAATTGTCACAGCCGTCCCAAGTCGCGCGAGCAGACTTCGCACAAGCCGACTGTTGACGTGCAGCCAGCCGTTGCCTTCACCCAGGTTGCGGTGTGATCAGCTTTGCTTGACCGGTGTCGGCTCGTCATGGGCACTATGGTGTTCTGGTATATAATGAGTGATACTGTACCTGTTAAAAATAAATAATCATCGCGGTTATTAGGGAATAATCCCTGTTCCTTCTCACATGTGCGGTTGCACACTTTCACCTACTGTCACGGCGGTTCTTGGAACGACGACGTCTCTCGCATCCCTTGGAGGCGACTGTTCCCACTGTATATAAAGAATGATTCGATCATTTGTTGGATGGTCTCGCTTGATTACATATCTCTCTCTCAACAAGTTATCAGCATGCTTCCGGCGGAGCGATTCCGTCGGAAGCGAGGCGGCTCAGCCTCGGCGCAAGGCCGCCAACGGTTGTTTAACGCGCGACCGCGCCGATGCCCAGCGCGCAACGCCTTCCCAGTGAGGTATGGGGTTCGCAAATAAAAAGGCAAAATTCAATGGTAGTGTGCAAATCAACTGCTTTGCAGATTATCACCACTATTGTTTAAGCCCACATTTTGTCATATTTGACATTATGATTGCTAAACGATGTGTTCTCTTATACATTTTATTAAGTTATGACATAGCGTACTAGAAATATGAGTATCTACTGATTTCATCAAATTATACTCTCTAGTGCTGAGAGATGGACCCCAAAATTTATTTTGGGGAGTATCTATAAAGTGTCATGCTTAACCATTTGAAGTTCACACTAATGGTTTGAAGCTAACTTCTTGAAATATCATTAATTTTACAAAGTTCATTACATCATCAACCATGATGGTCTTTAATTTACTGATAGTAAATTAATTATCTCCGGTGGCTGAGTTAATTGCTCAAAACCATCAGATTTGTGGCTAGGGTACTTCGAAACCACCGCTTTTGCCAAAAATCACAAAAAACCACCAACTCTGTGGCAAGTGAATAACAAAATGAACTAAACGAGCTGCTAGCAGCAACTAAGTGGAAAACTGACATTCCTGGCCCACCTGTCAGGCTGACTTGGCAAAGAATAAACACGTGGACAAGTGACTAGTCTAACACGCGCTCTGTCTCTCTTTCTCTCTCTCGTCCGTCTCTAGCATTTCGTCGAGCATCTCGCGTGCACGCACACCACCTACTCCGTCTGCCCGGCTCTTCTTCGGCGATGCTGCCCCTCAGTCCGCCCTACCCCGATGAGCTCCGCCCCCTCCTCTGTGTGCGGCGAGCCGGTCCCCTCTCACTAGCACGCCCTCGCGGAGAAGAGCCAATGCGCCTTGGGTTTTTTGGTGCGCCGCCGCCACCAGTGTTGCCATGGCGAGCAGCACACCTTCCCCGCCTCTGGCTCCAGTGGCTCTTGTGCATCTGAGCTTGGTGCTCGCTAGGAATACGGGGAGACGAGAGGTTTTCTGTGGCATGAGGGGGAGGAGCTCGCCTCTGGCCGTGGCCAGCGGCTGTGGCTGCAATAGCAGGGCGAGGCGTCGAGGCCAGGAGGAGTTCGCCCGGCCTTAGCGTGCCGGTGTTGGGATGCCGCCGGATCCGGCTGAAGCAGGGGAGGCAGGGCGTGGTGCCATCAGCGAAGAAGGACGGCGACGCGTGGATAGCGGTGGTGGCTGTCGTAGCGGGGTTGGGCCCGTAGCTCCCTCTGCCGGCGTCGAGGCTAGGAGGAGCTGGCCCCGCTTCCTTGCTCAGGCCCAATGACGAGCGCGGCTCCCCGTCTCAAAGTGGTGGCGCTGGGCTCCGCCGGATCCAGGAGAAGCGGGAAGGTTGGGGCCCTGGGGATATAGGTCGCGGCTCCTGTGAGGCGCGGGGGAGGCAGGGGCGTGGCGCCACCGGCGACGACCGACGCAGGACACGAGAGGAGGGGAGGTAGGCGCGCGCGGGGGTTTCTCTCTGCCCCGGCCCTGGTGCGGCGGCGCTGGGCTCCCGTCGTATCCATAAGGAGGAGGGGAGAGAGTGGAGATAAGAGATGTGGCTGACAGGTGGGACCCCAATCCACCTCAGCAGGTCAAACATTGACTAGGACTAGTCTTTGCCACATCAGCCAGGACAGACGGGTCCCACCCGTCAGTTTTTTTGTTAGACACACTCAATTTCGAATCAGTGCGATTCGTTACTCACTTGCCACAGAGTTGGTGGTTTTTTGTGATTTTTGATAAAAACGGTAGTTTGGGAGTACGCTAGCCATAAATCTGGTGGTTTTGAGCAATTAACTCCCGGTGGCTAGAGAATGTGAGACATTCGCCGGACAGGGCGATTTGGTGCCCGGGCTTAGATGCTCCCGAAATCTCTGCCGCTGGTTGCTGCATTGGGATGGTAAAAAATAGGCCTGACGAGCAGGGCCGAAGAATACAAAGGATACTCGTGGTATACGGCCCGCAACAGTGCGCAAGAGTGGGCCATCTTCGTAGCGCCGGGGTCTCTCCGTCACAGGGGGCGTTCACGAGCCGTCGACCAGAACGCGTGGAGTCATCTGAGCTGTGGTCCACGACGGTAGTCCAGGTCGTTCCGAAAACCTGAGCCATGGCGACACGAGAACCCTGGGTCCCGTGCTTTCTGCGGCGGCGCGGCAATGTCGGCCGACGGGCTGGAGTTCCGACGGATCCCGTTGACCGGTGAGTTTTCCTTTCCCGGTGTTCGTCTTTCGATTGCTTGTTTGCCTTGGGGGCCCGGATTTTCGGTCCACGATTTTGGTGACCGCCCACAGCTCACCACCACCGCCGGTGAGCGGTGACTATGCTTCGACTCGCACGTTTCCTCCTAGGGAGGAGCTTGCGGACATCCTGGAACATCAAGATCCGGTCTCCCCCAAGCTGCTGCCGCCCCGTGATGCAATCCGGCTATGCCGGCTGATTCCAATGTTGGGTCAGGCTGCGCGCGGCATGAAGGTAACCGCGGCCCCGTGAGGCCGGGAGGGGAATTCCTGGCAAAAACAACGCTTCTACGACTTCTTCTGCACAATCCAATGGGAGGGAGAACCCCGAAGCACTGGGTGGACGAAAAGGTGATTTTTGAGATTACCCTGCTTGTCAGTTGGAAGGAGCAAATTCTACGTTTCTTCTGTTTAACCTGGGAGGCATACGCTCGGCTGAATGTACAATTGATGAAATATTAACGTCAAGCTGTGTGGTGTATGATTTTAACTCCGCAAATAGATGTTGTGTGGTACTAGAATGTTCACTGAATTTGGAAACTGAAATTGAATCATGGTCTTTTCAGGTTGCGGCTGGGCAGTGCACCACCAGACAGAAGTGCTGTCGGCCTTCAGTTGTCGGTATACTGACATGATGGTAAATGCAGGTGTTGATTGTGGTGGAACAGGGGCTCACGGTGGTACAGAAGTGCAGAATTTCATAGAGGGTCATTTCCAGAGGAAGGGAGTAGACTAAGGCGAGTGGTGCTAGGAATCCGACAGGTGATCTGGCGGTGAAGAGTGAGTGGGGAGAGAAGTTCCCTCATTCCATCTGACTAAACCATGACGAGCCATCGCTTCGGGATGTTCTTTGGTTCTACGACAACATGCTGGGTTGTTCTGAGGAAACTTTCGAAGTAAGTCTTGTAACTGATGTGAGACTAAGTGCATGGAAGTTTTGGATAGCTTAACTGACGAGATGTGTTTTCTTTTTTCGCCAGGAAATGGTTTAGGCACGTCAATCCATTTGCCGCGGTGATGTTCGAGCAAGACCTGAAAGGAAGAACTAGGAGAGGAGTTTTCGATCCTGTGTTGTGTGGTAAGTGTCTCACTGTCTGTGATCCACCATTGGAACGTGATAACATACATAGTGCTGTCTTTGACTGGTGTGCACTTCTTCGCATATGGTAATTACCTCCAACCTTGGTCAAGTCAGATGGCCAACTCATGACGTACGGCCACTGGACTACCCACTGCCCTGCTGTTGCTGCCTACACTTTTAGGAAGTTAATATCTGTTGTCTCTTGAATGATCACGTAAAACTATCTGAAGTGCACTTTCAAACGAAATAAAAAACTTTTTTGTGATACATATATACTGCATGGAGGATACCAGGGCATGCAGCTTGCACATTGCACGACATTACGACAGCATAAAACTGAAACTTCCCTTGATGAAGGTGAACCATCCTATCAATTTATTTTTGTGAAGATGTGTTCACCGACTTAGCTCTAACTTCATTATCCTTATAGTCTGCAAATATTTTTCATACACAGTACAATATGATGAACAAACTTAAGAGGCAAGCCCTCCACGAGTGTCTGAAGTTACAAGGAAACACCTCGACGTTGGCACGCGAGGCATTGTGGGCAGTCCTAGCACCTGGCGACTCTTACTTCGTATGAAACCCTCTTCTGCCTAAAAACATGTCCTGGAAGCGAACTTCCTCTAGCAGATTGTCCCATGCGCCTTACCTAATGTACCATCTTAGGCATTACTACGATCTCCACTGACCATCATTTTAAGATGTTGTATCGAACATTTGAGCCTAGTATATTGCTTTTTGCTCACTTCGTAGCTTGTTTTTTAGATTCATGCAAGGAACAATCACTGTTTTACAATCATCCTTCAGTGTACTCTGTACGAATGTTTGCGACAGCCTAAACTCTTTGGCCACATCGCCACATTTGTTTGCTTCTCCTTGTATTCATCTACTTGCTATTTAGACAAACCAGTCAGCACTTCATGTAATCACAAATCTAGGCCCGAATACATGTCTGACGCCCTATCTAATGAGCTACAAATTCCTGAATCAGTTTCTTTGGGTTGCACTCACGTGACACTTCAACAGCAGTATGAGAGTTGTTGTAGTACAGCAAAATCTAACAGTAGAGTTTATGCGAGGAAACATTTTCGCATTGAAAACTTTCCTGCTGCAGGAGAGTTGTACTCACGTGACACTTGCTCCAGCAGCAGTATGAGACTTATAAATTTCGAATTGTAAGGTCAAACCATTACAAGCAAACTTGTGCAAACATTTCCGACGCCATTTGCAATTGCACGCTTTGTAATGCACCCAGCATGCACTAACAACTCTCAGAGAATATGCTAATTGATGTTGTTCAGCAAGCACCGACGGAAACGGTGTTGATGCGGACATGGCGAGGGATCGAAAGAAAAGGGCGGCAAGATCGGGAGGGAGTGGCATAGGATAAGGCCAGCTGGGTTGGTGGCCGTTATTATGCCTGCTTTCCGTGTAAGCCCGACGGCTCGGGATGGCACAGAAAACTAAACGGGCCGTGCGCCAGGGCCTGTTCCGGCCGAGAGGTGACAAGGCGTACCGCTTTCAATGCGACTGAGGCCCACGTTATGTTTTACATCGATACTGTCTGAATACAGCTGCGAATACATCTAAAGGAGCACATCCCCATGCGTGTTGACGGATGTGATATCGAGAGCAGCTGAGCCTGGGCTCAGATTTGAATATTCCGACATTCGCCCTCAATGGCCACTAATGCCCTACCTAGGCCATGAACATTATGATCGCTCTTACGTCTTGTGGGTCGGAATCACACCGCTAACAGAAGAAAAATATGTCGTCTTATACATCATAAGGCATTATATCGATCCAGATCTTAGCATATGATTATTCTCTATTAGCAAACCCTGGGACACGGAGGACTGATACGTCTTCAACGTATCTATAATTTTTAATTGTTTCATGCTATTATATTATCTGTTTTGGATGTTTAATGAGCTTTATTATACACTTTTATATTATTTTTGGGACTAACCTATTAACCCAAGGCCCAGTGCAAATTGCTGTTTTTTGCCTATTTCAGTGTTTCGCAGAAAATTAATATCAAACGGAATCCAAACGAAATGAAATTTTTGGGAGAGTTATTTTTGGAACAAACGTGATCCAGGAGACTTGGAGTGGAGGCCAAGAAAGCCACGAGGCGGCCACGAGGTACGAGGGCGCGCCCAGGGGGGGGGTAGGCGCGCCCCCACCCTTGTGGGCCCCTCGTTGCTCCACCGACATACTTCTTCTCCTATACATCCGAGAGCACCATGAAACCCTATTTCCATCGCCGCAACCTTCTATACCCGTCAGATCCCATCTTGGGGCCTTTTCCGGTGCTCCGCCGGAGGGGGAATCGATCATGGAGGGCTTCTACATCAACTCCAAGGCCTCTTCGATGATGTGTGAGTAGTTTACCACAGACCTTCGGGTCCATAGTTATTAGCTAGATGGCTTCTTCTCTCTCTTTGGATCTCAATACAATGTTCTCCTCGATCTTCTTGGAGATCTATTCAATGTAATTCTTTTTGCGGTGTGTTTGTCGAGATCTGATGAATTGTGGGTTTATGATCAGATTATCTATGAATAATATTTGATTCTCCTCTGAATTCTTTTATGCATGATTTAATTATCTTTGCAAGTCTCTTTGAATTATCAGTTTGGTTTGGCCTACTAGATTGATCTTTCTTGCAATGGAAGAAGTGCTTAGCTTTGGGTTCAGTCTTGTGGTGTCCTTTCCCAGTGACAACAGAGGCAGCAAGGCACGTATTGTATTGTTGCCATCGAGGATAAAAAGATGGGGTTTATATCATATTGCTTGAGTTTATCCCTCTACATCATGTCATCTTGCCTAATGCGTTACTCTGTTCTTATGAACTTAATACTTCAGATGGATGATGGATAGCGGTCGATGTGTGGAGTAATAGTAGTAGATACAAAATCATTTCGGCCTACTTGTCACGGACGTGATGCCTATATACATGATCGTGCCTAGATATCGTCATAACTATGCGCTTTTCTAGACAGTAATTTGTTCACCTACCGTAGATTATGCTATCTTGAGAGAAGCCACTAGTGAAACCTATGGCCCCCGGGTCTATCTTCCATCATATTATTTTCCTATACTTTACTATTTCCGTCTTACTTTATTTTACAATCTTTACTTTCCAATCTATACAACAAAAATACCAAAAATATTTACTTTACTATCTTTATTAGATCTCACTTTTGCAAGTGGCCGAGAAGGGATTGACAACCCCTTTATCGCGTCGGTTGTAAGGTTCCTGATTGTTTGTGTAGGTACGAGGCGATTAAGCGTGTGGTCTCCTACTGGATTGATACCTTGATTCTCAAAACCGAGGGAAATACTTATGCTACTTTGCTGCATCACCCTTTCCTCTTCAAGGGAAAACCAACGCATGCTCAAGAGGTAGCAAGGACCTCCAGGGCAAAGGTTTGAAGCTCACTTCAACCTTCATCCTGACATTAGCATCGGTGACGGGACCCATTGGACATGGAGAACGTGATGGTTGAATATGCCTCAACCGACATGTTTCGAGACTATGACTGGTCTCTCAATCTCCTGAGTGGACAACATAATTTATGTCCATTTACGATGTCCTAATAAGAACATAACACAATATATTGTATGAGCACTTTGGTACAAATACATTTGTATGTATTCTATATATCTGAGTGATTTTCATATTGAGAATCTTCATGTATATATATAGATTTCGACGGGGGTCAATCTGATGAAAGATGATTTGTGCCTTGTGGACATATGCACCACGAACTCTATATCAGGGAAGTAAAATGTTTCCACTCTCGTTGGGAGAAATGGAGATATTTTAAAATCACTAGACACGATGAGGTATTTGTTGGCTCAACTCAAGTCATATTTACTATCCCTGTGGGTACTCGAGTAACTTAAGGATGCTTTATTGCTTCCCGGTTTAATTTGTACCCTACTAAACTATACAAGTATTCGTCAAAATAGTTTCTCTAATGAAACTTATGATGACAACAAGAGAAATAACTTCTCTTTACCATATGCAACGAATATGACAAGCACATTCTCTATGTATCATTTGGATTGTACTACACATATGACACAACCCGTAGCACATGTTGCGTACGAGATAGTTTTCTAGAGTGTCTTGTACATGACAAACTTGGCATACTCGCCTTGGTCATCCAGACATTGGCTTGAAACTGAAACTATCAGAAATTCCGTTGGTTTATGATTATTATGATGCTAAATTCTAACAATATTTGGATTTTGTGTGCACTACATGTGACACAGGGAAGCTAATTTTAAGGCTCACGCACCTTAAAGTCTACACTGAACCACTCAAACTCCTTGAATGCATCAAGTTGAGGTAAGTGGCTCTTCCCATCCATTGACTAGACTATTCAGGTGTTCCATGGTTCTAAAAGACACATCTACATGATGGTCCCAACCGTGGTTTTTCCACATGAAACCATTGGCTCATTATCCCGATATCGATTTCAAGCAAATCGAATGGACAACATTGTAGAATTCTCCTTGAGTGCCTTCTGTATGACCCTTGGATTGAAGTTTAGCAATTTGTCCTAATGTCTAGACTCAAAATGGTTTGGTAGAATCCTATATCCAAAGAATTAAGCTCATTGCATGATAACTGTATTTCCGTCAATGCCTCAAGCCCCTCGCATGGGGAGTTATTCAAGGCCAGTATGCTGATTCAATGAGGAACATTTCCAAGCATTAGGGGGAGATTTCAAGTACCATAAAGAATGCAAGGAAATTAGTGGAATGTTCAACACATTTCTGCCTCAAATCCACATACTCAAAGATCTGAACCATGCGTTCAGAAGATTTGCAACACGTTGCAAATAACCTACCGGATTCATTTACTGACTATAAAGGCGTCACACAATCCTACAATCCTGTAAAAGTACACCTGAAAGAGTGGAGGTACCAGCGAAATCCACTCCACTCCCCGTTCAAAGCAACAGGGGGAGATGTATGGCAGAAGTACATCAAGATCCAGCTTCGCACAAGCAAGGATATCAAGGTCTGTGAATCAGTAAATGCAAGTCATCTTCATGTTGACATACACCTAATGGGTAGTATACACCCAGTGGACGGGAAACCTTCACCAACTCAGCTCATAGTGCACATAATGACCGGGACATCGGAATACCCGACTCAATCACATTGGGAAATCGCGAGCAATCACCATCACTACTAGGAAAAAGCCTATCAGTAGCACGGGCCTTAGGTGTATCAGTAGCGCGGGGACCCATGCTACTAATACGACGCTACAACTAACTTGTAGCAGTAGTGCGTGTTGACCCGCGCTACTGCTATACATGGGTACACAGTAGCGAGCTTTATCAGAACACGCCGCTGATAATAGCTGTAGGCTTTACAGTAAGCCGCGCTACTGCTAAGTGCGGGCTGCTGCTAATTTTATTTCCCTCGCTACTGCTAGTTTTATTAGATTCTGATTTTTTTCTACATATTTGTTTTGTATTTGTACAGGCTTTACACAATAATCTCTAGCATATCATACACATACAAATGTAATCATAGCATACACATACAAATAGTCTGATCAAATCATGTCATCATCATAATCATCATCCAACACAAAGTGCTCTCTCATCATCATCTCAAAAATAGCGATACAAGTCTCGAATACTTGCAACTACATCATCATCCATCTGAACAATGATATACATAAGAAGAGCTATCACTATGAGTGAGAGCAGAACTATGCAGTACATGAGGCGGCGGTTATGAGTCCTCTTTTGCGCTAGCGTGAACCTCAAGTAACTAGCTTTTGCTTCTTATATGCTTTTGAAGCCTTTAAGGCCGGCGCCCGACACCCGTTCCACTTGCGCCCGACACTCGGGCCACTTGTCGTACACTCCCGAACCTTCCCTTTGTACACGACATAGCACTGCTTCTTCGCCATCAAGAATCTAGGTACCTGTTAGAGATGCATCTTCATCAAGAGAATGTACAATCATATGCAACAAAATATACTTGAGCAACACGAAAAAAGGGTTAGCAACTAGATGCAACATATAGTAAACATAAATAATCAACGCAGTTTCATCATACGCAAACTAATTAACTAGAGTTACACAGGTCATCATACCCAAACTAACGAAGTAGCATTACACAAGTTCGGCAGGGACCGTGGACATCACAAAGTTTCATTGCTACAGAAAGTATACAAGTTCAACCAACACATATCAGCATCATCGACATTGTAAATCACTAGAACTTCCATCCTTCTGTATCATCGAGGATGCACCCTAGCTTCTTTAATGGCCCGAGGTCCTGACGTTGCATGCCTATGCGAGTTCGGAAGTCAGCTCGCGATATAGGGCCGTGGTGGAACATCCACTTCTCTTCGACGACTTCTTTCGTAATGATCGTCACAATGTCCCTCTGGATGCGAAAGAAGTCATCTCTAAGTTTATAATCCGCTTCTCCTTAAGATTCTACCCACTTGCGGATATAATCAAGAAGGACTCGTGCATGTAGTATGGATCCGCCATACAGATTTGCGAGACTTCTCTCTTCATGACGGAGCTCATATGTAGCACAAAAAGGCGGACGATTGTAAAATTGATCCGCCTTGTCAGAAACATCTCGAAGATATGCTCAAACCGCAGGGAGAACACCTCCGCGGGCCGGGTGTCGAGGTAGCACTTCCCCTCAGGCACACGAGCCGTGTATGTCGGATATCCTGGATCCTTCGAGGCTAGTAGGATTTTCTCAGTCGACAACACATGGTCGTGCAGTCTCCTGAGATGCCCTGATATTTCCTCCAGCGGTTTCGTCGGTAGCATCAGCTCGCCCGTGACATGGAACATGACCTCACCTTTGATGGGTACACACTCTTCAAAACCCGCCGTCTGACTGCTATGTGCTCTGGCTTGTTTGTAGGCAGTAGAGCCTTTCTTTGCCAGTCTCCTCCTCTCCTTTTTCTTGGGCTGACCTTCCATACCCTTCCTTAACCCTCGCTCTAGTGTTGTCGGGCTAAGCACTGTAAGACTCTTGGCTAGTTGAGCCTGTGTTGAGGTGGCATCTTCAGGCGTGTGCTGTGAGGATTGCATGAAGAGAGACTTCTTGCAATCAACCCTGCTAGGACGTTCCTGCTTGGGCAGATCATCCATCTCCTCATCAGCATGCTGATAGCCCGAGTCGTCATATGAATGACTCATCATTTCTAAGTCATCGTCATAGGCGCCCGTATTGAGGAACCTAAAGGGTCATCCTCGTCCATCTCATCATCCATTCTTTGTTCTATGGGGGCGATTACATCAGCCACTATTGGGCCCGCTTCCTCGCGTAGTCCGCCGCTCTCACCCGTAACTACAGCCGCTGGTAATTGCGTAGGCGGGGTGGTGATGTTCATACCTGCTTGCTGATGTGTGGTTATTGGTGTGCTCTCGGCCGGCTCCAGACGAAGAAGATTCTTTGGCCATAGCAGCACCCAACCCTTGTAGTTTCCAAGCTGCGGCGGTGTCTCGTCGTCCTCTCCCACTACTAGGGAAAAGCCTAGCAGCAGCGCGAGTTTTGGGTGTATCAGTAGCGCGGGTGCCCGCGCTACTGATACGACGCCACAGCTAACTTGTAGCAGTAGTGCGTGTTGACACACGCTATTGCTATACATGGTTAGCTGTAGCGTGCATTGCAAACAGCGCTACTGCTAATTAGCTGTAGCGGGTCTTATACCCCACGCTACTGTTGGGGAACGTAGCATAAATTCAAAATTTTCCTACGTGTCACCAAGATCTATCTATGGAGTCATCTAGCAACGAGGGAGGAGTGGATCTACATACCCTTGTAGATCGCGCACGGAAGCGTTCAAAAGAACGGGGTTGATGGAGTCGTACTCGTCGTGATCCAAATCACCGATGATCCTAGCGCCGAACGGACGGCACCTCCACGTTCAACACACGTACGGAGCAGCGATGTCTCTTCCTTCTTGATCCAGCAAGGGGGAAGGAGAGGTTGATGGAGATCTAGCAGCACGATGGCGTGGTGGTGGAAGTAGCGGGATTCCAACAGGGCTTCGCCAAGCGCTACAGAAGGAGGGAGATGTGTCATGGGAGGGAGAGGGAGGCGCCAGGGCTCAGGGTGGTGCTACCCTCCCTTCCCCCCACTATATATAGGGCCAAGGGAGAGGGGGCGCACAGCCTTTGTCCCTTCCTCCAAGGAAGGGTGCGGCCAAGGGAGGAGTCCCTCCTCCCCAAGGCACCTCGGAGGTGCCTTCCCCCTTTAGGACTCTTCCTTTTCCTCTTCTCTTGGCGCATGGGCCTCTTGGGGCTGGCGCCCTTGGCCCATATAGGCCAAGGCGCACCCCCTACAGCCCATGTGGCCCCCCGGGGCAGGTGGCCCCACCCGGTGGACCCCCGGGACCCTTCCGGTGGTCCCGGTACAATACCGGTGACCCCGAAACTTGTCCCGATGGCCGAAATAGCACTTCCTATATATAATTCTTTACCTCCAAACCATTCCGGAACTCCTCGTGACGTCTGGGATCTCATCCAGGACTCCAAACAACTTTCGGGTTACTGCATACTAATATCTCTATAACCCTAGCGTCACCGAACCTTAAGTGTGTAGACCCTACGGGTTCGGGAGACATGCAGACATGACCGAGATGTTCTCCGGTCAATAACCAACAGCGGGATCTGGATACCCATGTTGGCTCCCACATGTTCCACGATGATCTCATCGGATGAACCATGATGTCGAGGATTCAATCAATCCCGTATACAATTCCCTTTGTCTAGCGGTACGATACTTGCCCGAGATTCGATCGTCGGTATCCCGATACCTTGTTCAATCTCGTTACCGGCAAGTCTCTTTACTCGTTTCGTAACACATCATCCCGTGATCAACTCCTTGATCACATTGTGCACATTATGATGATGTCCTACCGAGTGGGCCCAGAGATACCTTTCCGTTTACACGGAGTGACAAATCACAGTCTCGATTCGTGCCAACCCAACAGACACTTTCGGAGATACCTGTAGTGTACCTTTATAGCCACCCAGTTATGTTGTGACGTTTGGCACACCCAAAGCACTCCTACGGTATCCGGGAGTTGCACAATCTCATGGTCTAAGGAAATGATACTTGACATTAGAAAAGCTTTAGCATACGAACTACATGATCTTGTGCTAGGCTTAGGATTGGGTCTTGTCCATCACATCATTCTCCTAATGATGTGATCCCGTTATCAACGACATCCAATGTCCATGGTCAGGAAACCGTAACCATCTATTGATCAACAAGCTAGTCAACTAGAGGCTTACTAGGGACATGGTGTTGTCTATGTATCCACACATGTATCTGAGTTTCCTATCAATACAATTCTAGCATGGATAATAAACGATTATCATGAACAAAGAAATATAATAATAACTAATTTATTATTGCCTCTAGGGCATATTTCCAACAGTCTCCCACTTGCACTAGAGTCAATAATCTAGTTCACATCGTCATGTGATTAACACTCACAGGTCACATCGCCATGTGACCAACATCCAAAGAGTTTACTAGAGTCAATAATCTAGTTCACATTACCATGTGATTAACACTCGATGAGTTCTGGGTTTGATCATGTTATGCTTGTGAGAGATGTTATAGTCAACGGGTCTGAATCTTTCAGATCCGTATGTACTTCGCAAATCTCTATGTCATCTTGTAGATGCAGCTACTACGCTATATTTGGAGCCGTTTCAAATAACTGTTCTACATGGAGCTATTCTAAATTGTTGCTCCATTATACGTATCCGGTATCTCTACTCAGAGCTATCCGGATAGGTGTTAAGCTTGCATCGACGTAACTCTTTACATCGAACTCTTTATCACCTCCATAACCGAGAAACATATCCTTATTCCTCTAAGGATAATTTAGACCGCTATCTGGTGATCTACTCCTAGATTACCTTTGTACCCTCTTGCCAGATATGTGGCAAGGCACACATCAGGTGCGGTACTCAGCATGGCATACCGTATAGAGCCTATGACTAAAGCATAGGGGACGACCTTCGTCCTTTCTCTCTATTCTGCCGTGGTCGAGCTTTAAGTCTTAACTTCATACCTTACAACTCAGGCAAGAACTCCTTCTTTGACTGATCCATCTTGAACACCTTCAAGATCATGTCAAGGTATGTGCTCATTTGAAAGTACCATTAAGCGTTTTGATCTATCCTTATAGATCTTGATGCTCAATGTTCAAGTAGCTTGATCCAGGCTTTCCATTGAAAAACACTTTCCAAATAACCCTATATGCTTTCCAGAAATTCTACGTCATTTCTGATCAACAATATGTCAACATATACTTATCAGAAATTCTATAGTGCTCCCACTCACTTCTTTGGAAATACAAGTTTCTCATAAACTTTGTATACACCCAAAATCTTTGATCATCTCATCAAAGCGTACATTCCAACTCCGAGATGCTTACTCCAGTCCTTAGAAGGATTGCTGGAGCTTTGCATACTTATTAGCATCTTTCAGGATTGACAAAACCTTCCGGTTGTATCACATACAACCTTTCCTCAAGAAAATCGTCGAGGAAACAATGTTTTTTGACATCCTATCTGCAAGATTTCATAAATAATGCAGTAATCGCTAATATAATTCCAACAGACTCTTAGCATCGCTACGAGTGAGAAAGTCTCATCGTAGTCAACTCCTTGAACTTGTCGGAAAACATCTTAACGACAAGTCGAGCTTTCTTAATGGTGATACTTACCATCATTGTCCTTCTTCCTTTTAAAATCCATATGTACCTAACAGCCTTACGACCATCAAGTAGTTCTTCCAAAGTCTTCACTCTGTTTTCATACATGGATCCTCTCTCGGATTTTATGGCCTCGAGCCATTTATCGGAATCTGGGCCCACCATCGCTTCTCCATAGCTTGTAGGTTCATTGTTGTCTAGCAACATGACTTCCAAGATAGGATTACGTACCACTCTGAAGTAGTACGCATCCTTGTCATCCCACGAGGTTTGGTAGTGACTTGATCTGAAGTTTCATGATAACTATCATAAGCTTCCACTTTAATTGGTGTAGGTGCCACAGGAACAACTTCCTGTGCCCTGCCACACACTAGTTGAAGAGACGGTTCAATAACCTCATCAAGTCTCCACCATCCTCCCACTCAATTCTTTCGAGAGAAACTTTTCCTCGAAAAAGGACCCGATTCCAGAAACAATCCCT
The DNA here is from genome assembly GCF_002162155.2 of Triticum dicoccoides. Taxonomy (NCBI): domain Eukaryota; kingdom Viridiplantae; phylum Streptophyta; class Magnoliopsida; order Poales; family Poaceae; genus Triticum; species Triticum dicoccoides. The sequence goes on from NC_041392.1 coordinate 163,687,465, forward strand.
TATTGCTTTCGGATCTGAGACAGGAGGTATACCCAACTGTTTTTTGGGTGTCCTATGTGTTGGGGAACGTAGCATAAATTCAAAATTTTCCTACGTGTCACCAATATTGTGACGCCCCCGATTTGACCGTACACTAATCATGCACGCAAATGTGTACGATCAAGATCAAGGACTCACGGGAAGATATCACAACACAACTCTACAAATAAAATAAGTCATACAAGCATCATATTACAAGCCAGGGGCCTCGAGGGCTCGAATACAAGAGCTCGATCATAGACGAGTCAGCGGAAGCAACAATATCTGAGTACAGACATAAGTTAAACAAGTTTGCCTTAAGAAGGCTAGCACAAACTGGGATACAGATCGAAAGAGGCGTAGGCCTCCTGCCTGGGATCCTCCTAACTACTCCTGGTCGTCGTTAGCGGGCAGCACGTAGTAGTAGGCACCTCCAGTGCAGTAAGAGTCATCGTCGACGGTGGCGTCTGGATCCTGGGCTCCAACATCTGGTTGCGACAACCAGGTAGAAGGGATATGGGGAAAAGAGGGAGAAAGCAACCGTGAGTACTCATCCGAAGTACTCGCAAGCAAGGAGCTACACTACACATGCATGGGTAAATGTGTAAAGGGCCATATCGGTGGACTGAACTGCAGAAAGCCAGAATAAGAGGGGGATAGCTAGTCCTTTCGAAGACTACGCTTCTGGCAGCCTCCGTCTTGCAACATATAGAAGAGAGTAGACTGAAGTCCTCCAAGTAGCATCGCATAGCATAATCCTAACCGATGATCCTCCCCTCGTCGCCCTATGAGAGAGCGACCACCGGTTGTATCTGGCACTTGGAAGGGTGTGTTTTATTAAGTATCCGGTTCTAGTTGTCATAAGGTCAAGGTACAACTCCAAGTCGTCCTGTTACCGAAGATCACGGCTATTCGAATAGATTAACTTCCCTGCAGGGGTGCACCACATAACCCAACACGCTCGATCCCATTTGGTCTGACACACTTTTCTGGGTCATGCCCGGCCTCAGAAGATCAACACGTCGCAGCCCCACCTAGACCAACAGAGAGGTCAGCACGCCGGTCTAAACCTAAGCGCCCAGGGGTCTGGGCCCATCGCCCTTAGCACACCTGCACGTTGCGTGGGCGGCCGGAAGCAGACCTAGCCTAGTAGGCGTTCCAGTCCAATCCAGCGCGCGCCGCTCCGTTGCTGACGTCACGAAGGCTTCAACTGATACCACGACGTCGAGTGCCCATAACTATCCCCGCGTAGATGGTTAGTGCGTATAGGCCAGTAGCCAGACTCAGATCAAATACCAAGATCTCGTTAAACGTGTTAAGTATCTGCGAACGCCGACCAGGGCCAGGCCCACCCCTCTCCTAGGTGGTCTCAACCTGCCCTGTCGCTCCGCCTCAAAGTAACAGTCGGGGGCCGTCGGGAACCCAGGCCCACCTCTACCGGGATGGAGCCACCTGCCCCTTCAGCCCCCATCTCCGAACAATATCACAGGTAGTGTAACTGTGTAAAGTATATCGTATATGCCCGTGATCACCTCCCGAAGTGATCACGGCCCAGTAGTATAGCATGGCAGACGGACAAGAGTGTAGGGCCACTGATGGAACACTAGCATCCTATACTAAGCAGTAGGATAGCAGGTAATGGTAACAACAGTAGTAGCAAGGACAGGCTATGCATCGGGACAGGAATAACGGAAAGCAGTAACATGCTACACTACTCTAATGCAAGCAGTATAGAGAAAAGAGTAGGCGATATCTGGTGATCAAAGGGGGGGCTTGCCTGGTTGCTCTGGCAAGAGAGAGTGGTCGTCAACACCGTAGTCGTACTGGGTAGCAGCGGCGTCGGTCTCGGTGTCTAGCGAGAGAAGAGGGGGAAGAAACAATAAATATAATGCAAACAAATGCATGACGATGCATGACATGACAAAGCGTGATGCTAGGTGTGCCCTAACGTGGTACGAGGTGGTACCGATGAAGGAGGAAAACATTCGGGAAATTATCCCCGGTGTTTCGCGTTTTCGGACAGACGAACCGGAGGGGGAAAGTTGCGTGTTTGCTATGCTAGGGATGCGTGGCGGATGAACGGGCTGCGTATTCGAATTCGTCTCGTCGTTCTGAGCAACTTTCATGTACAAAGTATTTTCATCCGAGTTACGGATTAAAAGATATGATTTTCTATGGATTTTACTAATTTCTGAAATTATTTTTAATTCGAAAGTAATTGCTAAATTGCAAGGCGCACCCAGCACAGTGTACACAAAAGTGTACCCAGTGACTGACAGGTGGGCCAGAGGGACCCAGTTGACCAGTCAACGTTCGACTGGTCAACAGGGGTGGGACCCCATGTCATTGACTATTTTAGTTAATTAGGGATTAGGCTAATCAAACTACTGTTTAATTAAACTAACAGATTAATTAGATTAATTAACTTAATTAATTAATTATTTAATTAAGTTTATTTATTTTTAATTTTTTAATTTTTTTAAATCCTCTTTTTTTTTCTGGGCGGGGGCCCCGTTCGTCATAGGGCCAGCGGGCCGTTGCGGGTTAGCGGGCGCCTGTGCGAGCGTGAGCCCGACTGGGCACTGGGCAAGGCCAGCCGAGGGGTGGGGCTCGGCGTTTGGCGCCGGCGAGGCACGGCCGGCCGGAGTGGCGTAGGGCGGCGGAGCCATGCAGCAGCGGGAGTAGCGGCGGGAGTAGGCACGGGCGGGCACGGTGGCTGCGCACGGCGACGAGCGCGCGCGGGGCCTGCGGCCGAGGCCTTGGCCGATGCGGCGATGGCGAAAACGGCAA
>NC_041392.1:163691019-163698470 GCF_002162155.2 Triticum dicoccoides
TAGGGCGCGGGGTGGGCCGGCCCATTCGGGCGGCTGGGACCAGCTGGGTCACCGGCTGGGCCGAGGTCCAGTTGGCCACGAGGCCCTTTTTTTTGTTTGTTTGTTTTGTTTTGTTTTTCTTTTTCTTTTTTTCTTTTCTGTTTTCTTTTAGCTCCTAATTATTTTAGTTTCTTTAAAATACCAAGTTAGCACCTAAATTAGTGTCATCAAAATAGGCCACTGCCAAACCTAGTTGGACCCAAAATAAATTAGTTTAATATATTTTTTTATTTTTCAAAAGCAATTAAATTATTATTTTAGCCACTGTTTTTAAATAGTTTAGGGCATTTAAACACTTTGTAAAAGGTTGGTTCCACCACCAAAACTAGTTAGGGATTAATTGCCACATGATGAACATTTTAGTTTTGATATTTGAAAACTTTTATTGTTTGCTTGATTTTGACTTTGAATTTCAATCGGTTTCGAACTAACCCGGGATTAGCAACAGTAATCGTGGTGACATGGCATCATTACCAGAGGGTTACTGTAGCTTGATTAACCGGGCGTCACAATTCTCCTCCACTACAAGAAATCTCGTCCCGAGATTTAAGAGAGGAGTACGAGAAAGATGTGGCTACGAAATTCTATCGAGTCTTCTCGGTCTTGGTTGCTCTTCTCGGAGAGGTCGATCCTTTACATCGACGCCTTCATTCCTCATGCTTCAGGTCATCATCAGGAAGTCATCATTCTTTTCTTCAGGAATTCCAACATACTTACAAATAGGTAAGCGATAGCTCGGCTACGACAACATGCTTACGAGGGAAACAATCTGGGGTTAACCATGATTGAGCATAAGATTATCTCTCGAGTTGAACATATAAAATACATCGAGAGTACAATACGAAGGTACAATGTGAGGGTCCAAGCAGATAGATAGCTGCTCAAAGTCTAAACCAGAGTGAGAAAAGGGTTCAGAGCGGCGAGAGTAAGCATTGCGTCTGATACCAGAATAGAGCAGTAGGAAGGTGGCTCGCGAATTACCTACGAAGCCAAGCATAAGGGATAACTTTGAAGCAGGGATGTACAAGAGAGTCAGGTTTCGATCCTGTGGAACTGTGGTTTATGGGCCCACCATGTGGGTTAAAAGTAGGAAGGGCGGTGACGTCTTGCACGATCATGTAATCAAGGTATGTCAGAGGATAGCCTATCATTTATGTCAGCAACAACATCCGTACCAAGGGCGAGGGACAAAGAGAACCATTTTCCTGCTCGTTGAACGAGGCGGGCCAATAGGCAAAGTTCTCATCCATCGGTGGCTACCGGAATGCCATAAACAATAGTAACAGGGTCTTGCTGACAGAATCGTACACCGATGTGTTTACATGAGCAGAAGAACCTTACTGTTTAGATCATATAGATCACAAGAAAGGTTAAACAAACCAATGGAAAGGAAAATGTGATCCTCAGGTTAAACAGAACAATGGAAAGGAAAAATGTGTTTAAACACATCTTTCAGGGGTATATCCTTCCCAAGGACAAGCAGAGCATGATATCCATGATAGGATATAACGTAGAAAAGCTCTTTAGGTAAGGGAGAGAAATTTCATGACATTACCCATACAGCGGTGTTTGGATAATTTAGCAGGAAACATTTAGCATTGGCTTCAAATGTCCTTGTTGACAATCGGAGTACCACAAACATGCTTCGAGATAGCATTACATGGTCTTCAAGCAAGTTCAGACTTTGGAAACAAAAAGGGTCCATCAGGAAGAACTTATAGCATAAGTCTTATGATTTCCTCAGGGAAGAATCGCTAAGCTTGCTAAAAAAGGGAACTATAACAATAGGTCCTCCGGCCAGGGGTGATAGGTATGACCTCACCTTACCGATATATAAGGACCAATGTTATAACTCTTGGAAATAAGTCCCAACCATCATATCTGACCGAGATTCAGATATGATTGGTGTCAGAATAACTCAGACTCGGTATGCCTGAGAAGAAGGTGCAACACAAATTGCCGAGATGACATTGTAAGATTCTCGGGAATTGAACTATGGAAGCGAGTTTTGAAACAAGAGTTCGTCATTAAATCAAGGGGAGAATGAGGAGGTGGTTGATCAACTCAGCGACATTTCAATGAGATTTCCAAAAGATGGATTTCCACAATTACGTGAACAAGGAGATAACATTAGTCAGATCAAATGACTTAATGATGTATGCTGGAGGAAACCATACATAATTAAACATTGGTTGAAAGGTGCACCCAAAATATGGGTTGGGTTGTACGACCAACGTCGGAATGGCGATTGGGCAACCAACACACCAAATTGGAATCATTATCCAATAACTCTGAAGCAATAGGGTTGCTGGAGATATTAAATTTGCACAATGGAGTTCACTCAACACGGGGACCAAGTAAAGAATGGTGATGGCGAGAAGCATCACTGTATCACGAATTCTTAAGAGGTGGTGAAATTCTCACGACATTCTTGACATATAAGATAGTAATACTCCAGGGTAAAGAAGAATAATTGCCGGATAGCAAGGATCTCAAGGTATAACACACAACACGAACAAGTTTGTGTTGGAGGGAAGTCAATAAAGTGGGCGATGATAATACAGATCATCGAGGGCAAAGATGGTATTCCTCATCATGAACTCAATTGACATCCTGGAAGAGCTTAGAATGCCGATGATGATCATGACACAATTGTTGAGAGATTTCATGAAGATGTAATCGGTCGACGATGACATCAAGCCAAAGGAATGATGAAGCGAAAGGTTACTGAAACCAAGGGTATGACACAAACGAAACCAAGCTCGTTGTTTAAGGCGAAATGGTATGATGAGGAAGGTCAACGTAAGCTTAGCTCATCATCAAAAGTTGTGCTCCGGGAATAAGCACTAGGTAGCACATTTAAAATAATCACAATAATGATATAGCCAAATAGGGTAGGAAGGACGTGATCGGGTACAAACTTGTAAGTAATGAAGGTTACCAAGATTTGTTTAATCGTGGTGCGGACTTGAGTCAATTATAGGTGTCTTTTAGTGTTTAATAACTCAGAGCCCGTGAAAAATTAGAATCAGTGAGAATCTAGCACTTGATGAAGAACTCATAATAAGTATGCAGTTCCATGATAATCTCGAGGTACCAGGGGGGTAATGCTCGACGACAGATCAAAGTAGAGATTGGACTAGGGTATTGCTCTGCAGAAGACAAATGCTTAAACTTGCACGAGAAATGTTATTTAAAGGAGAACATGGTCAGAACCACGATTGCAAAAGGCCAGATCCCAAAGATAAGATGAACTTATACCAAGGGAATAATTAATTTAAGAAAAACTTTAATGATAAGATCTACATCGTGTCCATGGGCATGAACACAAAGTTCAAGGTCGACTCCCACTTCTTCAATATATAACCTTCCATTCACTTTTCACTTTGATAAAGGCATTAGTGTTGAAAGTTTTATCTGGTGTAATACCAGATGAGTATGACTCGTGAAAACTTCCGAGTTCACACATATAAAGGAAGGCATAGGTTCAACCCGTCAGGGTATCGTGGAAACATATAACACAAGCTTCAATAGTAAATACGACCAGCTCGAAAGCAGAGCATGGTTGGCCAAGAAGATGATACCATTAACCAAGGGCATTATGTATCAGGTAAAGAACTCACAATAATTTTGGTTGTGAAGGACATTGTCGGATAATAACCCGCCAATGGGTATGGCGATCCACAACGGGGCTGATGTGAGTATCGGTACTCAATCAAAGGAAGAAGGAATGCCATGGCATCGGGTTATAGAAACAACTGACTAATTCAAAGCTTAATGCAAAGAAACTTTATGATCTCCAAATCAAGGGATCATAAGCAGTCGTTCTGATCGAAAATGAATAAGTTCAACAGACTTGGAAGCACAAACGGTCAAGGCATTGATTGGTCAAGAACCAGCTCATATCCAAATGACGTCTGAGCCGGAAGGATGAATCCTAGGATTCGACTGAGGAATGCGAGCATCCTCAACATATTGAATCAACAGACTTAAAATGATAAAGACAAGGGAGGCCAATAAGATTACGAAACTTATGGGATTAACCATAATGCAAGCAAGCGAGAATTTCAAGAGCAATAGGCTGCTCGGGATTTTCGGAAGATCGAATGATATTTTGAAGTCTTTGGCGAAACACCTGAACAACTGGGAATAAGCGGATACTCGATAAGTGCGAGAATTATCCGTAGGGGTATTCAGGTGACAAAGAACAGCAAGGCAGTAAGCTCAAAGGATTCTCGAAAATACGACGAGTATTTCGGGGTATCTTGTAATAACAAGACCAACTAGGGGTGTATGTAAGCATAACAACTGCAAGTATTTATCCATAAGGGTTGACGGTGGAAGGGGAATTGTAAACGCGATGAACACAAGTTCTCGGGTTAACAACGGTGAGTATCTTCAGGGTCTTCACGTGCAGCAGACGATCATCAGTAATAAGGGGCTCTCCGGGTGAAAGTGATAACGAGATCCTAATGTTAGATTTAGCAAAATTCATTTAACCCGAATAGAAGAGAGTTCAGAGTCCCAGAGTAAGGATCGAGGAGTAAAAGATCCTATTACCACCCAGATGGCGACGTGGGCCCGTAAGCCGCACAACCATGTTAGTAAAAGTTTTTCAATGACTAGACTCGACTTCGGCCAAGGAGTTGGAAAGGGGGATTCCTACAGGCAGTCGGCTCTGATACCAACTTGTGACGCCCCCGATTTGACCGTACACTAATCATGCACGCAAATGTGTATGATCAAGATCAAGGACTCACGGGAAGATATCACAACACAACTCTACAAATAAAATAAGTCATACAAGCATCATATTACAAGCCAGGGGCCTCGAGGGCTCGAATACAAGAGCTCGATCATAGACGAGTCAGCGGAAGCAACAATATCTGAGTACAGACATAAGTTAAACAAGTTTGCCTTAAGAAGGCTAGCACAAACTGGGATACAGATCGAAAGAGGTGTAGGCCTCCTGCCTGGGATCCTCCTAACTACTCCTGGTCGTCGTCAGCGGGCAGCACGTAGTAGTAGGCACCTCGGGTGCAGTAAGAGTCATCGTCGACGGTGGCGTCTGGATCCTGGGCTCCAACATCTGGTTGCGACAACTAGGTAGAAGGGATATGGGGAAAAGAGGGAGAAAGCAACCGTGAGTACTCATCCAAAGTACTCGCAAGCAAGGAGCTACACTACATATGCATGGGTAAATGTGTAAAGGGCCATATCGGTGGACTGAACTACAGAAAGCCAGAATAAGAGGGGGATAGCTAGTCCTTTCGAAGACTACGCTTCTGGCAGCCTCCGTCTTGCAACATATAGAAGAGAGTAGACCGAAGTCCTCCAAGTAGCATCGCATAGCATAATCCTAACCGATGATCCTCCCCTCGTCGCCCTGTGAGAGAGTGACCACCGGTTGTATCTGGCACTTGGAAGGGTGTGTTTTATTAAGTATCCGGTTCTAGTTGTCATAAGGTCAAGGTACAACTCCAAGTCGTCCTGTTACCGAAGATCACGGCTATTCGAATAGATTAACTTCCCTGCAGGGGTGCACCACATAACCCAACACGCTCGATCCCATTTGGCCGGACACACTTTTTTGGGTCATGCCCGGCCTCGGAAGATCAACACGTCACAGCCCCACCTAGACCAACAGAGAGGTCAGCACGCCGGTCTAAACCTAAGCGCCCAGGGGTCTGGGCCCATCGCCCTTAGCACACCTGCACGTTGCGTGGGCGGCCGGAAGCAGACCTAGCCTAGTAGGCGTTCCAGTCTAATCCAGCGCGCGCCGCTCCGTTGCTGACGTCACGAAGGCTTCGGCTGATACCACGACGTCGAGTGCCCATAACTATCCCCGCGTAGATGGTTAGTGCGTATAGGCCAGTAGCCAGACTCAGATCAAATACCAAGATCTCGTTAAACGTGTTAAGTATCTGCGAACGCCGACCAGGGCCAGGCCCACCCCTCTCCTAGGTGGTCTCAACTTGCCCTGTCGCTCCGCCTCAAAGTAACAGTCGGGTGCCGTCGGGAACCCAGGCCCACCTCTACCGGGATGGAGCCACCTGCCCCTTCAGCCCCCATCTCCGAACAATATCACAGGTAATGTAACTGTGTAAAGTATATCGTATATGCCCGTGATCACCTCCCGAAGTGATCACGGCCCAGTAGTATAGCATGGCAGACGGACAAGAGTGTAGGGCCACTGATGGAACACTAGCATCCTATACTAAGCAGTAGGATAGCAGGTAATGGTAACAACAGTAGTAGCAAGGACAGGCTATGCATCGGGACAGGAATAACGGAAAGCAGTAACATGCTACACTACTCTAATGCAAGCAGTATAGAGAAAATAGTAGGCGATATCTGGTGATCAAAGGGGGGGCTTGCCTGGTTGCTCTGGCAAGAGAGAGTGGTCGTCAACACCGTAGTCGTACTGGGTAGCAGCGGCGTCGGTCTCGGTGTCTAGCGAGAGAAGAGGGGGAAGAAACAATAAATATAATGCAAACAAATGCATGACGATGCATGACATGACAAAGCGTGATGCTAGGTGTGCCCTAACGTGGTACGAGGTGGTACCGATGAAGGAGGAAAACATTCGGGAAATTATCCCCGGTGTTTCGCGTTTTCGGACAGACGAACCGGAGGGGGAAAGTTGCGTGTTTGCTATGCTAGGGATGCGTGGCGGATGAACGGGCTGCGTATTCGAATTCGTCTCGTCGTTCTGAGCAACTTTCATGTACAAAGTATTTTCATCCGAGTTACGGATTAAAAGATATGATTTTCTATGGATTTTACTAATTTCTGAAATTATTTTTAATTCGAAAATAATTGCTAAATTGCTAGGCGCCCCAGCACAGTGTACACAAAAGTATACCAGTGACTGACAGGTGGGCCAGAGGGACCCAGTTGACCAGTCAACGTTTGACTGGTCAACAGGGGTGGGACCCCCATGTCATTGACTATTTTAGTTAATTAGGGATTAGGCTAATCAAACTACTGTTTAATTAAACTAACAGATTAATTAGATTAATTAACTAGGATTAATTAACTTAATTAATTAATTATTTAATTAAGTTTATTTATTTTTATTTTTTTTATTTTTTTTAAATCCTCTTTTTTTTTCTGGGCGGGGGCCCCGTTCGTCATAGGGCCAGGGGGCCGTTGCGGGTTAGCGGGCGCCTGTGCGAGCGTCAGCCCGACTGGGCACTGGGCAAGGCCAGCCGCGGGGTGGGGCTCGGCGTTTGGCGCCGGCGAGGCACGGCCGGCTGGAGTGGCGTAGGGCGGTGGAGCCATGCAACAGCGGGAGTAGCGGCGGGAGTAGGCACGGGCGGGCACGGTGGCTGCGCACGGCGACGAGCGCGCGCGGGGCCTGCGGCTGAGGCCTTGGCCGATGCGGCGATGGCGAAAACGGCAAGGGCGGG
>NC_041392.1:163699189-163702714 GCF_002162155.2 Triticum dicoccoides
CCTGGCGTGGGGGGCGGCGAGCTCCGGGCGCGGGGCGGCGCCGAGCGGCGTCGCCCTCCTCTGGATCCCGATCCAGATCGGGAGAGAGGAGGGGGGCGTCGTGGGGAGAGTGGGGGTGGGGGTAGGTTAGGGTTTCGGTCGTGGGGGGGGGGATTAGTAGGCTAGGGCGCGGGGTGGGCCGGCCCATTCGGGCGGCTGGGACCAGCTGGGTCACCGGCTGGGCCGAGGTCCAGTTGGCCACGAGGCCCTTTTTTTTGTTTGTTTGTTTTGTTTTCTTTTTCTTTTTCTTATTTTCTTTTCTGTTTTCTTTTAGCTCCTAATTATTTTAGTTTCTTTAAAATACCAAGTTAGCACCTAAATTAGTGTCATCAAAATAGGCCACTGCCAAACCTAGTTGGACCCAAAATAAATTAGTTTAATATTTTTTTATTTTTCAAAAGCAATTAAATTATTATTTTAGCCACTGTTTTTAAATAGTTTAGGGCATTTAAACACTTTGTAAAAGGTTGGTTCCACCACCAAAACTAGTTAGGGATTAATTGCCACATGATGAACATTTTAGTTTTGATATTTGAAAACTTTTATTGTTTGCTTGATTTTGACTTTGAATTTGAATCGGTTTCGAACTAACGCGGGATTAGCAACAGTAATCGTGGTGACATGGCATCATTACCAGAGGGTTACTGTAGCTTGATTAACCGGGCGTCACAAATATCTATCTATGGAGTCATCTAGCAACGAGGGAGGAGTGGATCTACATACCCTTGTAGATCGCGCGTGGAAGCGTTCAAGAGAACGGGGTTGATGGAGTCGTACTCGTCGTGATCCAAATCACCGATGATCCTAGCACCGAACGGACGACACCTCCGCGTTCAACACACGTACGGAGCAGCGACGTCTCCTCCTTCTTGATCCAGCAAGGGGGGAGGAGAGGTTGATGGAGATCCAGCAGCACGATGGCGTGGTGGTGGAAGTAGCGGGATCCAGCAGCACATTAGAAAAGCTTTAGCATACGAACTACATGATCTTGTGCTAGGCTTAGGATTGGGTCTTGTCCATCACATCATTCTCCTAATGATGTGATCCCGTTATCAACGACATCCAATGTCCATGGTCAGGAAACCGTAACCATCTATTGATCAACGAGCTAGTCAACTAGAGGCTTACTAGGGACATGGTGTTGTCTATGTATCCACACATGTATCTGAGTTTCCTATCAATACAATTCTAGCATGGATAATAAACGATTATCATGAATAAGGAAATATAATAATAACCAATTTATTATTGCCTCTAGGGCATATTTCCAACAGTCTCCCACTTGCACTAGAGTCAATAATCCAGTTCACATCGCTATGTGACTTACACTCAAGGTCACATCCCCATGTGACTAACACCCAAAGAGTTTACTAGAGTCAATAATCTAGTTCACATTACCATGTGATTAACACTCGATGAGTTCTGGGTTTGAACATGTTATGTTTGTGAGAGATGTTATAGTCAACGGGTCTGAATCTTTCAGATCCGTATGTACTTCGCAAATCTCTATGTCATCTTGTAGATGCAACTACTACGCTATATTTGGAGCCATTTCAAATAACTGTTCTACTTGGAGCTATTCTAAATTGTTGCTCCATTATACGTATCCGGTATCTCTACTAAGAGCTATCCGGATAGGTGTTAAGCTTGCATCGACGTAACTCTTTACGTCGAACTCTTTATCACCTCCATAACCGAGAAAATTCCTTAGTCCACTAGTTACTAAGGATAACTTTGACCGCTGTCTTGTGATCCATTCTTGGATCACTCTTGTACCCCTTGACTGACTCATGGCAAGGCACATTTCAGGTGCGGTACATAGCATAGCATACTGTAGGGCCTATGTCTTAAGCATAGGGGACGACCTTCGTCCTTTCTCTCTATTCTGCTGTGGTCGAGCTTTAAGTCTTAACTTCATACCTTACAACTCAGGCAAGAACTCCTTCTTTGACTGATCCATCTTGAACACCTTCAAGATCATGTCAAGGTATGTGCTCATTGTTGGAAATATGCCCTAGAGGCAATAATAAAAGCATTATTATTATATTTCCTTGTTCATGATAATTGTCTTTATTCATGCTATAATTGTGTTATCCGGAAATCGTAATACATGTGTGAATAACAGACACCAACATGTCCCTAGTGAGCCTCTAGTTGACTAGCTCGTTGATCAACAGATAGTCATGGTTTCCTGACTATGGACACTAGATGTCATTGATAACGAGATCACATCATTGGGAGAATGATGTGATGGACAAGACCCAATCCTAAACATAGCACAAGATCGTATAGTTCGTTTGCTAGAGTTTTCCAATGTCAAAGTATCTTTTCCTTAGACCATGAGATCGTGTAACTCCCGGATACCGTAGGAGTGCTTTGGGTATGCCAAACGTCACAACGTAACTGGGTGACTATAAAGGTAGACTACGGGTATCTCCGAAAGTGTCTGTTGGGTTGACATGGATCAAGACTGGGATTTGTCACTCCGTATGACGGAGAGGTATCACTGGGCCCACTCGGTAATGCATCATCATAATGAGCTCAGAGTGACCAAGTGTCTGGTCACGGGATCATGCATTATGGTACGAGTAAAGTGACTTGCCGGTAACGAGATTGAACGAGGTATTGGGATACCGACGATCGAATCTCGGGCAAGTAACATATCGATAGACAAAGGGAATAGCGTACGGGGTTGATTGAATCCTCGACATCGTGGTTCATCCGATGAGATCATCGTGGAGCATGTGGGAGCCAACATGGGTATCCAGATCCCGCTGTTGGTTATTGACCGGAGAGTCGTCTCGGTCATGTCTGCTTGTCTCCCGAACCCGTAGGGTCTACACACTTAAGGTTCGGTTACGCTAGGGTTGTAGGGATATGTATATGCAGTAACCCGAATGTTGTTCGGAGTCCCGGATGAGATCCCGGACGTCACGAGGAGTTCCGGAATGGTCCGGAGGTAAAGATTTATATATGGGAAGTCCTGTTTCGGGCATCGGGACAAGTTTCGAGGTTATCGGTATTGTACCGGGACCACCGGAAGGGTCCCGGGGGTCCACCGGGTGGGTCCACCTGTCCCGGGGGGCCACATGGGCTGTAGGGGGTGCGCCTTGGCCTAATGGGCCAAGGGCACCAGCCCCACATAGGCCCATGCGCCTAGGGTTTAAGGGGGAAAGAGTCCTAGGAGGGGAAGGCACCTCCTAGGTGCCTTGGGGGGGAGGGAAACCCCCCTTGGCCGCCGCACCCCCTAGGAGATTGGATCTCCTAGGGCCGGCCACCCCCCCTTGGCCCTCCTATATATAGTGGGGGAGAGGAGGGACTTCAAACCTGAACGCCTTGGCCTTTGGTTGCCTCCTTCTCCCTCCCCAACACCTCCTCCACCTCCATAGTGCTTAGCGAAGCTCTGCCGGAGTACTGCAGCTCCATCAACACCACGCCGTCGTGCTGCCGCTGGTGCCATCTCCCTCAACCTCTCCTCCCTCCCTT
>NC_041392.1:163702864-163718583 GCF_002162155.2 Triticum dicoccoides
ATCACGTCGAGTACGACTACATCATCACCGTTCTTTTGAACGCTTCCGCTCGCGATCTACAAAGGTATGTAGATGCATCTAATCACTCGTTGCTAGATGAACTCCTAGATGATCTTGGTGAAACGAGTAGGAAAATTTTTGTTTTCTGCAACGTTCCCCAACAGTGGCATCATGAGCTAGGTCTATGCGTAGTTCTTCTTGCGCGAGTAGAACACAATTTGTTGTGGGCGTAGATTTGTCAACTTTCTTGCCGTTACTAGTCCTTTCTTGCTTCAGCGGTATTGTGGGATGAAGCGGCCCGGACCAACCTTACACGTACGCTTACGTGAGACCGGTTCCACCGACTAACATGCACTAGTTGCATAAGGTGGCTGGCGGGTGTCTGTCTCTCCTACTTTAGTTGGAGCGGAATTGATGAACAGGGTCCTTATGAAGGGTAAATAGAAATTGACAAATCACGTTGTGGCTTTAACGTAGGTAAGAATACGTTCTTGCTAGAACCCTAATTCAGCCACGTAAAACTTGCAACAACAATTAGAGGACGTCTAACTTGTTTTTGCAGCAAGTGGTTTGTGATATGATATGGCCAAAGTTGTGATGAATGATGAATGATCTATATGTGATGTATGAGATGTTCATGCTATTGTAATAGGAATCACGACTTGCATGTCGATGAGTATGACAACCGGCAGGAGCCATAGGAGTTGTCTTTATTCTTTTAATGACCTGCGTGTCATCGAGAAACGCCATGTAAATTACTTTACTTTATTGCTAAACGCGTTAGCCATAGTAGTAGAAGTAATAGTTGGCGAGCAACTTCATGGAGATACGATGATGGAGATCATGATGATGGAGATCATGGTGTCAAGCCGGTGACAAGATGATCATGGAGCCCCAAGATGGAGATCAAAGGAGCTATGTGATATTGGCCATATCATGTCACGTTTATTATTTGATTGCATGTGATGTTTATCATGTTTTGCATCTTGTTTACTTAGAACGACGGTAGTAAATAAGATGATCCCTCACAATAAATTCAAGAAGTGTTCCCCCTAACTGTGCACCGTTGCGACAGTTCGCTGTTTCAAAACACCACGTGATGATCGGGTGTTTTATTCAGACGTTCACATACAACGGGTGTAAGACAGATTTACACATGCAAACACTTAGGTTGACTTGACGAGCCTAGCATGTACAGACATGGCCTCGGAACACAGAAGACCGAAAGGTCGAGCATGAGTCGTATAGAAGATACGATCAACATGAAGATGTTCACCGATGTTGACTAGTCCGTCTCACGTGATGATCGGACACGGTCTAGTTTAACTCGGATCATGTAATACTTAGATGACTAGAGGGATGTCTAATCTAAGTGGGAGTTCACTAATAATTTGATTAGTTGAACTTAATTATCATGAACTTAGTCTAAAATCTTTGCAATATGTCTTGTAGATCAAATGGCCAACGTAGTCCTCAACTTCAACGCGTTCCTAGAGAAAACTAAGCTGAAAGACGATGGCAGCAACTATACGGACTGGGTCCAGAACTTGAGGATCATCCTCATAGCTACCAAGAAAGATTATGTACTACAAGCACCGCTTGGTGACGCACCCGTTCTCCCTGCAGAACAAGATGTTATGAACGCTTGGCAGGCACGTTTCGATGACTACTCCCTCGTTCAGTGCGGCATGCTTTACAGCTTAGAGCCGGGGCTCCAAAAGCGTTTTGAGAGACATGGAGCATATGAGATGTTCGAAGAGCTGAAAATGGTTTTCCAAGCTCATGCCCGGGTCGAGAGATATGAAGTCTCCGACAAATTCTTCAGCTGTAAGATGGAGGAAAACAGTTCTGTCAGTGAGCACATACTCACTATGTCTGGGTTGCATAACCGCTTGACTCAGCTGGGAGTTAATCTCCCGGATGATGCAGTCATTGACAGAATCCTCCAGTCGCTTCCACCAAGCTACAAGAGCTTTGTGATGAACTTCAATATGCAGGGGATGGGAAAGACCATTCCTGAAGTATTTGCTATGCTAAAATCAGTGGAGGTAGAAGTCAGGAAGGAACATCAGTGTTGATGGTCAATAAAACCACTAAATTCAAGAAAGGCAAGGGTAAAAAGAACTTCAAGAAGGACGGCAAGGAGGTTGCCACGCCCGGCAAGCAAGCTGCCGGGAAGAAGCCAAAGAATGGACCCAAGCCCGAGACTGAGTGCTTTTATTGCAAGGGAAGCGGTCACTGGAAGCGGAACTGCCCTAAGTACTTAGCGGATAAGAAGGCCGGCAAAACAAAAGGTATATGTGATATACATGTAATTGATGTGTACCTTACTAGTGCCCGTAGTGGCTCCTGGGTATTTGATACCGGTGCAGTTGCTCACATTTGTAACTCAAAGCAGGGGCTGCGGAATAAGCGGATACTGGCAAAGGACGAGGTGACGATGCGCGTCGGGAATGGTTCCAAGGTCAATGTGATCGCCGTCGCCACGCTACCTCTGCATCTCCCTTCGGGATTAGTTTTAAACCTTAATAATTGTTATTTAGTGCCAGCTTTGAGCATGAACATTGTATCGGGATCTCGTTTAATTCGAGATGGCTACTCTTTTAAATCTGAGAATAATGGTTGTTCCATTTTTATGAGAGATATGTTTTATGGTCATGCTCCTATGGTGAATGGTTTATTCTTTATGAATCTCGAACGTGATGCTACACATGTTCATAATGTGAGTACCAAAAGAAGTAAGGTTGATAATGATAGTCCCACATACTTGTGGCACTGCCGCCTTGGTCACATAGGTGTCAAACGCATGAAGAAGCTCCATGCTGATGGACTTTTAGAGTCTCTTGATTATGAATCATTTGACACGTGCGAACCATGCCTTATGGGTAAAATGACCAAGACTCCGTTCTTAGGAACAATGGAGCGAGCAACCGACTTATTGGAAATCATACATACTGATGTGTGCGGTCCGATGAGTGTTGAGGCTCGCGGTGGCTATCGTTATGTTCTCACCCTCACTGATGATTTAAGTAGGTATGGGTATATCTACTTAATGAAACACAAGTCTGAAACCTTTGAAAAGTTCAAGGAATTTCAGAGTGAGGTTGAAAATCAACGTGACAGGAAAATCAAGTTTCTACGATCAGATCGTGGAGGAGAATACTTGAGTCACGAGTTTGGGGCACACTTAAGAAAATGTGGAATAGTTTCACAACTCACGCCGCCTGGAACACCTCAGCGTAATGGTGTGTCCGAACGTCGTAATCGCACTCTGTTAGATATGGTGCGATCTATGATGTCTCTTACCGATTTACCGCTGTCTTTTTGGGGCTATGCTTTAGAGACTGCCGCATTCACTTTAAATAGGGCTCCGTCGAAATCCGTTAAGACGACACCGTATGAATTATGGTTTGGGAAGAAACCTAAGCTGTCGTTTCTAAAAGTTTGGGGATGCGATGCTTATGTCAAGAAACTTCAACCTGAAAAGCTCGAACCCAAATCGGAAAAATGCGTCTTCATAGGGTACCCAAAAGAAACTATTGGGTACACCTTCTACCTCAGATCCGAAGGCAAGATCTTTGTTGCCAAGAATGGGTCCTTTCTGGAGAAAGAGTTTCTCTCGAAAGAAGTAAGTGGGAGGAAAGTAGAGCTTGATGAAGTATTGCCTCTTGAACCGGAAAATGGCGCAACTCAAGAAAATGTTCCTGAGGTGCCAGCACCGACTAGAGAGGAAGTTAATGATAATGATCAATATACTTCTGATCAAGCTCCTACTGAAATTCGAAGGTCCACAAGGACACGTTCCGCACCAGAGTGGTACGGCAACCCTGTCTTGGAAATCATGTTGTTAGACAACGGTGAACCTTCGAACTATGAAGAAGCGATGGCGGGCCCGGATTCCGACAAATGGCTAGAAGCCATGAAATCCGAGATAGGATCCATGTATGAAAACGAAGTATGGACTTTGACTGACTTGCCCGTTGAACGGCGAGCCATAGAAAATAAATGGATCTTTAAGAAGAAGACAGACGCGGATGGTAATGTGACCATCTATAAAGCTCGGCTTGTCGCTAAGGGTTATCGACAAGTTCAAGGGGTTGACTACGATGAGACTTTCTCACCGGTAGCGAAGCTGAAGTCCGTTCGAATCATGTTAGCAATTGCCGCATTCTATGATTACGAAATATGGCAAATGGACGTCAAAACGGCATTCCTTAATGGTTTCCTTAAGGAAGAATTGTATATGATGCAGCCGGAAGGTTTTGTCGATCCTAAGAATGCTGACAAAGTGTGCAAGCTCCAACGCTCGATTTATGGGCTGGTGCAAGCATCTCGGAGTTGGAACATTCGCTTTGATGAGATGATCAAAGCGTTTGGGTTTACACAGACTTATGGAGAAGCCTGCGTTTACAAGAAAGTGAGTGGGAGCTCTGTAGCATTTCTCATATTATATGTAGGTGACATACTTTTGATGGGAAATGATATAGAACTCTTGGACAGCATCAAGGCCTACTTGAATAAAAGTTTTTCAATGAAGGACCTTGGAGAAGCTGCTTATATATTAGGCATCAAAATCTATAGAGATAGATCGAGACGCCTCATAGGTCTTTCACAAAGCACATACCTTGATAAGATATTGAAGAAGTTCAATATGGATCAATCCAAGAAGGGGTTCTTGCCTGTGTTGCAAGGTATGAAATTGAGCTCAGCTCAATGTCCGACCACGGCAGAAGATATAGAAGAGATGAGCGTCATCCCCTATGCCTCAGCCATAGGTTCTATTATGTATGCCATGCTGTGTACCAGACCTGATGTAAACCTTGCCGTAAGTTTGGTAGGAAGGTACCAAAGTAATCCCGGCAAGGAACACTGGACAGCGGTCAAGAATATCCTGAAGTACCTGAAAAGGACTAAGGAAATGTTTCTCGTTTATGGAGGTGACGAAGAGCTCGTCGTAAAGGGTTACGTCGATGCTAGTTTCGACACAGATCTGGATGACTCTAAGTCACAAACCGGATACGTGTATATTTTGAATGGTGGGGCAGTAAGCTGTTGCAGTTGCAAGCAAAGCGTCGTGGCGGGATCTACATGTGAAGCGGAGTACATGGCAGCCTCGGAGGCAGCACATGAAGCAATATGGGCGAAGGAGTTCATCACCGACCTAGGAGTCATACCCAATGCGTCGGGGCCGATCAAGCTCTTCTGTGACAACACTGGAGCTATTGCACTTGCCAAGGAGCCCAGGTTTCACAAGAAGACAAGGCACATCAAGCGTCGCTTCAACTCCATTCATGAAAATGTTCAAGATGGAGACATAGAGATTTGTAAAGTACATACGGACCTGAATGTAGCAGATCCGTTGACTAAACCTCTCCCTAGAGCAAAACATGACCAACACCAGAATTCCATGGGTGTTCGATTCATCACAATGTAAATAGATTATTGACTCTAGTGCAAGTGGGAGACTGTTGGAAATATGCCCTAGAGGCAATAATAAAAGCATTATTATTATATTTCCTTGTTCATGATAATTGTCTTTATTCATGCTATAATTGTGTTATCCGGAAATCGTAATACATGTGTGAATAACAGACACCAACATGTCCCTAGTGAGCCTCTAGTTGACTAGCTCGTTGATCAACAGATAGTCATGGTTTCCTGACTATGGACACTGGATGTCATTGATAACGAGATCACATCATTGGGAGAATGATGTGATGGACAAGACCCAATCCTAAACATAGCACAAGATCGTATAGTTCGTTTGCTAGAGTTTTCCAATGTCAAAGTATCTTTTCCTTAGACCATGAGATCGTGTAACTCCCGGATACCATAGGAGTGCTTTGGGTATGCCAAACGTCACAACGTAACTGGGTGACTATAAAGGTAGACTACGGGTATCTCCGAAAGTGTCTGTTGGGTGACATGGATCAAGACTGGGATTTGTCACTCCGTATGACGGAGAGGTATCACTGGGCCCACTCGGTAATGCATCATCATAATGAGCTCAGAGTGACCAAGTGTCTGGTCACGGGATCATGCATTACGGTACGAGTAAAGTGACTTGCCGGTAACGAGATTGAACGAGGTATTGGAATACCGACGATCGAATCTCGGGCAAGTAACATATCGATAGACAAAGGGAATAGCATACGGGGTTGATTGAATCCTCGACATCGTGGTTCATCCGATGAGATCATCGTGGAGCATGTGGGAGCCAACATGGGTATCCAGATCCCGCTGTTGGTTATTGACCGGAGAGTCGTCTCGGTCATGTCTGCTTGTCTCCCGAACCCGTAGGGTCTACACACTTAAGGTTCGGTTACGCTAGGGTTGTAGGGATATGTATATGCAGTAACCCGAATGTTGTTCGGAGTCCCGGATGAGATCCCGGACGTCACGAGGAGTTCCGGAATGGTCCGGAGGTAAAGATTTATATATGGGAAGTCCTGTTTCGGGCATCGGGACAAGTTTCGGGGTTATCGGTATTGTACCGGGACCACCGGAGGGGTCCCGGGGGTCCACCGGGTGGGGCCACCTGTCCCGGGGGGCCACATGGGCTGTAAGGGGGTGCGCCTTGGCCTAATGGGCCAAGGGCACCAGCCCCACAAGGCCCATGCGCCTAGGGTTTCCAAAGGGGAGGAGTCCTACTAGTGGAAGGCACCTCCTAGGTGCCTTGGGGGGGAGGGAAACCCCCCTAGGCCGCCGCACCCCCTAGGAGATTGGATCTCCTAGGGCCGGCCACCCCCCCTTGGCACCCCTATATATAGTGGGGGAGAGGAGGGACTTCATACCTTGAGTCCTTGGCCTTCGGTTGCCTCCTTCTCCCTCCCCAACACCTCCTCAACCTCCATAGTGCTTAGCGAAGCTCTGCCGGAGTACTGCAGCTCCATCAACACCACGCCGTCGTGCTGCTGCTGGTGCCATCTCCCTCAACCTCTCCTCCCTCCCTTGCTGGATCAAGAAGGAGGAGACGTGGCTGTTCCGTACGTGTGTTGAACGCGGAGGTGCCGTCCGTTCGGTGCTAGGATCTCCGGTGATTCGAATCACGTCGTGTTCGACTACATCATCCCCGTTCTTTGAACGCTTCCGCTCGCGATCTACAAGGTACGTAGATGCATCCAATGACTCGTTGCTAGATGAACTCCTAGATGATCTTGGTGAAACGAGTAGGAAAATTTTTGTTTTCTGCAACGTTACCCAACAGTGGCATCATGAGCTAGGTCTATGCGTAGTTCTTCTTGCACGAGTAGAACACAATTGGTTGTGGGCGTAGATTTGTCAACTTTCTTGCCGCTACTAGTCTTATCTTGCTTCAGCGGTATTGTGGGATGAAGCGGCCCGGACCAACCTTACACGTACGCTTACGTGAGACCGGTTCCACCGATTAACATGCACAAGTTGCATAAGGTGGCTGGCGGGTGTCTGTCTCTCCTACTTTAGTTGAAGCGGATTCGATGAAAAGGGTCCTTATGAAGGGTAAATAGAAGTTGACAAATCACGTTGTGGTTTCACGTAGGTAAGAAAACGTTCTTGCTAGAACCCTACTTCAGCCACGTAAAACTTCCAAACAACAATTAGAGGACGTCTAACTTGTTTTTGCAGCAAGTGCTTTGTGATATGATATGGCCAAAGTTGTGATGAATGATGAATGATCTATATGTCATGTATGAGATGTTCATGCTATTGTAATAGGAATCACGACTTGCATGTCGATGAGTATGACAACCGGCAGGAGCCATAGGAGTTGTCTTTATTTTTCGTATGACCTGCGTGTCATTAAAGAACGCCATGTAAACTACTTTACTTTATTACTAAACGCGTTAGTCATAGAAGTAGAAGTAGTCGTTGGCGTGACAACTTCATGAAGACACGATGATGGAGATCATGATGATGGAGATCATGGTGTCGTGCCGGTGACAAGATGATCATGGAGCCCCGAAGATGAAGATCAAAGGAGCTATATGATATTGGCCATATCATGTCACTACTTTATATAATTGCATGCGATGTTTATTATGTTTTATGCATCTTGTTTACTTAGAACGACGGTAGTAAATAAGATGATCCCTTACAAAAATTTCAAGAAGTGTTCTCCCCTAACTGTGCACCGTTGCTACAGTTCGTCGTTTCGAAGCACCACGTGATGATCGGGTGTGATAGATTCTTACGTTCACATACAACGGGTGTAAGACAGTTTTACACAGCGAAAACACTTAGGGTTAACTTGACGAGCCTAGCATGTACAGACATGGCCTCGGAACACGGAGACCGAAAGGTCAAACACGAGTCGTATGGAAGATACGATCTACATGAGAATGTTCACCGACGATGACTAGTCCGTCTCACGTGATGATCGGACACGGCCTAGTCGACTCGGATCGTGTAACACTTAGATGACCAAAGGGATGTCAATTCTGAGTGGGAGTTCATTATAATTTGATTAGATGAACTTAATTATCATGAACTTAGTCTAAATTTTTACAATATGTCTTGTAGATCAAATGGCCAACGTAGTCCTCAACTTCAACGCGTTCCTAGAGAAAACCAAGCTGAAAGACGATGGCAGCAACTATACGGACTGGGTCCGGAACCTGAGGATCATCCTCATAGCTTCCAAGAAAGATTATGTCCTACAAGCACCGCTAGGTGATGCACCTGTTCTCCCTGCGGAACAAGACGTTATGAACGCTTGGCAGGCACGTTCCGATGACTACTCCCTCGTTCAGTGCGGCATGCTTTACAGCCTAGAGCCGGGGCTCCAAAAGCGTTTTGAGAGACATGGAGCATATGAGATGTTCGAAGAGCTGAAAATGGTTTTCCAAGCTCATGCCCGGGTTGAGAGATATGAAGTCTCCGACAAATTCTTCAGCTGTAAGATGGAGGAAAACAGTTCTGTCAGTGAGCACATACTCACTATGTCTGGGTTGCATAACCGCTTGACTCAGCTGGGAGTTAATCTCCCGGATGATGCGGTCATTGACAGAATCCTCCAGTCGCTTCCACCAAGCTACAAGAGCTTTGTGATGAACTTCAATATGCAGGGGATGGAAAAGACCATTCCTGAAGTATTTGCTATGCTGAAATCAGCAGAGGTAGAAGTCAGGAAGGAACATCAAGTGTTGATGGTCAATAAAACCACTAAGTTCAAGAAAGGCAAGGGTAAAAAGAACTTCAAGAAGGACGGCAAGGAGGTTGCCGCGCCCGGCAAGCAAGCTGCCGGGAAGAAGCCAAAGAATGGACCCAAGCCCGAGACTGAGTGCTTTTATTGCAAGGGAAGCGGTCACTGGAAGCGGAACTTGTTGGAAATATGCCCTAGAGGCAATAATAAAAGCATTATTATTATATTTCCTTGTTCATGATAATTGTCTTTATTCATGCTATAATTGTGTTATCCGGAAATCGTAATACATGTGTGAATAACAGACATCAACATGTCCCTAGTAAGCCTCTAGTTGACTAGCTCGTTGATCAACAGATAGTCATGGTTTCCTGACTATGGACACTGGATGTCATTGATAACGAGATCACATCATTAGGAGAATGATGTGATGGACAAGACCCAATCCTAAACATAGCACAAGATCGTATAAGTTCGTTTGCTAGAGTTTTCCAATGTCAAGTATTTTTTCCTTAGACCATGAGATCGTGTAACTCCCGGATACTGTAGGAGTGCTTTGGGTATGCCAAACGTCACAACATAACTGGGTGACTATAAAGGTAGACTACGGGTATCTCCGAAAGTGTCTGTTGGGTGACATGGATCAAGACTGGGATTTGTCACTCCGTATGACGGAGAGGTATCACTGGGCCCACTCGGTAATGCATCATCATAATGAGCTCAGAGTGACCAAGTGTCTGGTCACGGGATCATGCATTGCGGTACGAGTAAAGTGACTTGCTGGTAACGAGATTGAACGAGGTATTGGGATACCGACGATCGAATCTCGGGCAAGTAACATATCGATAGACAAAGGGAATAGCGTACGGGGTTGATTGAATCCTCGACATCGTGGTTCATCCGATGAGATCATCGTGGAGCATGTGGGAGCCAACATGGGTATCCAGATCCCGCTGTTGGTTATTGACCGGAGAGTCGTCTCGGTCATGTCTGCTTGTCTCCCGAACCCGTAGGGTCTACACACTTAAGGTTCGGTTACGCTAGGGTTGTAGGGATATGTATATGCAGTAACCCGAATGTTGTTCGGAGTCCCGGATGAGATCCCGGACGTCACGAGGAGTTCCGGAATGGTCCGGAGGTAAAGATTTATATATGGGAAGTCCTGTTTCGGGCATCGGGACAAGTTTCGAGGTTATCGGTATTGTACCGGGACCACCGGAAGGGTCCCGGGGGTCCACCGGGTGGGTCCACCTGTCCCGGGGGGCCACATGGGCTGTAGGGGGTGCGCCTTGGCCTAATGGGCCAAGGGCACCAGCCCCACATAGGCCCATGCGCCTAGGGTTTAAGGGGGAAAGAGTCCTAGGAGGGGAAGGCACCTCCTAGGTGCCTTGGGGGGGAGGGAAACCCCCCTTGGCCGCCGCACCCCCTAGGAGATTGGATCTCCTAGGGCCGGCCACCCCCCCTTGGCCCTCCTATATATAGTGGGGGAGAGGAGGGACTTCAAACCTGAACGCCTTGGCCTTTGGTTGCCTCCTTCTCCCTCCCCAACACCTCCTCCACCTCCATAGTGCTTAGCGAAGCTCTGCCGGAGTACTGCAGCTCCATCAACACCACGCCGTCGTGCTGCCGCTGGTGCCATCTCCCTCAACCTCTCCTCCCTCCCTTTCTGGATCAAGAAGGAGGAGACGTGGCTGTTCCGTACGTGTGTTGAACACGGAGGTGCCGTCCGTTCGGCGCTGGTCATCGGTGATTTGGATCACGTCGAGTACGACTACATCATCACCGTTCTTTTGAACGCTTCCGCTCGCGATCTACAAAGGTATGTAGATGCATCTAATCACTCGTTGCTAGATGAACTCCTAGATGATCTTGGTGAAACGAGTAGGAAAATTTTTGTTTTCTGCAACGTTCCCCAACACTCATTTGAAAGTACCATTAAGCGTTTTGATCTATCCTTATAGATCTTGATGCTCAATGTTCAAGTAGCTTAATCCAGGCTTTCCATTGAAAAACACTTTCCAAATAACCCTATATGCTTTTCAGAAATTCTACATCATTTCTGATCCATAATATGTCGACAACATATACTCATCAGAAATTCTATAGTGCTCCCACTCACTTCTTTGGAAATACAAGTTTCTCATAAACTTTGTATAAACCCAAAACTTTGATCATCTTATCAAAGCATACATTCCAACTCCGAGATGCTTACTCCAGTCCTTAGAATGATTGCTGGATCTTGGCATACTTGTTAGCATCTTTCAGGATTGACAAAACCTTCCGGTTGTATCACATATAACCTTTCCTCAAAAAATTGTCGAGGAAACAATGGTTTTTGGCATCCTATCTGCAAGATTTCACAAATAATGCAGTAATTGCTAATATAATTCCAACAGACTCTTAGCATCGCTACGAGTGAGAAAGTCTCATCGTGGTCAACTCCTTGAACTTGTCAGAAAACATCTTAACGACAAGTCGAGCTTTCTTAATGGTGACACTTACCATCATTGTCTGTCTTCCTTTTAAAAATCCATATGTACCTAACAGCCTTACGACCATCAAGTAGCTCTTCCAAAGTCTACACTTTGTTTTCATATATGGATCCTCTCTCGGATTATATGGCCTCGAGCCATTTTGGAATCCAGGCCCACCATCGCTTCTCCATAGCTCGTAGGTTCATTGTTGTCTAGCAACATGACTTCCAAGACAGGATTACGTACCACTCTGAAGTAGTACGCATCCTTGTCATCCCACGAGGTTTGGTAGTGACTTGATCTGAAGTTTCATGATCACTATCATAAGCTTCCACTTCAATTGGTGTAGGTGCCACAGGAACAACTCATGTGCCCTGCCACACACTAGTTGAAGAGACGGTTCAATAACCTCATCAAGTCTCCACCATCCTTCCACTCAATTCTTTCGAGAGAAACTTTTCCTCGAGAAAGGACCCGATTCTAGAAACAATCCCTTATTGCTTTCGAATCTGAGACAGGAGGTATACCCAACTGTTTTTGGTGTCCTATGAAGATGCATTTATCCGCTTTAGGTTCGAGCTTATCAGCCTGAAACTTTTTCACATAAGCGTCGCAGCCCCAAACTTTTAAGAAATGACAGCTTAGTTTCTCTAAACCATAGTTTATACGGTGTCATCTCATCGGAATTACGTGGTGCCCTATTTAAAGTGAATGTGGTTGTCTTTAATACCTAACCCATAAACTATCGTGGTAATTCGATAAGAGACATCATGGTATGCATCATATCCAATAGGGTGCAGTTATGATGTTCGGACACACCATCACACTATGGTGTTCCAGGCTATATTAGTTGTGAAATAGTTTTCACAATGTCTCAATTCTGTGCCAAACTCGTAATTCAGATATTCATCTCTATGATCATATCATAGACATTTTATCCTCTTGTCACGATGATCTTTCAACTTCACCTTGAAATTACTTGAACCTTTCAATAATTCAGACTCGTGATTCATCAAGTAAATATACTCAATATCTACTCAAATCATCTGTGAAGTAAGAACATAACGATATCCACTACACGCCTCAGCACTCATTGGACTGCACACATCAAAATGTATTACTTCCAACAAGTTGCTTTCTAGTTCCATTTTACTGAAAAACGAGGCTTTCAGTCATCTTGCCCATGTGGTATGATTTGCATGTCTCAAGTGATTCAAAATCAAGTGAGTCCAAATGGTCCATTTGCATGGAGTTTCTTCATGCACATACACCAATAGACATGGTTCGCATGTCTCAAACCTTTCAAAAACGAGTGAGCCCAAAGATCCATCAACATGGAGCTTCTTCATGCGTTTTATACCGATATGACTTACGTGGCAGTGCACAAGTAGGTGGTACTATCATTACTATCTTTTGGCATGAACATGTGTATCACTACGATCAAGATTCAATGAACCATTCATTTTAGGTGCAAGACCATTGAAGTTATTATTCAAATAAACAGAGTAACCATTATTCTCCTTAAATGAATAACTGTATTGCGATAGACATAATCCAATTATATCTATGCTCAACACAAACACCAATCTCGATGGTAGAGGGAGCGGCGATGCTTGATCATATTAACATTGGAAACACTTCCAACACATATCGTCAGCTCACCTTTAGCTAGTCTCCGTTTACCGTAGCTTTTATTTCGAGTTACTAACACTTAGCAACCGAACCGGTATCTAATACCCTGGTGCTACCAGGAGTACTAGTACACATCAACACAATGTATATCCAATATACTTCTATCGACCTTGCGAGCCTTCTCATCTACCAAGTATCTAGGGTAATTCTGCTCTAGTGGCTGTTCCCTTTATTACAGAAGCACTTAGTCTCGGGTTTGGGTTCAACCTTGGGTTTCTTCACTAGAGCAACAGCTGAATTGCCGTTTCATGAAGTATCCCTTCGTGCCCTTGCCCTTCTTGAAACTAGTGGTTTCACCAACCATCAATAATTGATGCTCCTTCTTGATCTCTACTTTAGTGGTGTCAAACATCGCGAATATCTCAAGGATCATCATATATGTCCCTAATATATTATAGTTCATCACGAAGCTCAAGCAGCTTGGTGGTAATGACTTCAGAGAACCATCACTATTTCATCTGGAAGATCAACTCCCACTCGATTCAAGCGATTGTTGTACTCAGACAATCTGAGCACAAGTTCAACAATTGAGCTTTTCTCCCTTAGTTTGCAGGCTAAGAAAATCGTCGGAGGTCTTATACCTCTTGACGTGGGCACAAGCCTGAAATCCCAATTTCAGCCCTCGAAAACATCTCATATGTTTCGCGACGTTTCAAAATGTCTTCGGTGCCTCAACTCTAAGCCGTTTAACTGAACTATCACGTAGTATTCAAAATGTGTATGTCAGATGTTCGCAACATCCACAGACAACGTTCGAGGTTCAGCACACTGAGCGGTGCATTAAGGACATAAGCCTTCTATGAAGCAATGAGGACAAACCTCAGTTTACAGACCTAGTCCGCATAATTACTACTATCAACTTTCAACTAAATTTTCTCTAGGAACATAACTAAACAGTAGAACTGAAGCGCGAGCTACGACATAATTTGCGAAGACCTTTTGACTATGTTCAGGATAATTAAGTTCATCTTATGAACTCCCACTCAGATAGACATCCCTCTAGTCATCTAAGTGATTACATGATCCGAGTCAACTAGGCCGTGTCCGATCATCACGTGAGACGGACTAGTCATCATCGGTGAACATCTTCATGTTGATCGTATCTACCATATGACTCATGCTCGACCTTTCGGTCTCTTGTGTTCCGAGGCCATGTCTATACATGCTAGGCTCGTCAAGTCAACCTAAGTGTTTTGCATGTGTTCCGAGGCCATGTCTGTACATGCTAGGCTCGTCAACACCCGTTGTATTCGAACGTAAGAATCTATCACACCCGATCATCACGTGGTGCTTCGAAACGACGAACTTTTGCAACGGTGCACAGTTAGGGGGAACACTTTCTTGAAATTTTAATGATGGATCATCTTATTTACTACCGTCGTTCTAAGCAAATAAGATGTATAAACATGATAAACATGACATGCAATCAAATAATAGTGACATGATATGGCCAATATCATATAGCTCCTTTGATCTCCATCTTGGGGCTCCATGATCATCTTGTCACCGGCATGACACCACGATCTCCATCATCATGATCTCTATCATCGTGTCTTCATGAAGTTGTCTCGTCAACTATTACTTCTACTACTATAGCTAACGGTTAGCAATAAAGTAAAGTAATTACATGACGTTTATGTTGACACGCAGGTCATAAATAAATTAAGACAACTCCTATGGCTCCTGCCGGTTGTCATACTCATCGACATGCAAGTCGTGATTCCTATTACAAGAACATGATCAATCTCATACATCACATATATCATTCATCACGTCCTTTTGGCCATATCACATCACATAGCATACCCTGCAAAAACAAGTTAGACGTCCTCTAATTGTTGTTTGCATGTTTTACGTGGCTGCTATGGGTTTCTAGCAAGAACGTTTCTTACCTACGCAAAAACCACAACGTGATATGCCAATTGCTATTTACCCTTCATAAGGACCCTTTTCATCGAATCCGATCCGACTAAAGTGGGAGAGACAGACACCCGCTAGCCACCTTTATGCAACTAGTGCATGTCAGTCGGTGGAACCAGTCTCACGTAAGAGTACGTGTAAGGTCGGTCTGGGCCGCTTCATCCTACAATGCCACCAAATCAAGATTGGACTAGTAACGGTAAGCATATTGAACAAAATCAACGCCCACAACTACTTTGTGTTCTACTCGTGCATAGAAACTACGCATAGACCTAGCTCATGATGCCACTGTTGGGGAACGTAGCATAAATTCAAAATTTTCCTACGTGTCACCAAGATCTATCTATGGAGTCATCTAGCAACGACGGAGGAGTGGATCTACATACCCTTGTAGATCGCGCGCGGAAGCGTTCAAGAGAACGGGGTTGATGGAGTCGTACTCGTCGTGATCCAAATCACCGATGATCCTAGCGCCGAACGGACGGCACCTCCGCGTTCAACACACGTACGGA
>NC_041392.1:163718869-163733873 GCF_002162155.2 Triticum dicoccoides
ACGACGGCGTGGTGGTGGAAGTAGCGGGATTCCAACAGGGCTTCGCCAAGCGCTGCGGGAGGAGGGAGATGTGTCATGGGAGGGAGAGGGAGGCGCCAGGGCTTAGGTGTGGCTGCCCTCCCTTCTCCCCACTATATATAGGGCCAAGGGAGAGGGGGGGGGGGGCGCAGCCTTGGCCCTTCCTCCAAGGAAGGGTGCAGCCAAGGGAGGAGTCCATCCCCCCCAAGGCACCTAGGAGGTGCCTTCCCCCTTTAGGACTCTTCCTTTCTTGCTCTCTTGGCGCATGGGCCTCTTGGGGATAGTGCCCTTGGCCCATGTAGGCCAAGTCACACACCCCTACAGCCCATGTGGCCCCCCGAGGCAGGTGGCCCCACCCGGTAGACCCCCGGGACCCTTCCGGTGGTCCCGGTACAATACCGGTGACCCCGAAACTTGTCCCGACGGCCGAAATAGCACTTCCTATATATAATTCTTTACCTCCAGACCATTCCGGAACTCCTCGTGACATCCGGGATCTCATCCGGGACTCCGAACAACTTTCGGGTTACCGCATACTAATATCTCTATAACCCTAGCGTCACCGTACCTTAAGTGTGTAGACCCTACGGGTTCGGGAGACATGCAGACATGACCGAGATGACTCTCCGGTCAATAACCAACAGCGGGATCTGGATACCCATGTTGGCTCCCACATGTTCCGTGATGATCTCATCGGATGAACCACGATGTCAAGGACTTAATCAATCCCGTATACAATTCCCTTTGTCTAGCGGTACGATACTTGCCCGAGATTCGATCGTCGGTATCCCGATACCTTGTTCAATCTCGTTACCGGCAAGTCTCTTTACTCGTTTCGTAACACATCATCCCGTGATCAACTCCTTGATCACATTGTGCACATTATGATGATGTCCTACCGAGTGGGCCCAGAGATACCTCTCCGTTTACACGGAGTGACAAATCCCAGTCTCGATTCGTGCCAACCCAATAGACACTTCCGGAGATACCTGTAGTGTACCTTTATAGCCACCCAGTTACGTTGTGACGTTTGGCACACCCAAAGCACTCCTACGGTATACGGGAGTTGCACAATCTCATGGTCTAAGGAAATGATACTTGACATTAGAAAAGCTTTAGCATACGAACTACATGATCTTGTGCTAGGCTTAGGATTGGGTCTTGTCCATCACATCATTCTCCTAATGATGTGATCCCGTTATCAACGACATCCAATGTCCATGGTCAGGAAACCGTAACCATCTATGGATCAACGAGCTAGTCAACTAGAGGCTTACTAGGGACATGGTGTTGTCTATGTATCCACACATGTATCTGAGTTTCCTATCAATACAATTCTAGCATGGATAATAAACGATTATCATGAATAAGGAAATATAATAATAACCAATTTATTATTGCCTCTAGGGCATATTTCCAACACTATGAAGATGCATTTATCCGCTTTGGGTTCGAGCTTATCAGCCTGAAACTTTTTCACATAAGCGTCGCAGCCCCAAACTTTTAAGAAATGACAGCTTAGGTTTCTCTAAACCATAGTTCATACGGTGTCATCTCATCGGAATTACGTGGTGCCCCTTTTAAAGTGAATGTGGTTGTCTCTAATGCCTAACCCATAAACTATTGTGGTAATTCGATAAGAGACATCATGGTATGCATCATATCCAATAGGGTGCAGTTATGATGTTCGGACACACCATCACACTATGGTGTTCCAGGCTGTATTAGTTGTGAAACAATTTCCACAATGTATTAATTCTGTGCCAAACTCGTAATTCAGATATTCATCTCTATGATCATATCATAGATATTTTATCCTCTTGTCACGACGATCTTTCAACTTCACCCTGAAATTAATTGAACCTTTCAATAATTCAGACTCGTGATTCATCAAGTAAATGTACTCAACATCTACTCAAATCATCTGTGAAGTAAGAACATAATGATATCCACCACATGCCTCAGCACTCATTGGACTGCACACATCAAAATGTATTACTTCCAACAAGTTGCTTTCTAGTTCCATTTTACTGAAAACGAGGCTTTCAGTCATCTTGCCCATGTGGTATGATTTGCATGTGTCAAGTGATTCAAAATCAAGTGAGTCCAAACGGTCCATTTGCATGGAGTTTCTTCATGCATATACACCAATAGACATGGTTCGCATGTCTCATACTTTTCAAAAACAAGTGAGCCCAAAGATCCATCAACATGGAGCTTCTTCATGCGTTTTATACCGATATGACTTGCTGGCAGTGCCACAAGTAGGTGGTACTATCATTACTATCTTATATCTTTTGGCATGAACATGTGTATCACTACGATCGAGATTCAATTAAACCATTCATTTCAGGTGTAAGACCATTGAAGGTATTATTCAAATAAACAGAGTAACCATTATTCTCCTTAAATGAATAACCGTATTGCGATAGACATAATCCAATCATGTCTATGCTCAACGCAAACACCAATCTCGATGGTAAAGGGAGCGTGCGATGCTTGATCATATCAACCTTGGAAACACTTCCAACACATATCGTCAGCTCACCTTTAGCTAGTCTCCGTTTATTCCGTAGCTTTTATTTCGAGTTACTAACACTTAGTAACCGAACCGGTATCTTATACCCTGGTGCTACTAGGAGTACTAGTAAAGTACACATTAACACAATGTATATCCAATATACTTCTACCGACCTTGCCAGCCTTCTCATCTACCAAGTATCTAGGGTAATTCTGCTCCAGTGGCTGTTCCCCTTATTACAGAAGCACTTACTCTCGGGTTTGGGTTCAACTTTGGGTTTCTTCACTGGAGCAACAGCTGATTTGCCGTTTCATGAAGTATCCCTTCTTGCCCTTGCCCTTCTTGAAACTAGTGGTTTCACCAACCATCAACAATTGATGCTCCTTCTTGATCTCTACTTTAGTGGTGTCAAACATCGCGAATATCTCAAGGGTCATCATATATGTCCCTGATATATTATAGTTCATCATGAAGCTCTAGCAGCTTGGTGGTAATGACTTCGGAGAACCATCACTATTTCATCTGGAAGATCAACTCCCACTCGATTCAAGCGATTGTTGTACTCAGACAATCTGAGCACAAGTTCAACAATTGAGCTTTTCTCCCTTAGTTTGCAGGCTAAGAAAATCGTCGGAGGTCTTATACCTCTTGACGTGGGCACGAGCCTGAAATCCCAATTTCAGCCCTCGAAACATCTCATATGTTTCCCGGCGTTTCAAAACGTCTTTGGTGCCTCAACTCTAAGCCATTTAACTGAACTATCACGTAGTTATCAAAATGTGTATGTCAGATGTTCGCAACATCCACAGACGACGTTCGAGGGTCAGCACACTGAGCGGTGCATTAAGGACATAAGCCTTCTATGAAGCAATGAGGACAATCCTCATTTTACGGACCTAGTCCGCATAATTGCTACTATCAACTATCAACTAAATTTTCTCTAGGAACATAACTAAACAGTAGAACTGAAGCGCGAGCTACGACATAATTTGTGAAGACCTTTTGACTATGTTCAGGATAAATAAGTTCATCTTATGAACTCCCACTCAGATAGACATCCCTCTAGTCATCTAAGTGATTACATGATCCGAGTCAACTAGGCTGTGTCCGATCATCACGTGAGACGGACTAGTCAACATCGGTGAACATCTTCATGTTGATCGTATCTACCATACGACTCATGCTCGACCTTTCGGTCTCTTGTGTTCCGAGGCCATGTCTGTACATGCTAGGCTCGTCAAGTCAACCTAAGTGTTTTGCGTGTGTAAATCTGGCTTACACCCGTTGTATGTGAACGTAAGAATCTATCACACCCGATCATCACGTGGTGCTTCGAAACGACGAACTTTCGCAATGGTGCACAGTTAGGGGGAACAGTTTCTTGAAATTTTAATGAGGGATCATCTTATTTACTACCGTTGTTCTAAGTAAACAAGATGCATAAACATGATAAACATCACATGCAATCAAATAGTGACATGATATGGCCATCATCACTTTGCTCCTCTTGATCTCCATCTTCGAGGCTCCATGATCATCATCGTCACCGGCATGACACCATGATCTCCATCATCATGATCTCCATCATCGTGTCTTCATGAAGTTGTCTCGTCAACTATTACTTCTACTACTACAGCTAACGGTTAGCAATAAAGTAAAGTAATTACATGACGTTTATGTTGACACGAAGGTCATAAATAAATTAAGACAACTCCTATGGCTCCTGCCGGTTGTCATACTCATCGACATGCAAGTCGTGATTCCTATTACAAGAACATGATCAATCTCATACATCACATATATCATTCATCACATCCTTTTGGCCATATCACATCACATAGCATACCCTGCAAAAACAAGTTAGACGTCCTCTAATTGTTGTTTGCATGTTTTACGTGGCTGTTATGGGTTTCTAGCAAGAACATTTCTTACCTACGCAAAAACCACAACGTGATATGCCAATTGCTATTTACCCTTCATAAGGACCCTTTTCATCGAATCCGATCCGACTAAAGTGGGAGAGACAGACACCCGCTAGCCACCTTATGCAACTAGTGCATATCAGTCGGTGGAACCAGTCTCACGTAAGAGTACGTGTAAGGTCGGTCCGGGCTGCTTCATCCCACAATGCCGCCGAATCAAGATTGGACTAGTAACGGTAAGCATATTGAACAAAATCAACACCCACAACTACTTTGTGTTCTACTCGTGCATAGTAACTACGCATAGACCTAGCTCTGATACCACTGTTGGGGAACGTAACATAAATTCAAAATTTTCCTACGTGTCACCAAGATCTATCTATGGAGTCATCTAGCAACGAGGAAGGAGTGGATCTACATACCCTTGTAGATCGCGCGCGGAAGCGTTCAAAAGAACGGGGTTGATGGAGTCGTACTCATCGTGATCCAAATCACCGATGATCCTAGCGCCGAACGGACGGCACCTCCGCGTTCAACACACGTACGGAGCAGCGACGTCTCTTCCTTCTTGATCCAGCAAGGGGGAAGGAGAGGTTGATGGAGATCCAGCAGCACGACGGCGTGGTGGTGGAAGTAGCGGGATTCCAACAGGGCTTCGCCAAGCGCTGCAGGAGGAGGGAGATGTGTCATGGGAGGGAGAGGGAGGCGCCAGGGCTCAGGGTGGTTCTGCCCTCCCTTTCCCCCACTATATATAGGGTCAAGGGAGAGGGGGGGCGCAGCCTTTGGCCCTTCCTCCAAGGAAGGGTTCGGCCAAGGGAGGAGTCCCTCCTCCCCAAGGCACCTCGGAGGCGCCTTCCCCCTTTAGGACTCTTCCTTTTCCTCTTCTCTTGGCGCATGGGCCTCTTGGGGCTGGTGCCCTTGGCCCATATAGGCCAAGGCGCACCCCTACAGCCCATGTGGCCCCCCGGGGCAGGTGGCCCCACCCGGTGGACCCCCGGGACCCTTCCGGTGGTCCCGGTACAATACCGGTGACCCCGAAACTTGTCCCGATGGCCGAAATAGCACTTCCTATATATAATTCTTTACCTCCGGACCATTCCGAAACTCCTCATGACGTCCGGGATCTCATCCAGGACTCCGAACAACTTTCGGGTTACCGCATACTAATATCTCTATAACCCTAGCGTCACCGAACCTTAAGTGTGTAGACCCTACGGGTTCGGGAGACATGCAGACATGACCGAGATGTTCTCCGGTCAATAACCAACAGCGGGATCTGGATACCCATGTTGGCTCCCACATGTTCCACGATGATCTCATCGAATGAACCACGATGTCGAGGATTCAATCAATCCCGTATACAATTCCCTTTGTCTAGCGGTACGATACTTGCCCGAGATTCGATCGTCGGTATCCCGATACCTTGTTCAATCTCGTTACCGGCAAGTCTCTTTACTCGTTTCGTAACACATCATCCCGTGATCAACT
Source organism: Triticum dicoccoides (assembly GCF_002162155.2). Classification (NCBI taxonomy): domain Eukaryota; kingdom Viridiplantae; phylum Streptophyta; class Magnoliopsida; order Poales; family Poaceae; genus Triticum; species Triticum dicoccoides. Next base: position 163,724,819 of record NC_041392.1, read on the forward strand.
CCTTGATCACATTGTGCACATTATGATGATGTCCTACCGAGTGGGCCCAAAGATACCTCTCCATTTACACGGAGTGACAAATCACAGTCTCGATTCGTGCCAACCCAATAGACACTTTCGGAGATACCTGTAGTGTACCTTTATAGCCACCCAGTTACGTTGTGATGTTTGGCACACCCAAAGCACTCCTACGGTATCCGGGAGTTGCACAATCTCATGGTCTAAGGAAATGATACTTGACATTAGAAAAGCTTTAGCATACGAACTACATGATCTTGTGCTAGGCTTAGGATTGGGTCTTGTCCATCACATCATTCTCCTAATGATGTGATCCCATTATCAACGACATCCAATGTCCATGGTCAGGAAACCGTAACCATCTATTGATCAACGAGCTAGTCAACTAGAGGCTTACTAGGGACATGGTGTTGTCTATGTATCCACACATGTATCTGAGTTTCCTATCAATACAATTCTAGCATGGATAATAAACGATTATCATGAACAAGGAAATATAATAATAACTAATTTATTATTGCCTCTAGGGCATATTTCCAACAGCTACTGCTATTACTTTCAAAAAAAAATCTCGATCCCGTGCGTGCTGTTAATGGCAGCAATGGTAAGATCTAGCGATGATTGGCGTCGCCGGAGGCATGAACGGACAGCGGAAGACCAAATCCAGCAGTGGCTGTTGGAGAGGGCCTGTTTCTATGGCAGAGCTAGGCCGCGGAGTGGGGCTCCTCTTCCCGACCATGCCAGATAGCTCCGGGTCATCCATGGCGATGACCTGCACGGGCATGGACATGGGAGGGTGAGTCAAACCAGAGGGAGAGAGAGAAAAGGAAAACCGAGGGAGAGAGGAAGGTGATATAGGGAGCAGCGGAGCTAGTCACCGGTGGCGAGGTGCTCCGGTGTGGTGGCGCAGGGCGGCGGCCTCCTAGACGTCGGTGGAAGACCGGCGAGCTCCTATACGCCGGTGGCGCGAGGTGGCGGCCTCTTTCGGTGCCATGGAGGAGGATGGGTGCATGGGCAAGAGGTCCATGTGAGAGCGTATGGAAAGTGAGAGGAGAGAGTGGTGGAAGAGAGGAGGGATTTGGGGGAGAAGATGGGGATTCGGACGAGGATATGGCGACTTCACCTACCTCGTACTTAGTAGTAGCGAGGGGTATAAAACCGCGCTACTACTATCAACTTAGTAGTAGCGCGGGTTTATACCCCTCGCTACTACTATGGCATGTGTCGGGGGGCACGGTAGAGACCGCTTAATTGTAGCGAGGGTTAAAAACCCGCGCTACTACTATCAACTTAGTAGTAGCGAGGGTTAAAAACCCGCGCTACTGCTAATTAGTAGTAGCACTTCTTTTTGTGCTGCGATGCTGCTAAGATTATGTGTATAAGGTTTTCCCTAGTAGTGTCCCCCTAGCCGTACTAGAGGAGGCAAATCCTCGTGCCTCGATTTCACACTCGACAAGGTAACCCTGAAGTGCCCACCAGGCATCGGCTGGCCGTGGAATGTGAGTTCCAAGGGTTTCGTCATCACTGGCTTACCCACGTCCACCTTCTGGCCTTTGATCAAGTAGAGTACGGTGCACGGGGTCTCGGCGCCGCCATCGGTGCCGGCGCCGTCGATGTCGATGTTGGCGCCAGTACCATCATCGAGGCCGCCTTGCAAACCTTGACTGTGCTTAGCAGACAAAAAGTCGAGGTACCACTACTAGGAAAAAGCCTAGTAGTAGCGCGGGGTAAAAGCCTAGTAGTAGCGCGGGTGCCCGCGCTACTACTACAATGCTACAGCTAACTGGTAGTAGTAGTGCGGTGCTACCCGCGCTACTACTACGCCCGTTAGTAGTAGCGCGTGTACCACCCGTGCTACTACTAACTAATTAGGAGTAAAAATAAATAAATTCCAGCCATGGCTGCTGCTAGCCATCATCGCCCTCTTCATCCATGGCAGATGCTGATCCTGGAGAGGATGAAGTTGTCCATGGTGATGGTGCTTCCCCATCCAACTCTTCTCCACACCCCTCATTTGCTGCTTCTACAGAAAAGAGAAAAGGATTAGAAGAGGAAGAGATAGATAGACATGAGTAGGTGCAACAACTCACCGGTGGCCACCGGAGTTGGAGCCGAAACCCTTGAAGACGCTATGGATTGCGTCCATCAGAGATCTGGCCATCGTCCTGGGCGGCGCTCTGCTGGATCTCCCTCTCCTTCAAGCAGGGGAGGAGGAGGAGGAAGGAGGGGCAGGGGAGGGGGCTGCGGTGGAAGAGGAGGTCGCTGGATTTGAGGGAGACGTCGAGGTGCGAGGCCGACAGTTGCGGTGGGCGAGGAAGGGTATCACATGTGGGAGGGAGAAGTGAAATCGGGAGAGTGTGGGTCTGGGATTGGTCCTCCGTGCGCTATGTTTATACATGTGTCAGTGGGTTGATAATAGTAGCTCTGGGTTTATACCCCACGCTACTACTATGGCATGTCCCGGGTGCACGGTGGAGACCACTTAGTAGTAGCGTGGGGTTTATAACCCGCGCTACTATTATCAACTTAGTAGCTGCGTGGGTTTATAACCCGCACTACTACTACGGCTGGTCCCGAGGGGCACGATGGAAATCACTTAGTAGTAGCGAGGGTTATAAACCCGTGCTGCTACTATCAACTTAGTAGTAGCGTGGGATATAAACCCGCGCTACTAGTAAGTAGCAGTAGCGAGGGGGTATAAACCCAGCTACTAGTAAGCGTCTACCTATAAGCTTTTCCCTAGTAGTGTACTGTTGTTCACCCTCACAACCCATCTCGTCTGCATCGTGGTCAGAAGGCCCGGTTTCTTTGTTGTTCGATATGTTTCCTACAATTAAGTCTCCTTGTTTAATTCTTAAACTATAATAAAAATGAGTAATGAGATAAAAAAGGTCTATGGTTTTCCGAAATGCCGTTTCCCAGCAAATACCGGCACTCGATATGCCTACTTTCTAGCACAAGTCATGCCAAAATTCACGGGACATTTCCGCACGACCTATGCTAAAACGTGGACATATCGAGCGCCTGAAATTCACCGAAACAGAAATGAATCAACATTCCGGCGAAACATAGGCCACTCGGATCATTTACCCTGCACATAACCATCATTTTCCTAACATCACATGTCCAAAATATCACATGTCTAAATTCCAAACATCACATGTCCAAATATCAGATGTCCACTTCAAATTTGCATATAACAGTAAGAAAAATATAGAACTTGAAGAAAATGCAAGAAGTCCTTTTTCTTCATAATATTTGAAACTAAATTCAGCCTACCTAAATTTCTGTCCTAATTTGAAACCTAGTTAAATTTCCATCCTAATTTGAAAACCTAGGGTTCATACTAATTAACTAGGTTCATAGTACCTAATCTGTCCTAGGGTTCATACTAATTCACCTAAGGTTAATCAATTCTATTTTATATTTAAATAGCAATAATTGCTTTTACTAAAAGAAATTAAATACCTAGAATTCTGTTAACTACACCTAAACACCTAAAATACCTAGAATTCTGTTAACTACACCTAAACACCTAAAATACCTAGAATTCATTTAACCCATACTAATTTTGTTTTTAACTAGGGTTCATACCAACTAACTAACTATAGGGGTTCACACCAGCTATTTCATCAGCACATTTTCTGAAATTCGAATTCACAATTTTCTGAATTTTTAATGCAGAATATCATTTTCTGAATTTTGAATTCACGAAAGCTACATTTTTTCAATTGTAAATTAAACCTAGCTATTTCATGAACCCTAGAACCTAACTACATGAATCCTAGAACCCTAGAACCCTTAGGCAGAGAGACAGAGAGAGAAGAAGGGGCGGAGGACTTACAAGGTGCCAGGGGAGATGTCGACGGTGAGGTGGTGCTCGGGGGAGATGCCGGCGGTGAGGTGGAGCTCGGGGGAGACGGGTGCGGGTGGAGGAGCGGGCGCCGATGACACGTGCGATGACGGACGGGGCGCAGACGGCGATGGAGGGTGCGCGGGCGACGACGGAGGGTGCTCGGAGGGTGACGACGGCGTCGGACGAGAGGGATCGAATGGGGGAAATGGGATGGAGGAAAGAAGTAGAGGAGGAAGCCCGCGCGGGGGGGGGGATGTTCTACATGCGTACAAACATGGGCCATGTGCTATGGTTGGTGTTCTGGTTGCCAACCGGATTCATGCCATCGGTACACGCGCCAAGCACAATGTTCCTTGCATCACATGCGAAATATCGATATTCGCCGTTGAACGCTCTCCACTTGCTTTCATCCATGAGGTGTCTCAGCTTCGGATCATCTCCATTGTCGGGCTTTGTCCTCTACGCATGCCAACTCATGAGCTTTTGCTTCCTTGGGATCTACAAAATAACGTTGCAGACGGGGAGTGATTGGTAAGTACCATACAACTTTCTGGCGAGATTTCTTCCTGGCCTTCTTTTATCGAGAAGCATTGCACATCGGACAACTGGTTTTTTCTGTGTCCTTCTCCCGATAAATTATGCAATCGTTGATGCATGCATGGTATCTAACGTGCGACAGATCAAGAGGGCACACGATCTTCTTGGCCTCATCCACACTAGTAGGACATATATTCCCTGTGGAAAGAACATCATTTAGGTACTTTGAGAAGCTCATCGAGGCTAGTGTCGGTCCATTTGGTTTTAGCCTTCGTCTTCAAAAGTTCAAGCGTGAAACTCAAGCGGGTCACCTCGGGATCGCAACCATCATACAATGGAGTGTTTGAGTCTACCACCAGTTGCTGCAGCTTGACCTCTTCTCTAGAAGCAGCTATGTCAGTATTCGTCTCCTTGCGAAGCAGTTCCTGAACATGAGGGTCCTGCATGATTGAACTTAGTACCGACGAAGTCTGCGGCGTGGAGTCCACGTTTTCTCCGCCGCCATGTACGGCCTCTTCCCCGCCGCCATGTCCGACCCCTTCTCCACCGCCATTACCGGTCACACAATTTCCATCATATCGCCCGATTATTCCATATCACACACATACACATATTTCCATTCTTGCAAAATCACAAATTTTTAATCACCTATCTCGAGATCGAGCACGGTGGTGATGATGTCGATCGGTGTCACGACACACCTAGGGAATGATCAAAAGTGGACAAAGAGTACTTCTTGACATGGCTAGATCTAGTTAGGGAGGTACATAGGTCACTTTACTAAATGCTAGATCTACCTAGCTAGTTTGGGAAGGAGATGAGTTCAACTAATGGAGGAGGAAGGAAAAAGAGAAATGAGATGCATTAATGGAGGTGGTGTAGTTAGCTAGGAGCAATAAAGAGAGAGAAATAGAAGTATAAGAAGGAGAGTAATGGAGGGGAAGAAGTAGTGAGGAAGAAGCAAAGTGAGGGAGAGAGGAGGTGGGAGCCAGGGGAAAGTGAAGGAAGAGAGGGTGGGGGAGGGGGGAGGGGGAGGAAAAAGGCGGTGTCTGCGGTTTAGCAGTAGCGCTGGGGAGTAAAACACGTTGCTGCTAAGAAGATAACAGTAGCGCGCCCCTGGGAGGCGCTACTGCTAAGTGGGGCCCGCCATGTGGCCAGGTTCAAACTTAGCCGTAGCGCCCTACCCAAAAAACGCGCTACTACTATTCAGTTAGCAGTAGCGCGATTATCTGAGGCGCGCTACTACTAAACCTAGCCTGGCGGTAAGGGTGGGACATTTTTAGTAGTAGCGCTTTTTTTCATGCCGCGCTACTAAGTCGATACTAGTAACGCCTGTTCTTGACACGCGCTACAGCTAAGTAGCAGTAGCGCCCATTTTATCCAGCGCTACCGCTAAGGTTCTGTGTATAAGGTTTTCCCTAGTAGTGATGGGTAACGATATTTCCATCTACTAGACTGCAAAAACCTTTCAAATGATTCAGATCCAAAGACCATGGCCATGGCAAAGTGTGAACAACACTCGGACTGAACTCAAGCAAATGGTATAATCTAGGTAGAAATGATTTTGCTCAATAATGGGAAGGTATTCATAAGAAATACCTACACCAGTTTTCTTCTGGAAACAGAATTGAGAACAACATGGTGGTGAGACAAAGTGCAAGTATTGTAGCACAAGGGTTCACGCAGAGACCCAACTATTCTCGAGAGGTGGAATCTCATTCCGATAACTTATGTCATTGGCAGTTCAAAATCATCTATCTCTGCAGTTGATAGATGTAGTGATTGCATATCCATGTAAATCACTAGATTCAGATATAGATGGTTCCCGGCGGAACCTCAATTCTGAATCGAAGTACAAAATGTAACATACATTGTGTAAAAATCAATAAGTCACCATATGACATTATTATCGTCGGTACATTTGGTACAACCGACGTAGTAAGTCCCTTATTCACAAAGATTACTCCTACAATGATGATTATCCATGTTTGTGTGTCTGCAATGACGACACACGTAATCATCTAAATTACGGAGTTTAAAATGAAGGATTTGGGTAAACCAAAATACCGCTCGTTACTGCAATTTGAGCACCTTCATTCATACCTTATGGTATACTATGTTGTCTATATCCAAAATATATTGGAAAATTTTCATTGTGGACAAATCTTATCCATCCATAACTCTCATGGTAGTTCATTCTCTAGACATAGAGAAAGGTCTATTTAGACCAAGAGATCATGGAAATGAGATATTGGGACTCAACGTTCCATACCGCCATTGGATCCACCAAACACAATTGGTTGGTACTAGTTTTTTTGCAGTTTCACAGAAATGTGAATGCCGATATCATTGGATACATCAATCAGATCCCCACTATGTCAGATCGTAGACAAGCTTAGTGTTCCTACTAGGTGTGGTAGCCCTCTCAAGAAGAGTCTTCAAAACAGACCTCATGGCTACATCGACCAACCATTATCTCAAAGATAATGTTGCTTGTGTTGCCCGGATGCAAACGGGTTACGTAATAAGCAATATCGCTATATTGCATATCTTGCAAGTCAAATCATGTGACTGATTTATTCACCAAGTCTCTACCAATTTCTACATGCCATAAATATGGTCATGGAATTGGTATGTGATGGCTTCGGAACTTGCAAGAATCAGGAGGAGTATCTTCCTGAATTGTTCCTGTTCAAAGTATCATATTACACTCTTTTTCCTTTCATGAATTTACTTTAAAGGTTCTCATAGAGGTTTTTAATGAGGTAATATCAATATGAGATTATATGGCATACTTTCTGTTTTCCCATCGGGTTTTTTAGGAAAGTATATACAACATATTTATTGTCCTCTAAATTCTATGGGTATTCTCATATTGAGTTGAAAGAGGCAATAACTGCTATATGTTGCGGCATTTTCTCCTTATTTTTCCCACTGGGTTTGTAGGAGTTTTAGAAACATATCAAACAGTATGTTCCTCATATTTTTTCCACAGGGTTTTTGGAGGAGACTTAGTAAGATGATGAACTCTCATGTGATCAAGCGGTGAATAGGGGGAGTGTTAAAAATAAATAACCCTCGCGGTTATTAGGGAATAATCCCCGCTCCTTCTCACATGTGCGGTTGAACACTTTCACCAACCGTCACGGTGGTTCCTGGAACGACGTCTCTATGGACCATTGCATCCCTTGGAGGCGACTGTTCCCATTGTGTATAAGTGTTCATTCATCAACAATAAAGAATGGTTCAATCATTTGTTCGATGGTCTCGCTCGATTACATCTCTCTCTCTCTCTCTCAACAATAGCATCTCCAAAGCTAAGCCTAAAACTCTTAAAACCTCCCACAACCATTGGGTCGCGCTGTCCGGACTGTATTGGTCCGTGGGGTGGTCTGGATTGTGATTTTTCCTGCAAACCGGAGACAAAAGTGAAGAAGGTTTACGAGAGTCCAAACCGCTCCGAAGCCCGTTTCTGACCGCCACGACCCACCAAAAACATGTGACCCGCCTCTCCCGTGCTTTCCTTCTGATGCACGCGCCGCTTACCCCACATTCATGCCGGCCTAGAGCACGCGCAGGCCAACATCGATGCCGCGATGTGTCTGGAGGGCGGGAGGGAAATACTGACCGACGCGACCTCTTGATAGCTGCCGCTTCCACGCGGACGCAAGTTCCCAAGGAACCGACTCCGGCCGCTGCGCCGCATTGAAGCGGCTGACCGACCCTACGCATGGCCTGGCCGCAGCTATTTAAGCCGCGCTCCGGCGCCGTCCACATCGCATCCTCCTCCCCCTCCCCGCCCATCACATTGCCGAAGCCGAGTGCCACACATATAGCTTTCTGAGCCGGTGATTCATCATCGGGAGTTAAATATTTCTATCCCGAGTCCAATTAAATAAAAAATATTATTCAGGATAAATAAAACAAAATATTTTTTGTGGGAAAAAACCCAAATATTTTCTTTGCAGCAAAGGAACAATTTTTGTGCAATATGAATATTTCTATTAGATGAAGGGTAAACTTTTCGCCGTTTGAACTGATTCTAATATACAGTATATTTTTTACTTCCGTAAAGTCAATTAGGTGAAAAACTATTTTCGGAATAAAAAAAATCGAATCAAAGCTATTGGGCCGGCTCATATATATAGGTGCACTGCGCGCACAGGTTCTTCTTATTCGAGACTCAATGCGTACCTGCAGTTGGGCCTTGGAGCTTGAGAAGGTAGTAGCAACCTGACCGGACTCGATGGAGGCGTTGGTTCCGGCTCCGGCTCGTACTGCGCGTGGTTCTGGTTCCGATTCCGACCGCAGCAGAGGAAGCCGACTCTGCTAACTAGGGTTCCCTTCCCCCTCCATCCTCTTTAAATCTGGAGGCAGAGACTCAGGGTGAAGAACACAGCTCAAATCCACAACCCGCATCGAGTCGAGACGAAGCTCATGGATCCACCCGTGATGGCCGAAGTTAGTTCCACCAAAGAACACGTCGACCTGGAGAGGAACTCCAAGGACCTGACCATGGCTGCAGGCGACGTACAAGGTAACCCAACCATCTTTGAGCTGGAGATGATCGAGGCGCAAGAGGAAGATGCGGCGGCGGCGGCATACGACGAGATCGTCGCTCGATACAGGAGGAAACGCGCTGAC